>NW_028259159.1:6915000-7222500 GCF_977971745.1 Zootermopsis nevadensis | reverse complement strand
GCTTATGTATTGGTTTATTCTTGTGATACACTTGGGTAAGGCCTATGTAACTTAGCAACCCTTGGATTAATATTTGTTAGATGTGAACTGTACAGTTCCTGCACTCACCAAGATGATTTTGATTTTTATTCCCGTGCTTGTTGTTCATTTAAGGGAATAAATTTATGTGTTGAAATATAAGTATTTGTTTAAGGGAACAACACTGTGGCCACGCTATATTTATCATTATAATTATTGTGAACATTCTCATGGATTCACATAAGAAATATTTGCCCATGGTACAATGATGTTTATTAAACTCTTTCTTTTTCCTCTATATTATCAATATATATGTAATATTTGTGTATAGAAGAAATGTGGAATCATGAAATGTAAAGTTAATACCGATATTATGAACATATTACTAGAACATTGTAAAGTTTAATGGGTATAAATATTAAATACAACATTTGTTTTATTGTGGTAAAAATACACAACCTCTCTCCTTATACCCACGTAATCAAATTCTTGATGTCTCTTTTGTTTTACTTTTATAATTGTTTCTAAAACGAAAAACAGTCTCATGGAGTAGCATATCCTGTGGTACACATTTAACACTTTTTCAACTGAGTGGTTGATTTTCAAGAGAATCAGTGTGAAGGCTTTGCTACTAAATGTCACACAACCTTCTAGCTCTTCCTTTCCCACACAATATCATAAACAAGAAGTTCTAGAAAGATGCTTTTTTGTGTTTTTAATCCACATACAAAATTGAAGGGAACAACAGCAGGATAGTGCATTCCAATCAAGGAGGCAGATTTATTATATGCATTCTTTGCAATTCGGCATATCATATTCACCTAGATGTTAACTTATTACAGATGTAAACATTCATAAAACTGTAAAAATGTTTCAAATAAAGTAATTTAATTCAGGTTTTCATCATAATGAGTATGAAGATAACTGTGATATTGCTCTACATTGTCTTGGAGAAACTGGCTGACATTTCAGAGGTGCTTATTTCCTCCATAATCATGGTGATATCCAGGGTGCTTTTATACTGGAGATATTAAGCATATCTGAAAACTGACAGTTTCTGTAAGACTACATGATGCAACATCCCAGAAGACATTTCAGGTAGAAGTTACAGATCTTGAAGAGATTCATATTTTGTTATTTGCAAATTTCTTGAACAATGAGTTATGACAGATCTTCCACATAAGTATTTGTAGTATTAAAACAGTCCGAAGATAGCTATTTTCTGGGTTGTAGAGACCTCCATCAGAGCGTAATACTGTTCATACAATTCTATTCAGTAATGGAAGAAAACTACGCATGATGTTGCATTGCTAGCTGTTTAAAATTGGATTTCACACCTGCTATTCAAACATGCCGGGTTATATATATATATATATATGCTCTGTGCGGATAAGATTGTGAGGGATACCACCTTACCAGATGAAAAAAGAAGCAACGGATACGACGTGATATAGGAGGGAAAATTGTTCATGGACAAACAGGTTTTTGTGTCTGTAGTGATGTTCCGATCACTTTGAGATATTTGTGTTAGTTTCGTGGAATTAGTTTTCAGGTAAGGAATGTAAATGTAGTTCTTTTAGTTATATTGTGTGTACGTTCCAATGTCACCAGCATTTCCGTTCAAGGCGGTGAGAAATAAGGTTAGGTTGTTATGTGTTTGAGTTTTTGTCCAACAGATTTACGAACATTTTGGTATTATAGTGCATAGGAATCTGGTTACTACTGTCCTGCACCTCAGGATGTCCTATCTCCGAGCGGAGTTTGAATCCAGAACCTCTCGAATACGAAGCAGGAGTGCTAACCACTCGACCACGACGTTCGATCTGTACTCTGTGTAACAGAATGGCGACAGATTTTCTGAACAATAGAAACAACAGCCCAATCAATTTTACATGTCCCTTCATTACTGAACCTATCACTGGATTCGCAAGTAATGTTATGTCATCTTATAACCACATGTGACACCGAATTTGTTCGTACCGTTTTGGTAATGCAGGTTACCAGTTCGCATGAGTTCTAGTGAGTTTTCACTGAATTTGAGTTTGCTGCTGGATAATAGACATACTCACTCTCATTCCACCGTCTTGGTATCCTAATTTGATAAGCATGCTACATGGCTTTATACCCATATCCAGATGATATCAGACTTCCTGAAAGACACCAGAAAGTGTGAGACAGGCATTAGAAGCCTTTGCAGAACAGGTTTAAGTTGTCTATTTAAACTGACTTTTTAAGACTGGAGTGTGTTTTTCCAAAACAGTGTGTGCTGGTAGTAATGAAGTAGTTTGATATACCAGAATACATGGAACCTTGAAGTGTTGGCCAACTCAATACATACTTAAGAATGTGATTGGTTTATCACCCTGTCTTTTTGTTTGAAACTGACCTACTGTGATTAGGATGGGTGTGGAGAAGAAAGCACAGCGACGGAGTCGCAGCAGGGAGAGAGAGAAGGAAAAAGAGCGTCGTGACAGGTCC
The DNA here is from genome assembly GCF_977971745.1 of Zootermopsis nevadensis. Lineage (NCBI taxonomy): Eukaryota > Metazoa > Arthropoda > Insecta > Blattodea > Termopsidae > Zootermopsis > Zootermopsis nevadensis. The sequence goes on along the minus strand of NW_028259159.1, from coordinate 7,220,004 downwards.
CGGCGGTCTCGCAGTCGGTCTAAAGAGAGGGATAAAGACCGTGGAAAGAAGAAACTTGACAAATCAAAAGATCGGTCTCGCAGCAGGAGCCGAGAGCGAGATAGACACCGGCATAGAGACAGGAAACACACTCCTACCCCGTGAGTTGCAGTTTATAGTCTGAACCATGTGGCTTGGAGTCATTCATTGTAGCAGAATCATGAAATTTACTGTGAAATCTCTGCAACTTTGATTGGATTAAAAGTACTTTTATCAGATTTAGGTTGTGAAGGATTACACTTTGTAAGTTTTAATTTATGTCAGTACTAATAGTTGTCTTTGTAAACAATTGCAATTTTAGCAGTTTTCACCAACACTCAAATAATCTGACAGGATGCCAAGTTGTTTTTTCATGCCCTAAAATATTGTGTTAATGGCAAGTTGCTCATTTACACTGAATGTGGTAGTGTTGTCTGCCTCAACAGTTATGATGGCCACCTTGTCAGTATTGATAGCAGATAGGAACATCTCTACTGGCACAACACTCTTACTGTGTTACACAAGAATCTGTAGCTCAGTTGCCTCAGCGATAGGGATCAGCTGAGATTGAAATGTGCAAATGAGAAATAAAATTTTCGCAAACCTCCGTTTTACACATAGTGAGTCTTTTCTGTCATTTGCAGACCGAGCGTGTTCAAAAAGGAGGATGAAGAACAGAAGGCACTGAAGGAGGAGTCAGTGGAAGAAGCAGAGCCCAAGAAGGAACCACTGTCACTTGAAGAGCTGCTCACCAAAAAGCAGGCTGAGGAGGCAGCTCGCAGTAAGGTGAGACACTTCATTTCTTTGGTTTTGAAAGCTTCCTGTGTCCTAGTATGCACTGTACAAGCTTTGTGCAAGTTAACTACATTGGTGCAGGCTGGTGGTTTTACAAACAAACAGAATGTGGACCGCTGATCTGTCTCTTCCTGTAAATTACATGCAGCATAACAGCTAGGATAAGCATTTGCCAAGTTGGACTGCCTCTGAAACGTCAGTAAACTTCTACTAGACTGCATGGCACAACAACCCAGAAGACAGCCATCTTCAGACTCACCATCGTGAAAACCTCAAATTCTACTTAGCAAAGGGGTTATCCCTCTAAAACACATACCACCTTCTTTAAGAATAAGTAGCCCTGCATTTTGCTCACAAACTGTAGTTATGGGTTTAGTATGATTCCCTGAGTAAACAGCGACTATTTTCCCAAACAGTGTGCATTTTGTTTTTCTTCAAGGTAGAATTAGAATTTTTAAATATTTAGACAAACTTTGACTTCAGAGTGTTAAGAGCAAGTAGTGGCTTAATTATTCAAAATCAGTTGCACATTGTAAGTTGGAATTGAATGTGATTTAAACAGAGTAAGTATTTAATATTCTGGATTCCTGTACTTTTCTGTATGATGACTTCTTCTCATAACCTGCATAGGCAAATTTAACTGAGTTTACTGTGCATGTCAGTGATGAGGTTTGAACACACATACTCTTTGTCCAGCCCAAGTTCCTGTCGAAGGAGGAAAGAGCTGCTGAGGCCATTAAGAAGCGGCAGCAAGAAGCAGAGGGGATACGACAGAGAATGGAGGACGAAAAGAAAAGGAGGGCAGACTTTGGCAAGGAGGCAACAAAGGCCTTTGATGATGTGCGCAAGATGGACAAAGACCAGGATCGAGACAAAGATAGCTTTAGGTAACTGGGGTAGTGGTTCCCAGCCTTAACTACATCTGTCTGTCACCATTTATGAGGTTATGGAACAGGCCACCGTGAAGGTGGAAAAGTTGTTGGGTTTGTCTAAGAACTTTATCTGTTTAAATAGTAAAATTTTTGTTTCCTTCAATTTTGCCACTGGTCACAGATATCATGTTATCGTTTACTCAAGTAAATACAGCATCAAATTAGTACTATAGCGAATTTGGAATGCTAACAATTGTTTTGCAGGAGACGGGACAAGAAGGACAGGGATGAAGACAGCCAGTACTCAAAGGACAAAGAGAAGGAGGTGGAGGCTATTAGAGAGCGCTACCTGGGCCTGATTAAGAAGAAACGTCGTGTGCGTCGACTTAATGACCGCAAGTTTGTATTTGACTGGGATGCCTCAGAAGACACATCTGTTGATTACAATCCTCTTTACAAGGAGAGGCATCAGGTACAGTGTAGATCACATTACAGTTGGTTCACTGCACCGTAAGTGTTGGAAATGGGTACCGATCTACTGAAGAAAATTAATCAATGTGGAACATGTTTACTGTTTTCACTCCAAACATAACAATTTGGGGAAGTATACTTTTTCTACATAGCTACATTTCCCATTATTAAAATGTTTGCCTCATGTTAGTAACAGGTTTTGTCAGTGAAATATTCAGTGCTGTGAAAATTTTAATAGTATGTTTCAAAAACTTCTTTTGGTATGCAAAAGGCTAATTATACCATACTATTTTATTCTGTAATGCTTGAATGATACTTTATTGCCACATGGACTACAACAAGTTATCTTTGCGTAGGTTCAGTTCTTTGGCCGAGGTAATGTCGCGGGTATTGACATCAAGGCCCAGAAACGGGACCAGTCAAAGTTCTATGGAGAGCTGCTGGAGCGGCGACGAACAGAGGCCGAGAAGGAGCAGGAGAAGTTAGTCATTCACGTTCTCATAGGCAGTGTATTGCAGTATCAGAATATGTACCTTTCAACAAGTGATCAGAAAATTCTTCCCTCTCCCTTTAGTTTGCAGTGTTATTTGTGGCTGCTGTGTTTGGTGTAAACAGACCTCTTATGCTCACTTCACTAATTTTGTGTTTTGGCTGTGGCCATCTTCAAAAAATAAAAGAAATAAGACTGGCAGTGAGGGAAATAGAATGTCACATGATGTTTTGTGCAATATCCTACCTTTATAATGGTGCAAATAAGCTTTTCATTATGTAACTTAACTTAATTCTCATGTGTTTTCTTGCTGCAGGGTCCGCCTGAAGAAGCTGAAGAAGAAGGAGGAGAAGCAGAAGTGGGATGACCGTCATTGGTCAGAGAAGAGTAAGGATGAGATGACGGAGAGGGACTGGCGAATATTTCGAGAGGATTACAACATCACCATAAAGGGTAAGTGTGTGTTGTGATCATAAAGTTCAGACTGAAGCCTCAAGTGACACTTCAGGTAATCAGAGCTGCCTCTTTGCTACCAAAGCATTTCCATCAGTGGAAGATGAAGTTGACTCACTGTATGTCCCATTACCTTGCTTGAGTTTTCACTCACTTCTCATTCATACTGTTAACTTAATCCTAATTCTGTCCTGGTTTTTATGTACAGATAGCAGTAAAAGCGTGTCCTATTGAATGGAATTTCTAAGGCAGGTTTTTACTCTTGTGATGGTACTGAAGCAACATTAATGTGAATATTTTATTTGGTTAAATTAAAATAGTTTTTTCTCCAAGAGGCCGCACTAGTAGTCGGTTCTCTTAAAAGGGCCCAACATCTTGGGTGCTGCATGTCTCTTTCATAATTAAATGATTCTCTAAACAGGCTGTATCATTTAATTCTCCAGGTGGACGAATTCCTGATCCAATCAGGAACTGGAAGGAGTCTGGAATTCCTCCTGAGATTCTAGAGATTGTTGAGAAAGTTGGCTACACTGATGCCACTCCTATCCAGCGGCAGGCCATTCCAATTGGACTGCAGAACCGCGACATCATTGGTGTAGCAGAGACAGGCTCAGGCAAGACTCTGGCATTCCTCATTCCCCTGCTGATGTGGATACAGTCCCTGCCCAAGATTGAACGTGTTGAAGATGCAGACCAGGTGAACTTAATTTTATTTAAGTCTGACAGAGTTGTGCATGTGTACATTTAAGTGGTGTTTTAGTTTAGTCATATTCCCTTGCATTACTGTATACTGTGAAATGTCTTTAGTGTACAGCAAAGAACAGTCTTCTCCATTTTCTGCAACATTTGATTTTACTCCCTGAACTATGAAACTGCATCCTTATTGTCTGTCTTCTACTTTTAAGAACTTGAATTTGTATGTAGATATCATGTGGCTGCTATGCTGTTGAAAGTTTTGAACATAATTTAAACACTAATGGTGGGTGCTTCTCAGTTTTATGCAGTGAATTCACAAATATAACATTGAGTTTTTTTTATTGACTTTTCATAATTTGTGTGGTTTCCATTTATGTATGTGTAAGACAACCAGACTGTTGTTATGAGTTCAGATTTTTGTCTTAAAATTACAATAAAGAATAATATCTGTTTAAATATTAAGAATTATTTGCCTAACATCTATATAATTTAAAAATTGACATATCCATAGATCTAAATGTAACATTACTTCAACTGTTTCTGTAATGATTAGGAGCAGTAGTGGAGTAGTTGAGGTATGTACACTTCAGTACCAATGGTAAACTGATTTGAAAACAGTGTTTAAAATTTATTATCATGGCTGACTGCACAGTGCAGGGCTGATGGCCTCAGTTTGAAGGACCAGACTAACTATGACAGCAACTGTTGCAGGGTCCATACTCCATCATCCTTGCCCCAACTCGAGAACTGGCTCAACAGATCGAGGAAGAGACCAATAAGTTTGGACAGCCCCTTGGCATAAGGACAGTGGTTGTGGTGGGCGGCCTGTCCAGGGAGGAACAGGGCTTCCGCCTCAGGATGGGATGCGAGGTAACACAGTTTACGCTGACTGCTGCCAGAATGCCACTCTTTGGGCCTTGTGCAGTAATGAGGAGCACTTATATAATGGACTTGTATAATTGTTTAACTGTTTTGGAATTCTAGTGCATGTCACAGAACTGTGACATTATACCTATTGTGACCAAGCCCAATATAGTTCACATCTTCTGTAACACCCATTTTAATATTATCATTCCAGGTAGTTCCTTTCCTTGAACTTCTACTACCAAACGTTTGTTTTTCCCATACATATTTGATTCCAAAGCAAATCAGAAGTCAGTGTACCCTGTTATGAACCTGTTAAATCCATTGCACGTCACCAGAACATATTTCCCTAAGATTAGTTTAATATTGTAAGAGTTGAGGTTTTCACAGCGATGAGTATGAAGATTTCTGTCTTCTGGGTTGTTGCGCTGTGTAGTCTGGTCGATGTTAACCAGCGTTTAAGAGGTCATACTGCCTCTGTCATCGGGGTGTTTAATATTGTCATCTCCATATCATTGTTACAAGAGACTGTTACCAGCAGATTCCCATAGTAAAATTCTGTAAGCATTTCTTGCTACCATGAATATACCTTTAATAGGAAGTTACATTGCAGTCATCTATGAGATGCGGAATTAATGTAATGACAAGAAAACAAATTTTCGTTGCAGATTGTAATAGCAACACCTGGGCGTCTGATCGATGTGCTGGAGAACAGGTACCTTGTGCTGAACCAGTGCACCTATATCGTACTGGATGAGGCTGATCGCATGATAGACATGGGTTTTGAACCTGGTAAATATTCTGTTTATCCAACTGTAATTCAATCTTTGATATAGTGACTTCCATTCACACTGATGTGTATCATTATAAAGTTGATACATGCAAACATGGCGAAAAGATGCATGTGACTATAGTGGTAACCCCAAGAAAAATGTTTTTGAAATATTTTCATATTGACATAATTCTATGTGAATACATGAGACAAGCCATAGGTGTCAGGTGTCTGTTTCCCAGAAATTGCTAAGCGATGTTTGAATTTTGTTTTTCTTTATTTGCTAATATACAGAAGTCACCGTACGTTTGCAATATTCTCATGATATGCATTGAGCATTGTGCTGATCATGAGGAGACTAACACAGGCAGGTAGGGCTATTGTGACTTGTCAGGTCTCAACTAAATAGTTTCATGTCATGGTAGATAACATCAATGACACACTAACAGCATTGCCATTTTTAATTTGGAACCATAGTGATTCATATTTAGGTACCATGAAAATATTGCAATTAAAACTGTAATAATGCAGGTGTGGACACTGTAAAATGGCCCATGTTTTGAATACAAATGAAGGAAGAAAACTGTAGTGACAGTCTTATAAATGTGGAAGTTGTTTTATGGCATACATATTTCATAAATGGTCCTTCTGAAATGTTTAAGATGTATAACAATGTAATGATGGGACCATAATACAGATCACATCCATTTGCTTCATTCCTCATAACAGCAAAGTTTAATTCCTTCTTCAGAACCAAATTAATGAGCTGTCTCCCTTTCCATCCCTTGAGTTGTGCCTGTATTTCCTGTTCTTCCTGAAGTTTTGTGTGGAAAGGTTGCAACTCTTTTATTATTGTGGGGATCAGCAGATGATGTTTTGTGATGAAGATGAATCAGCATTACTTGACTTCTAAGATATATGTGGTGGCATACTGCACAAACATCCACTAGTAGTGTGGATGGTATTATGATTACATTTGTTTTGTTACTGTCCAAGTTGCCATATTGCTGACACTGTGTTTCCGCAGATGTGCAGAAGATCCTGGATTACATGCCTGTAACGAACCTTAAGCCAGACACTGAGGATGCAGAAGATGAGACCAAACTGCTGGCCAATTACAACTCAAAGAAAAAGTACAGACAGGTGGGTGGTCTTCTGGCTGATGGCTACTGATCAGTATCATGAATAAAACTTGTATTTTTTAAGAGTATTATTAGATTCACATAAATACAAGATGTTACTGGCCAGGCAACCTACTGGACTTCATGCCTGGTACCTGGAAGTGTCTGGTTTCAATGTTGAATTCTCATGTTAGGGAAAAATAATGCTGTGGCTTCATTTATGTTGGTAACATTTACTCCAGCGTGTCAACAGCTCAGTGCACAGGAAAATACAGCTTGAAGCAGCACTGATTAGAAGGAGATGTATGCTGCTGATTTTTTCTTTTCTTCTTTTTCTTCCCCCAGAAGGTTGCTACAATGGGATTATTCCAGCATGTCACTTCCCACCTATTGTATTTCTAAAAATATATTGTATTCAGCTATCTTTTAATTGTTATTCTGCTTACGGATGCGTGCTTTGAATTGTTAGGTGTTCTTCACACTATAAGCATGAGTAAACAGCACCTTATATGTCCATGTCTGTCTGAATTTCCTAGGAGGTTAGGCAACCTCCATAAACAGGGTCATTATGCTGCTAAACTGGGAACCAAGCTCATTGTAGGAATATGTGGAACAATGACTTCAGATCACAGTAGTGCAACAGTTCCCTGATGAAATTTTTGGATTACAGTGTTTCTCAACAGTGACATTAGAGCAACAACGACCTTTATGACATGGAATGAAAAACTCCTTTTCAGTCTTGTTACATAATGTATTGTGTCTGCTTAAGAGGAACTGAAGTTGCAAGTGAACTGGAATCTCACTGAATTTCTGTTGCAGACAGTCATGTTTACTGCTACTATGCCGCCAGCAGTTGAACGTCTCGCTCGTACGTACTTGCGCCGCCCAGCAGTTGTGTATATTGGATCTGCTGGCAAGCCAACAGAGCGAGTAGAACAGGTTGTGTATATCCTGTCTGAGGCAGACAAGAGACGCAAACTGCTCGAGATCCTCGGTCGTGGTGTCACACCCCCAGTGATCATCTTTGTCAACCAGAAGAAGGGGGCAGATGTGCTGGCAAGGGGTTTAGAGAAACTTGGTGTAAGTATAACTGTTGTGTTAAATGCCAAAGAACAGTGGAAGAACCTTCATGAACTTTGCCTGTGAAGGTCTTTCAGTGCTAGTGAGCAACTTGCAATATTTCAAATTTATTTGTAGTTGTAACTAAATGAAAAAATTTAACTTCTGTTGTGGATTAAAAGTACAACTGTGGTGTCAATCCTTGATCTGACTACTTCTCCATTGCATGTACCTCATTGTGAGAGTTCTTTTATTCTCCAATTGCATTTTTTGGAAATTTACTTCCAAATATACAGTTTATGATCTTTGCCATTATAAAACAAGCAAAATGCTTGCTTACTGTTTCAGTATAATGCCTGCACTCTGCATGGTGGCAAGGGACAAGAACAGCGTGAGTATGCTTTGGCGAGCCTCAAGTCAGGTACCAAAGACATCCTGGTAGCCACCAATGTTGCCGGCCGAGGTATTGATATCAAAGACGTGTCCATGGTCATCAACTATGACATGGCCAAGAGCATAGAAGGTAAGAGTGATCTTTATATATTATTAAATATAACAATGACTACAGGTAGCCCTCGATTTACATCGGGGATGCGTTCCTGGACAAACCGGCGTAAATTGAAACTCTTTTCATAATGTAAATCAATGGGAAGTCAATGAATTGCATTCCCAGCACCCAAACATTGACGAGTAATATAATGGCATTATATTTAAAGCTCTGAAATAATGTAAATAAAATAAAGGGAATTTAAAAAATATATTTTATACACTTGCAATCGGCAATTCGTTGGTCCCCGCGATTGACTGCGATTCTTTCATGTGATTGATGTGTACAGTCATCTCTGCTGTTATGCGATAGTTGCATTCATGTAAGACGCCGACCTATAGAAAATCACGTAGTAAAAATAACCCTGGTACCTCCGCAGCGATTAAATTAGTCCTTTGAAAGTTTAAAGCGCCAGGAATGAAATTGCATAAGAGCAAACTCGCATATGCAAAAGTTTGCATTTCACAAACAGCTTTTACCGATTCATCGATCTCATTGGAGCAAATTTGCGTTAACGAAACATACGTAATTGCAGAGATGACTGTATTTATAATTTTTATTCAAAATCAGCGATGTAAGAATTACGATTCAGTATAAGAATCATTATAAGATACATTGTAAAACGTTTTAAATAATAGTAAAAAAATTTGTTTTTTCACTTTTAGACTTGCTGGTTTCAAAATCGGCACAAATTGAACTGGCAGAAATAAAGGGTTACCTGTATAGTAAACTCTCCATTCGAGATTTCTTTAGGGAAAAGTTGATTTGACCACCAAACTGAATACAGCCTTAAATAAAGGAAATTCATTGCAGAGATAATGGGACTGGGTCCATAGAAATATAGAATTAACTGAGGGCGCAAGACTTGAACTGAGAAAGATTGTCAGATTTGACTGTACATTTAACTTTGGAATTTCAAATATAAAATTTGTGGTCCATGTAGTGTCATTATTTAGTGCCTAAGCAGTTTATTTTAAATATCCTAATATATTTTAGTCATAAACAGGAATGCATGCCATGAATCAGCACATTTGCTGTAACAGTACATTCATATTTTTAATTAGCTTGACAACTTTTAGTATTTTTTAAATGTAATTAGCTTCTTAAACTTTCCCTCATTATGTTTTCCCACTTCCTGTGATCTGAATGTGAATAATGTGTTCCTCCTGCTGCTTTATTCTGCAAGCCTCACTTTTGAGGAAAGAAATCACAAATAGCATCGTGCTGCAGTGGTTGGGCATCCTTCATATTTCAGAGGTTCTACACTTATAATTGGCCTGCAGATGGGCCCCTATGAACATTCCTCAGTTCATCCCAAGAAATGCCAGAGATAGTACATCAAAGTCCTTCAAGGTTTCTTCTTTCCATATCTTTTCCAATCCATCCTCCAATTAGACAAATTATACCAAAAGTAGTTGCAAAGGTGTCATGAAATTAACTAAAGGGAAAAAGGTTTGCTGTGACTTTGTTTGATACCCCAGGACATTTGGATGGGCTGCAAGAACTGGCACACCCCATTCACCAATGGCCCCAGTTAGTCTTTCTTGTAACACAACATATTTATTTTCAGAATATACCCATCGTATTGGACGAACAGGCCGTGCGGGAAAGCATGGCATGGCAGTCTCATTCTGCACCAAGGATGATTCAGAACTGTTCTATGACTTGAAGCACACAATTCTGTCAAGTCCTGTGTCAACATGTCCACCTGAACTGCTTAACCATCCTGATGCTCAACACAAGCCTGGCACTGTTGTCACAAAGAAACGTCGAGAGGAGAAGATATTTGCATAAAGAAACCATGCACAAACACTTTATTGGAAATGACATACAAAACATAATACAAAGAAAAAGCAAAATAATCCTGAAGTCATGGCTCAGTCCATCCGCGTCTTCAGAGACTTGGTGGTGATCTTGTCCTTCTCACTGTAACAAGCAATACCAGTTCAGTACAAACTGCATGCTAGAAGCCTCACCCCCCACTTAACATCTGCTTGTGTAATAAATGCCTGCATTTTGTGGGGATTGCTGTAGTTTTCAGTGTTAGCAAACCAAACGACACAGATATGCTTACCAGCACATGTATACAGAGAACAATAAAGTTATAATCATGTAATAAATGTTTTGTGAAACATTCTTTTTTTTTAAATATTAAAATACCTTATTCTTTTTTTTTTGTTCTTAGAAAGTTCCATGTTGAAAGCATGAACTCTAGAAGTTATATTTTCAAAATAAAAGTAAAACTGTCTTTACAAGGTTTGTTTCATATTAATGATTTCAGTATTAGTAGGTATCATGGCAAACTTACATGATGTGAACAACAGCTCCCCAGCCAGAGATGGCATCCCTGTCCACAGCACTGATGAGAGCCTGTGATATCGTCTCAAACAGGTCATCAGGTTCCAGGTCAGGCTCCCACAGCGTCTCGCACATCCCGTACAGTTGCTCTGTGCATGTCCCACCCACAACAAAGTCCTCAGGCTCATTGGGGCAGCCAATGAGGTCCATGTTACACACATATGGTTCAAATGTCTTGGGGTCCAGTCCTGCGATTATAGGCTCGATGAAATAGGGTCCAAACCTGCAAGCCAACAAACTGTCACAGACTGTCCATGCCTCCAGCATGTCTGAGATTGTGAGACAAATTTGTCTTCTCTGATGAAATATAGTTGCAACATTAGCTTAGAAAGTATGTCTGGAACAGGGTTGAATCTTGGTATACTGAAGTGTTTATTACTAGTAAGTTTTCCAACCAGGTTTAAGGATTAAGCTCAGCATTCACAGCTAGCTATGAATTGCAATTTTAGACTACAAATTCCACAGTAATGTACAGGGTGGGCTATATTTACATAGGAAGTTACAATATTCACATTTTGACACAACAATGTCATTACCTCCTCTCATATAACAAATTTGATACCATGGCAGCAAATGTCTTTGGGTTGATGTGGCGGTTTTCCTTGAGCTCGTACAGGTTGAGTCGGAACTTGAGACGCTGGTGAACGGTCTGCGTGTCAGTAGCTAGTCCTGGCAGGCCAATGAACAGGTGTGGACCCATCTCAAATATTTTCTGCAAGCAAATGTGCACCAGGATTACACTAAGTACTTGGCAACACTACTGTCACTGTGGCATGCGATCATGCTGTCTCACCTGAAAGTCCAGGGCCAGAGTCTGAGCCTGAATGCCAAATCTTTTGTCAGCTGCTATGGCTACACAGTTCTTCCCCTTCATTGCCACAATGGCACCCCCATTGTATGACATGATAGACTGGAAAGAAAGAAACAAGAACCAGTTAAGAATGGGCCAAAACACTTGTGCAGGGACATGTTTCTCAAGATGCAATCCACATGTCATCAGTCACTTTTGCTCCCCACAGTGTATTTATACCTTCTTTTGAGAATAACATTTAACATAGCAACAGTGTAAGTTTCATCAACTTCAGTTGCCACAAAAGCTTCACTTCATAAAAGTAAGAAATATCAGTTTTGTAACAAGGAGTTGCAAAAAGATAGCTGTCTTCTCGGTTGTAGAGCCGTATAATGTGGCAAAAGTTTATTTCAGTGGCCCTTGCTGCCTCCATAATCAAGGCAGGAAGTTCATCCACATGGTGCTACAACCCAAAAGATCCTAAGAATTTGAAATTCTATTAAATGTGAGAGGTACATAAAATAATTACAGAGCACATTACGTAACGTAACACAATTTAAAGTAGAACAACAAACGTTAAATTATTTACTAAAGTTTGGCACTATGCACGAATAGATTAAAGCAATTCAGCTCTTCTTTCCACACAGTTAACTACTTTAACATTTATTAAATCATGTTATTCGTTTGCACACATTCAAAAAATTAACATTTCCAACAACTCACCATGGCTGCTATTAAATATAGTATTACGTTTGTACACACGCCGTATTTCCACAAATACCTAACATGAACAGTGACTTGCCATCTATTACGTGAAAAATATCAATCACACAATGCCAACATCGATAATGGGTAGAGAATCATCGACCTTCGTATCGTTACGCACAAACTTATGAACTGTACTATCGATTGTATTGATTGGAATGGCAGCAAACGAATTGAATCATTAAAATGAGAACAATGGAAAGAGAATATCCTTCTAGACGTTGATTAATCCAATCAACTGATGAGGTAATTCATCGGAAACAGCCACATTTTTATATAATCTAAAACTTGTTTTCTGTATTCGTATTTAAGTTCTGCTGTTTGTCGTTTGCTTCGGCCTGCAGTAGTCGGAGCAGTTCAACATATCTCGAAAAGTATTCCACTCGAAGTGTTATTGCATTAACATCTGTTGTCATGGTACTTCGTTATGTGTAAGTATGTTGTATATTTCTGTATATACCGGTAAATTGTGAGAGTTTGTTGGGCACAGAGACGTTATTTGCAGCATGGAAATCACTATTTGGGGGGACATTACGGAGTAACTAAGCTGGAGAAAATACGTCGTATTATTTTGAATATATATATTTTTTGTTGTTGTGTATAAATTTTAATTTTCTAAATGTTGTTAGGGATTGTTGTACAGTTCTTACCATTCTTGCTTCATATTCTAAAGGTTTCTGGTTCATGCCTCGGTCTATGCTGTTTATTTTGTTATAATTGTGGAGTGTTCCATGCTTGTAAGCCCTTAGTAAGGGACACTAGTTTCAGTAGTTAGTTGTTGATAGCTGAATGTATATACAGCCCAGTATAAAGCAGCCATAAATATTTGATTATCTCAGTAATTTTTTTGATGTAAAGTTTCACAAACATGACACACCTAGGGTGAGTGCTGGGCACTGAAGGCAGGAAAATGAAGCATTTTGTGCAGGAGGGAAATATGCTGATTGGCCAGTGAACACATGAATACATTTCTTGCTATGGTGCCTCCTGCAGCCTTCACCTTCTTTTGTGTTTCTACTGATAGGAACTGTTGGTATTTTTCTGCTACAGCTGCTGTATGTAGTTTAGTCAAGACAACCTTTCAGTAACTCCTCATGACAAGTCTCAAGATGGCACCACCTCAGCCTGCAGGCTCAAGTGACCCACTGACTCAAATGAACAAGTACCGATCTTATGTAACCATCTTAGCAGATTCTAGTGCCAAGGATGAAATAAAAGTGAAGGCTGCACAAGAACTCAGTGAAAATTTTGAGGCAAGTAGAGAATAGCTACTTGAGATATTTTACATTTTTTAATGATTTGTGTGACATATATTAGTCATTCTCATATTACACGTTTTGTTTCTGTTATCTTTATTTGCAGGTCATAATAAAATCTGCACAGTATCCAACATTCTTGGATCATTTTATGAAAATATTCCTCAAAATTCTTCAGGAAGGAGAACCTCACTTCATAGCTGAGTACAATATCCAGGTGGGCACAACTCTGGGGCTCTCAAGGCATGACAATGGCCACTGCACAAAGGAATCTTTTGATGTTTTTTTTACACAAATAGTTGAATAGAATGTCTGTTTGCGTGTTTCACTTCTAAAATTACTCAGCATAGTGTGTGATGAGGCCGGTTATAGTGGAAGTTGGTTCTGTATGGGATTTGACAGTTTTGTAGTAGTTAAAATTTAGATTATGGCCTTCAGAGTTATGGTGCCATGTTATCTTGCAGCAAGTACGCAAGTTGATTCTGGAAATGATCCCACGCCTCCCAACCAACGACTTGCTGCGTCCATATGTGAAGCCAATCCTGTCACTCATGCTGAAGCTTCTGCAGATAGACAATGAAGAGAATGTTCAAGTGTGTGTCAGGATAATCATCGAGCTGCATAAGCAATACCGTCCAGCGTTCAATCCAGAGGTACCACACGATTACTTCTTTTGTAGCCTACTTTCTTTGAACATCTTCCAAACTAATGATGGCCATTTGGCCTGCTACGGAATTTAAGAGGCCCTCCTAATTGTCTATCATTTTGGCTGATGTGTTATCACCTTTAGGAGGTCCTACCATATGTCATTCTTTGTAATTTATTTTGTATCATTGTCTAACATCTGTTATTAGCAAAACTACTGTAGAATAGGAGCTTAGTCTAACATATTTAGAGAAGAATGTTGAGTAGAGAAGAGTAGAGAGTAGAGTGCTGTATGACATACAGTTTATGCTTTGTGGCGTGCGTTTAATCTGCAGATGTTTTTGTTTTATTATGTGTAACTACTAATGTTTACAGATCAGTTTACCTGCTAACCATGGTACATAGAATTGTTTCCTCAGTCAGCATTCAGACCAGATCAGTGTTGAATGAAACTATTCTGTCAGTCTAATTCACATGGTTAAATCAGTTCTAAAGATATGGAATTGAAAACAAAAACTCTGTCATTATCACACCAAAGGTGTTACCTGAGGACCAGTTGTTTTACATCATATCAACATTTTATCCATATTATATTTGATTGGGTCATTGTAACAAAATTTATATTTAAAATTGCATGTGAGGTGTAAACTCATTTCATGGAGTAAGATGCTGGAGATACAGAGTTTCATTTCATGAATGTTGTATCACTTGACCTGTCGTCGTTCCCAGATCCAGCACTTGATGCAGTTTGTGAGGACGGTTTACCAGGAATTACCAAATCACATGACAAAGATCTTCGAGCCTCGACCAACACTGAGAGTGAAAGATCTCTCTGAGATCAACATAGAATCCTTGTTAACTGAGACATACACAATCACGACCATTCAGAGTGAGAAGAAAACGGCCGATGGCACCATGATATCAGTAAGTACTTACACACAATGTTCTTCTGTTTCAGTGAAGTAGATTAAGGTTCTTTGTGTGTTGTATTACCTGCTGATCTCATTATGTATCTCTGCTCATTTATGCGCATGAAGTCAGATCCTTACATAAGTCTTTTATGCAGGAAAGTTAATTTGAACATGAAAGCTACAAGAATATTTTGACAATATACATTTGAACTTTGAAGAGAAAACTTGATTTGATGGATTTATAACCTTTCAGTACAACCTGATCCCAAAAGGGGTGTTGTCACTCAAGGTTCTACAGGAGTTGCCCATCATGGTAGTGCTCATGTTTCAAATGTACAAACAAAATGTGCAGCAGGATGTGATCGACTACATTCCCCTTGTCATGACCACGATCACGCTCCAGCCGACACCTCAACAAAGGTGAGCCAGTCACACTCTCTTCTTTTGATGCACACCTCATAGCACATTTCATATGATTAGTGACCATTCTTGTGGTTTTAATTCCATTTGTTGTGTTCTGGATGTGAAAATTGTCATGTTTTGTACAGTGTTACTTTTTATGACACCTCCTGCCATACTGTATATTTTGGACCATTGTTTACCAGACTGGTTTGACATAATATGTTAAGGATCGTTGGCAAGAAATTACTGTCATCAAATTTTTCTCATGGAACCCCATATGTTATCAGAGTTCTGAAGAAGATGGTCTGGGAAACACTGTTCTAAACAGTCAGAGTTGTTTGAATATGTGGTGTAGGCGCTAAAGATTATTATTCCAATTTAACTTTTGTTTGTTGGCGTGTTGTTTATTGCTATCATTTTTAAAATCCTCACTTTTAAGTTTGTTAATCTCCATCAGTGTTTATTGAGGTAGAGAATAAGCAAGTGTGTTTCCAGTCTCCTTGTTGTAAAAGCAATATTTTGAATGCCTCATATGGCTCTGTTTATCTGACTGTTTGAGTAAATGTGGTGATGTGGGACTGTGTTTAAGCCTTCAGCTGCTGGTTGCTTTGGGCCGCTGGTCTGAAAGACCTGTAACATGGAGTTGGTCAATCGGTGTGTTATGTAATTTTACACTTAAATCCTCATTCATTTTTTACATTTTAAGGCTTCCCTTCATTTAAGGTTCTCTTTCAGTAAAATGAAGCCAATAATTTCATTGTCATGTTTTCCTCACTTACTTTTTTGTGTTTATGCTACGTTCTCTCAGTAGTTAAACTAATACATGGTGCTTCTTGAAGGGCAAACCCAGCGTTCAACAAAGAGGTGTTTGTGGACTTAATGGCAGCACAGATCAAGACCCTTTCGTTCCTGGCATACATCGTGCGCATGTACCAGGAGATGGTGGCACAGCACTCAAGCCTCATGGTGAAGGGGCTGCTGGGTATGCTGACAATCTGCCCCATGGAGGTGACACATCTGCGCAAGGAGCTCCTCATTGCTTCCCGGCATATTCTTGCGACTGACCTGCGTGTTAGTGAGTACTGTCATGAAATATATTTTTCAGCTGATATTAATCTTCTTTTATCAGTTCTCCTTTTGGCTTATGATTTGCTACGTTTTGGATAAATAATATAACAACAGGACTCATGTGCAGATTATGAATGAAAATTCTGTATGAAAATCTTTTATGTGATGGAAGAGTGAGATGATTGGTCATGAAAATATGGTTCAACCCAGCACTTGCTAAATGCTGGCAAATGCTGTTTGCTTTTTTCAGATTGGATGTACCAGTAGTATTATGCTGTATATAAATTCTTTATATTGTCTGTTGTATTACAGAGTTTGTACCTTACATGGAGCGGCTGTTTGACGAGAATGTGCTTCTGGGGAAGGGTTGGACCACGCATGAGTCCCTGCGTCCCCTGGCATACAGCACACTTGCTGACCTGGTGCATCATGTGAGACAGCACCTGCCATTCTGTGACCTTGCCCGTGCTGTTCATCTCTTCTCCAAGAACGTCCATGATGAGACATTGCCAACAAGGTGATAGCCAGTGCCATGTATATCCATACTTATTTCAGATATCTATTTGCTGTTTGCATTTTATAGGCTATAAAATTAAAGTCTGTATGCTGAAAATTAGTTTCAAAGTCTTTCTGTAAGTATTTGATATCCTGTGTTTGAATCTAGAGGTATCCATCACCATGTTTATAAAAGCCCAACATTGGACCATATGCTGAGCTGGATTAATCCACTCCATACCTGATGCCTCTTAAGATCTGTTTTAATATTACGGTATTCAAGGCTCCTGGTGTTAATTTGTTGGTTAAAACATAAATACCATAACATAAACAACCTGTAAGACCTCGGCCAACATCTTCACCATGGTCAGAACCTGGTGGTTGTGGTGCTTAATTCTGTGGTGTGTTGCAGCATCCAGACCATGTCCTGCAAGCTGTTGCTTAACCTGGTGGAGTGTATCAGGGCCCGCAGCGAGGAAGAGAAGGGGCAGGGACGTGAGCTGCTAATGAGGATGCTGGAGGTGTTTGTTATCAAGTTCAAGACCATTGCCAAGCTGCAACTGCCTATCCTCATGTCCAGGATAACTCAGTGAGTACTCAGTCTATTGCCTTCAGTTAGAATTGCCAGGGTTTCCCCATCCACCAGGGTCTAAAGGCACAGATCTTTACCTCATTGTGTGGCTGTTGGGCACAGAGATGGAAGTTCACCTTCCTACTTATTTAATTATATCTGTGTGGACTAATTTGGCACTGGCTAATGGTTACAGATGCCTGGATTTAATCCCACTGCAGTTTGCCTGAGTTTTATGCTCTTAATTCTTTGTGTACAGAACAGAAGAGCTGTGAATGCTGTACTGATGTTTCAGATGTGCTTTCTGCCTCCAAAAGCCAATTATAAAGTTATTTTTAATATCATTGTGTTCATATGTGAAATATTTAGCTTTCATTTTGATGGTAGTAACTAATGAACTGTTGGTACAAAGCATGCGAAATCTTCCCAGGACTTCTCGTAAAATAAATGTTCATATTTCAGTAAGGTTGCCAGGTTCTGTGCAAGGTTAGCACTCGTCAGCAGTTATTTGTTACAGCAAGCCCCTGATATCACCAACTGCAGGTGTGACAGTTGGCACTGCACCAGGTGGAACACCAGCCCCAGTCACCCCTGTGGTGGGCACTCCCACAACCCCTACAACTCCTGTCGTAAGTGGGGTGGACCAAGTTAAGACTGAGGATACCAAGCAGCCACCACATGCTCACGCCATAGCAGATGGTGAGTTTTGCATGTCAAGAGAGGAAAGTAATATGGAAGTAACATTGAGAGATTTAAGGTATGAAGATGTGATTGCCGTTCAGCATTCAGTTGGTTCAATGTTAAGTCCATGCTATCATAATGCTATGTATTCCTTAAAAGTTGGGAATATTTTTGACTTAGCTTAGTGACTCTTTACTTAGGAGATAAATAGTCATGACTTACAGTCATGTAAGTTTGCAGTAGATAGATGGAGCTGCTTTTCTGTACCTTAGTCCAATTAGCATTGCATCTTAAATTTTGTATTAAGCTTACTATAAAATAGTTTAAATTTGGGTACAAATGCACTGAGCCATTCATGTCTACTAGTTACTGTGTGTGGATACTGTTAGAATATAATTCCTGGTTTATCCTCCATGTGCAGGGGGCCCACTCCCAGTGAAAGAAGAGAGGGATAAATCACGTTTCGGCTTCCCCACCTCACAGGCTGGAAACTACAGTGTGACAGATTGTCGCGGTCTTGTCAAGACGCTTGTTTGTGGTGTGAAGACCATCACGTGGGGCTGTGCCTCGTGCAAGGTAAGTACTGCTGCACTGTACATTGGCGCATAGCAGCACACTGAATATTGTTCAGCACAAGTTGTACAAAGTCATCATTTGTCTCCAGAACAGCACTGGCGATGCAGGTATTCAGAGCAAGCAGTTTCAGCCCAAGGAGACACTTGTGTTTATCCGACTTGTGAAGTGGGCTATGCAGGCTCTGGACATCTACACTCTTAGCGCGACTCCTCTCGCTCCGGGCACCGTGCTAGCGGGTGGACAGAGGACCCAGTCACCACAAACTGTGCGAACTAAGGAGGAGAAGGAGGTGCTGGAACACTTTGCTGGAGTTGTGAGTATTGCGAGTTTAATAATGCATTCTTCTTTGGGAAACTAGAAAGAGTTTGGTTTTTCAACTTATAGTCCAGGAGACAGAAACAGTTTCAAGGGTTGTATCAGAGTAGGCCTTTTGGAACGATATGTGACATGGAACAAGATAGTCTACTGTAATGGTGGGGTTGGGTATCTGTTGAGTGCACAGGAAGAACCATGTTTCAGAAAAGGATTGGGTTAATTTAATTTGAGAGTGAGCCAGGAGTTAACATGTTATTCATCCTGGCAATCATTATGTTAGTCAGTTGGTTAGTTGAGCAGCCTGTCAGGGAGTTGATCAGCATCTGGTTTGTTATAATAGTTGTCCTGGAGGAGGGCAGAATTTGCTGCTGACCTTGACTGTGTACAGTCCAATGTGTTGGTATGTTCTTTGTTTTTGAATGTGCAGTCCCTTAGCTGTGATGTTTCTTGTTTTGTCATTTAGCAACAAAAAATCCTTTGAACTACAAATCTCATTAATTCAACTTTAGTTTCTTTAATCAACATTTATCTTAATTTTGGATTTTTCAGTTCTCAATGATGAACCCACAGACTTTCCAGGAGATATTTTCCACTACAGTTGACTATATGGTCGATCGTATCTATCGCAACTTTGCGCTGCAGATAGTTGGCAACTCATTCCTCTCAAATCCAACAACATCTCCTATCTTTGCTACGGTGTTGGTAGAATATCTGCTGGAACGGATGGAAGAAATGGGAAGTAATGTGGAACGCAGTAACCTGTACTTGAAACTGTTCAAACTGGTGTTTGGAAGTGTGAGCTTGTTCCCAGCTGAGAATGAGCACATGCTTCGACCACACCTGCACCAGATTGTTAACAGGTATCTAGACTTTGTGATTCCATGTTTAGAGTATGTCATTCAGGTATGGACTTCGCAGTTATTGCTTAGCATTTTGGCATATTTCTTTTTTTGTTTATTCTCTTATTCGCTCATTGTCTATCTGTTTTTCATTCTTTCTGTGTGACCTTGATATATCTGCAGACAAAATTGTTATAGACCCTGCATTGCTTGATTTTTGTGAAATTCGTTTTGAACTGTGTACCACTGCAATTTGACATTTTAAAACATACTCTGTTATCAACATTCTCATCATGGCAGCTATGCTAGCTTCTGAGACGAACAATGCTAGTGTCATTCAGTTTACAATGCTTCTAGTGTTCAGTGTAAGACCCAGTAGTTTTATTTGGTTTCTTTGCACTTTTATTAGGATAATTTTTTATAAAATGAAAAGTTGCAAGGCAGCTGTGAGGATATACTTATTTGTACAGCCTGAAATTTATGTTCTGATTTCTCAGAACCCTGAAATGTCTGCTACAGGTCTATGGAACTGGCGATGACTGCCAAGGAACCATACAACTACTTCCTGTTGCTGCGCGCACTGTTCCGCTCTATCGGTGGAGGAAGCCATGACCTGCTGTACCAGGAGTTCCTTCCACTCTTGCCCAGCCTTCTGCAAGGTCTTCATTTTTTATAGCACATGTTTTCAGTCCTAAAATGAACCCTTTAATCTGCAAACCAGTAGTGAATTTTAACTTATTTTTGAGTGAAAGAGAAAAATAAAATGAGCAGGAATCAGTTATAAATTTTAACATCTCATAATTTAGTAATTAGTTGATTGTTGGGGTGTTTAATGATACTTTTAATTGGTTATGTAACACAAGATGGTTTATTTAATTGTAGTTTATTTAAAGACACTTTTTAGCAGTTTGTTTTATCAAAGAACTGGATCATCATTGTTAATGTTAAAGGAGTAAGTTGCTCAGGAATTAACAGCATTTCTGTGGTCTGTATAGGCCTCAACAGCCTGCAGAGTGGCTTGCACAAGCAGCACATGAAGGATCTGTTTGTGGAGCTCTGCCTGACAGTTCCCGTTCGACTGAGCTCTCTTCTGCCATATCTGCCGATGCTCATGGACCCACTGGTATCTGCCCTGAATGGCTCCTCCACCCTCATCAGCCAGGTAAACCGTATATACATTCAGTTAATGCTTCAACTTTAAAGAAAGGACCTTCTGTAATAGTTGTCTGAATATGTGCTTGAAATATCTCCACATTTATTGAACTCATTTCCATAACACTTAATATAAATGGTTCTCAGTGACATATTTAATGTTGGCTTGTGGTAGACAGTAAACTGACTGCGTAACTTTGGTTTTAGTTCTGGTAGTGGCATTGAAAATCTATTTTTCATGACCACTGTGTCCAAAATGCTTCTGTGGTACCCCAGTTCTCTTATCCAGGGAGCACCTACCGGAGGCTTTGCTAAGAGGAAAGCAGTTGGAGTGTGAACGTCGTCACTGAGGTCCATCAAATACTGGCAACAGTTTCATATTCTCAATAAGAGATTGTCATGTCTTTCATGAAGACTCAATACCTTCTGTCAAGTCAGTAAAGTCTCTGTGTTGTTATGTTGGTAATAGGGTCTTCGTACTCTGGAGTTGTGTGTGGACAACCTGCAACCTGATTTTTTATATGAGCATATTCAACCTGTACGAGCAGATCTGATGCAAGCGTTGTGGCGCACTGTGCACAATCCAACTGACCAGGTGGCACACGTAGCATTCAGGTACAAGCACGTCTGCAGTTGACTGTACTGTGTGGTGTCCAATTATGTATTTAGCTTGAAGAAGTTTTGTTATTATTTCCTCCATTGTATTACAATTTTTTGTTAAGTGTTGTTAAGTAAAAGTTACTAGAAGATTTAAACAACTGGTAGTAATAAGTTAAATTATCACTCATAAATAGGTTAGATCATAAAATTCAAATGAAGCTGAAATCAGATAGTAAAATTCAGGCTCCTACATTATCAATAGCTACCTGTGGACAGTCTGATCTTTTTTGAAGTGCTTCCGTGTAGTTGTTTGAGAGAAATTCTTCAGTGGTGGAAAGTAGGTTATATAACCCTTCTCCTGAATTTCTCGTGATGTTCCTTACGTCTCATCGGATGCTATGTAATATGTGCAGTTGATGAAACATTGTTAAGTAATCCATAACTGCAAGTGAAATTTTTGAGTAGTCGTGCATTTCCGGTTTATTATTTGATAGTGATCTTGTTATTCGTTGCAAAAAGTGAACTATTGACAGTGTCATTATCTGTAAATAAACTAAATAACCATTTGTTATTTGAAATTGTTCACATACCCACAACTTTTGTTTGTGTCACAGTCCAGTTGTGTAACTGGGGCTTGTTTGAGAAATCCCTTAACAAGTGCCACATTTTGTTGTTGCCGTACTTTATGGAGCACACTTAAGTTTTGGCTGCATTTGACACTTTGTCTAGTTTTGCTCTCTCACGTTAGTCAGTATCCACACAGAAGAACCTTAAACTTCCTGAACTTAAAGCAGGAGTGCTAGCTAACCTTTCAACCATGACTTTAATCTCTCTTTGTCTTGTCCTGGGTAGTTAATTACATATTTGAATTCATGGTCCCTGTTCCTCAATCCAACCATGTCATTTGTACACAACAGGGTTAAGCATTTGCAATTTGGAAGATACATGAAATCAGGGGTGTACAGTTGTGTCCTTGGTTCATTGCAGGGTCCTGGGAAAATTTGGTGGGGGCAACCGGAAGATGATGATTGAGCCCCAGAAACTTGAGTACAATGACAGGGAGACGCCTGGTCCTGCGATAATTGCATATTTTCAGGAGCACTCTAGACCCATAGACTTTCCTGTGGAGAAGGTATAGTATTCATGCCCTCATATTTGTCAGTGACTTGCACATTATCACACAGAAGCGAGGTATGGACTAGAGGAATGCCAATGACTAACACCACGTTTGTGCAAAGCAGTAACTTAAAAAATAATGTCGGAATTTAATTTATTGATGTCTACAATACCTGAAGGATGTGGGATATTATCTTTGCCATCTCAATTTCTTCATCTGGACTGTTCAAGTTGACAGAGAGCACAGACTCAAGACCCGAAATATGTACAGAATATGCTAATTACAGCAAGTGCCATAGACTATACAAAAATTATATACTTGTAATTAATTTTTATTTTACTGTTGAGATTTGTCAAACTTGTTTCCACTTACAAAATAAAAGTCTAGTCAATGATATGTTGGTGTCCATGAAACTCAAAGATTCTGGAAATACACTGTATAAATATGACATGCGCCCTGATGTGGAGAAAAGGTGTTTAGAGTATTACAGTAAGTGCAGTACTTGAAAGTATTATAACGATGCCATATGCAAGTTACTCTAACTAAAACATTTGACTTCCCTTACCAGTGAATCTGGCCTGCGTTGTCATGTGTTGTCACTCGTTATAACTTGAAACTGTTGCTTATGTGTTTCAGGTCGTGGAGACAGCATTTAGTGCTCTGAAGTCAAGCACGACGGATCCGTTCTACCGTCGTCAGTGCTGGGAAGTAATTCGCTGTTTCTTGGTGGCATCCCTGAATCTTAATGATGATAAGAATACAGTGCAGCAGCTTTTCTCCTGTCCAAGGTATATAACAGCAGTTGGAGGCAGAAGAATATTGTCAAACTAACCACATTCTTGATATTAAAATGGTGTACAAAATAAAAGATGTTTTTCCAGCCTGATGGTACTAACATGACATAATAGATTGTTAACCACTGGCTTTTCATCACAGAATTGTAAGCTAAGTCCCAAGGCAGTCTTTGATGGATTGATAGTGAGGAAAGTGGCAGTGGTATAGATTTTTCTCTGAACACCCAGAACTCGGTATTTACTTGTCATCATCAGCGGCTGGTACAGTGAGCCCGTAAGAGGCTGTATCACAATTAGTTTGTGTTTAGTATCCTGCCAGTACCAGGTGGCTTCTATAAGTAATGCATTTCTTTGTCATATCATAAACCCAGATTTCCCATTTGCTCTGTCCCTCGTACATCAGTTTCTGATTTAGGAAGCAGCTACTGCATTGGCCACTGTTGTGACCAACATTTCGTACATTGAACATTAGGATGTGAGTGTAATTATCTTTACTCATTGTGATTCGCTGTTGCAGTTTTGATGATCCACATGTGAAGATCTCCCCAATCCATGGGATTCCCTACAGACTGCAGGACAAGCAAGCCAGAGCCACTCACCAGATGGCAGTCACAGGCAAGTTCATCCATTTGATAGTTGATATGGTGTCAGTAGCTTCTGTGAGTAATCAGGCTGTCAGGCACTTTCTGCGTTTAATTTGTTACCTAATTGCTGTTAATCTTGTAATGAAAAATTGAGTAAATTGCTTAATTAACTTCTTTTCTGAATTATAATGCCATTATTGAAAGAAGAAGAAGAAGAAAGTGTTGAAGACCTTTTGTCCTGAAAAGTAGTAAATGTTTTTAATAAAATAAAGAACTTATCTATTTGTGTCCTGAAATTTCTTGTATTCAGACTACAAAGAAATAATCAAGAATGTGATTTTTCTTTGCCAGTGTAAGGAACCACATTTTGAGGCTGACTGCCATATAGGGCTATAATTGAGAATGCATGGAGTTTTCCTCCATGCTCCCACTGCCTCATGGCATTTTGCTTAGTCACAAGGATAACTTCAGCTGATATAGTGAACCATTAAATGTTTAAAAATCATAATCAGTGTTGGTTTTCTGCAAGTCCACATGGTGTTAAAACCCAAAAGACCACTGTGAGAACCTGAAATCTCTCTTAAAAACCATATCTAATATGTGAACTTGTTGAAAGTGTGTCTGACATACTTATGTCTGCTTTATATCTGGAAAAACCAGTAAGGCCTGTTTTGTATGTTGGTAGGAATGTTTGTTGCTGCAGCCATAAAAGAGTTACGACAGTGTGTTTTGCCAACTATGGTGTTCCTTGTTAGTCACTACACAATGGTGGCGATATCACAGCAAGCTGGTGAGTTCAGTTTTATAAATTTAGACTGTTCGACATTGAAACAATTTATATTACTGATGGTGAAGTTTCCACCTTTGCTTCCAGAAGGTATTATAAAGTGGCATTACTGATGGTGATATGGAAAATAAATCTAATTGATATGGCTACCTCTTGCTCCTTGTCAGTTGAATTCACCTTAGTAGTAGTAGAAGTGCTGCAGATGTTGGCTGTGTTGAAGTGGCTTGCCATTTCTTAATCTTTTATTTAGGTCCTTTCTCCATGACATCAAAACAGGCGAACCTGAAGGGCATGGACCCACTGGTGCTTATAGACTCCCTCGCTGTCATAATGGGGCATGAGGAGAAGGAGCTGTGTAAGCCGGGACACCTGGCACTCGTTCTTGTCTTGGAGACAGCGATCAACATCCTCGGCTCCAAACAGAAGGCAAGCAAACTATTCGTAAAATATCCACTGAATGGTTGAATGGAGAACATGAACCAAAATACAGTCTGAAGGATGTAGACTGGGACAGTGTCTCGTCTTGTTTTATGTTGTAATTCTTTTTATTCTTATTGTTTATCCTCCCCCTTCCCTTGCATCTTTCTCTACTTTCTTCTGTTCCTGCTCCTTTATTCTTCACTTGCTGTGTCATCTTTTTTTCTGTTTCCTTACCTCATCCATTCCTTCCTTTTGTTCTTAATGTGCTCTTAACTTTCATCCCCTCCTTTTCTTTCTTCTTTCACTCCTGTTTCTTCATCTTATCCTCTTCTTTACCTGCCTTCCTTACTCTTCTCTGAAAGGTATGTAGAAATGCAGAAACAAACAAGTGACATGTATAAACAGTGCTTCTCTTCCAGGCATGCCAACTGCCCCTGATGGAGTATCTGGCAGAGCGCATGTGTTCACTGTGCTATGAGCGAGCCTGGTACGCTAAGCTGGGTGGCTGCATTGCCATAAAGTTCCTGGTTGAGCGCATGGCAATGCGGTGGGTACATGAACATCTGTTCCTGTTTCTCACTGCCCTGCTGTTCGTCATGATGGATCTCACTGGAGAGGTCTGTTCATCTTTATACCTGTCACTGGGACGGTGTTA
The DNA here is from genome assembly GCF_977971745.1 of Zootermopsis nevadensis. Lineage (NCBI taxonomy): Eukaryota > Metazoa > Arthropoda > Insecta > Blattodea > Termopsidae > Zootermopsis > Zootermopsis nevadensis. The sequence goes on along the minus strand of NW_028259159.1, from coordinate 7,194,065 downwards.
CTGTTCGTATTTCGGGGGTCCTGAGCTGTGAGGTTTTTGTGGTTGTCTTCAATGCCTCCAGGCAAATGGTTCATATACAATAATACTTTCACTTCCATCCAGTATGCCCTTTTATCACACATTACTGTCCAACATACATGGCATGTGTGGTGCAGTTTTAACTCATGTCTGTTGTCTCAGTCATCAACTTTGAAGATGATTTTCTTGATAGTGTGCAAGGAGGAAACTATGTTTCACGTTAGTAAGATGGTGGTCATAAGTTTACATTTTCCCGGTATGTATGTATACATACATATATATATATATATATATATATATATATATATATATATATATATATCTCAATTCAAATCACTGAGGAATGGTCATTATTTATTTCATTACTATACGTAGTTCTCAGTGCTATAATAACTTTGCTACTATTGCCATGAATAAATAAATACCTGTTTGTATTGAAACAGAGATTGACTGTTGGGAATGTTCTGCATAAATTGTTAAAACCGTCCAAGTTGGAAGGGTTTTAATATGTCATAAGCTTGATTCAGAATATACGGCTTTCGCAGAGGTACTTAAATGACTAGAATACTATAAAATCATGCATACAAACAAAACTGTTTACACATTAAATAACACTTTGTGCCAAACGTGTTATGACCTCAAGAGGTCGTCATCACATTGCGTGGGTATTACCGTCGGTTTTAATGTCAGCTGACATTAAAACCGACAGTAATGCATAGTTATTAAAGTATTATTAAATTGACCTAGGACAGACATTCCATTATTATGTGTTGATGGTGGTCGCTGCCTCGTGTAGGTTTCAAGTGGTGCTATTGACATGGCGAAGGCAAACCTGGAAAAGATGCTCACTAGTTGTGCTGCTCCAGTTGAGAGAGATGGAACTAATGATGATGTGGTGAATGCACAGCAGAAGAGTCTCTTTGAAGTGACACATGAGCTTGTGCGGCAAGTTACCAGCCCTAATAGTCTCGTCAGAGAGCAGGTAAATATTAACCATTAGGTGCAGAACTCTGATTATTTATTACATACAGAATAATTTATAGCCAAATGGAACAAGAAATGTATTGATGCACACCTCAGTGTATTTTTGATGGATTGTACAAAAGTGTAAATGAGAAATTGTCAAAATACATTTGCTGAAGAATTCTGTGCCAAGCCACTGCAGACTTGCCCAATTGGAATAGAGCAGTATTTGTTGCTAATAAATTGCTGTACATCAGTAGTTGTTTAATATATTGAAGTTGTATTTGTAGAAGATATTTTTTATTAAATATGTACTAAGAGGTAATGTTGTGCCGAAGGCGATGCGTTCTCTGGAGGTCCTGGCACGTATCCAGAACAAAACAGTGACTGAGGTAATGGAGCCACACAAAGAGGTCCTCCAAGACATGATACCACCCAAAAAACACCTCTTGCGCCACCAGCCAGCCAACGCACAGATTGGCATCATGGATGGCAACACTTTCTGTACCACGCTGGAGCCACGACTCTTCACTATCGGTGAGTGGCAGAAGTGCAAGTGAGTAAGGTTTCCATCATTCTAAAACACCAAAGTATGTGATGGTATAGGTCTGTTCCTGAGGTTGAAAAAGCCTTGGGCTTTGCCTCCATGCCCTCAATGTAGCTTCATCGTGTGTTGATTACACACAGAAGCAAGTTAAATGCAAAAGTAATTATATACCAGTTGTCTGTATGTACATGAAACTTGGGTTTCTTACCTTGACAGATGAATATACTTGAGGATGTTTGACAAGAGAAAGTTGGGGAGAATTTGTAGTCTTAAGAAACTTTAGGTAACAGAAAGATGAAGGAAAAATTTAATGAGGTGCATCATAATTTGTACTCTTTGTCAAGTATTTTTATGGCATGTAAATATTTTAAAATTGCATAAGTTGGCTATGTAGCAGGCATGGGAAAAGAATACATGAAAACAAAATTGTGTTTAGAAAACCTCTTGGGCAGAGATATTTTCAAAGATAGGTTTAAATGGAAGTATAATATAAAAATGGATTTTAGGAAGTAGAATGTGAACAGGATTAAACAGACACAGAATAGAATCCTGTGGTGGACTTTGCAAAACTTTTGGTTTCATAAAATTTCTTGACCATCTGGGTAATAAATAATCCGGTTGTTTCAGTTGTGTGACATTAAAATGTGTTGCCCCTCTCATTGCGATATTTCCTATCCAGTCATGCACTCTGTTCCAGACCTGACCATCATAGAGCACAAGGTGTTTTTCCATGAACTGTTGTCCCTGTGTGAGACAGAGGACGCTGTCCTCAACAAGCTACCGTGTTACAAGTCGGTGACAAATCTTGTCCCTTTGCGTAAGTCTGCGCTTCAGGCTCTCGCTGCCTGCCACTACATCCAGTCCTGCCGAGAGAAGATATTCCCAGTTTTGTATAAAGCCCTGGAGCAGTCAAACCCAGAACTTCAAGAGGCTGGCTTTGAGTGCATGAAGAAGTTCATTGGAGGCTTCCAAATTGATATGGAAATGGTGAGTGCTCACAAGTGGGGAATGGGAATATTATCTTACATCATATTGTGAAATGCTCAGAAAGTGCATTCAGGGACAAGTTACACTTGAAATGTCTAATATACCAGGATTCACTTTCAGTTGCTTCGTCTCATTACAGCACTGTTGGTAGAACACACTGCCCTAAAGTTCCAGTACATTTATAATTGTCATTAATATTTGTATAATCAGCATGAAGACATAAGAAGTGTGTACTATAAGATCAAGATTATCTTCATTTTTGCACTGTTGATTATTCTAGGTTCACACAGTGATGCGTCCACTGCTGATGACACTGGGAGACTACCGCAACTTGAGCCTGAATGGGGCAAAGCGCCTGTCATACCTGACCCAGCTGTTTCCATCAAGTTTTAATGAGAAGCTTTGTGAGCAGCTGTTGCAGCACCTTAAGAAACTGTTGGAAGTTGCCATTCTGGCCCACAAAGGTAACTGAGGAAGGTAGTGTTTGGCATGTTCCTGTAAATGGTGATGGGTGTGGAAGTGATGAAACTAGAAAATCCCTCATTTCTTTACTGAGAAGTACAAAATAGACTGCTTAGGTCACAATATAGTGGTGATAAGAAGTAGCATTTGGGTATTTTGCTACAAATTTAGTGCAAAGTATTCTGAGTCTGTCCTATCAACGCCATCATGGCTGGTAGTCAAATTTATCATCGTCACTTAACTAAAAAATGTGAATTTTCGGTATTCATAGTACCTCAGCTCTTCCACAGGTGAAATTCGAGCTACTTGCCAAGGCCTCTGTGTAACTTGCCCAGCCTGTCCTGCCTTAACACTGACAAATGAAATTTATTTTCCATTTCATGAAAATTGCATCGTATTTTATAAATACCTGAGTATGTGATTTACAGAAAATCATTCCCTTCAGATACATGCTGTGACAGCATCTTTAGAATGGGTGTTGACGACTTCCACATGCCTTCCCATTCGTCATTTACAACATACAAAATGATAATAATCCATTGATACAGAATAAAATGGTGAGGTTAGGAGTTCCCTGGTCTTTGTTCTCATAGGCGTGTCAAAGAGTGGAGAGAATGAGCAGAAGATAGCGACCATTATCGGAATCTTCCACCAGATTCCTGCCGCGACGCCAAAGTTCATCGACGTACTGTGTCGCCTGGTACTGCAGACAGAGAAGAGCCTACTGGTGGAGGCGAGTTCTCCGTTTCGGGACCCGATGATCAAGTTTCTTTTGCGCTTCCCACAGGAGACCATTGACCTGTTTCTGCATGACAACAACATCAAGGTGATACATAATTCTGTGAATTACAGTCTGAATATGCAAACTCATGACAGAAATATAATTTTCATTATTGTGTGTCACTTTCTTTTCTTCCATACACACCCATTTTTAAACACTGTTTAACCTTTTCACACACATTGTTCATGATTTATATAGTGACTTAAGCATTAGAAGATTAAACCATGTAATGCTATATGTCTTTTTCAAAGGCATTGAACATCATCTTTGCGCTCTCAGTATGCCTTTGTCATACTTAGCATAGACACAGAGGCAACTTAAGCACATGATAAAGTATAATCGTGCATGTTGTAGTGTCTCTTCCTTACAATGTTTCTGCAGGATCAGCAGTGGAGTCGCTGCTTGCAGTTCCTGATGAAGCACAAGGATGGGAAGCGCTTCCGAGATGTTCTGCAGAACAGCAGCGCACGGCTTATCAGCCTGGTGCTTGGGAACAGTTCTCTTCAGCCAGGTAGGCTGCTTACTGGTGTGATGTTTCAGTGGTGATGACTGTCGTTTGATGGTTCTGAAGATACTTGATATGCAACACACTACAAATTCGCTATTGATTTCAGATATCTTTTTTTATGCTTGTAGCTACTCTAATAACAGTGATACCAACCATCAGCTTCTCAAGGAGTACTCTGATTCATGGTGTTAGTGGTCTCAGAGTAACAGATCTGATTTATTCCGCAGTGGACAAGCGAGAGATGCAGTACCAGAGCATACGCATCACGTCATTACTTATAAAGATGGATGATCAGTGGTTGTCATCACAACATCAGCTTGTGAATGCCTACAAGCAGATCTGGTGTGATGACCAGTATCAGGTACAGAACTTTATGTGAAGTAAGTTAGAGACACGGTGGCCACATATCCATGCCTCTTGCTGCTGCTTGCAAAGATGGATGATCAGCGGTGTTGCCACAACGCCAGGTCTGGTGTTAGGAACTCTGTTTTGAGAGTTTTTGATTTTAATTTTAAGGCGTGCCTTTGGAATATCTTTTGATTTCCTCGACAGATGATCGTACAATATTTGGTGTACGACAGAATATAGATCTTATTATGATCTAAAAGTGTTATTTGAAACATCTTTAAATACAGTGAATATTTGGTGGAATAAAGAAAGAAATTTATAGCTGTGCAGTGTGATGTCTGTGGTGAGTTAGCTTAGTAACAGTAGATGTGTATCTGAAGTGAATTAATACCAAGACAGTCAGGTACGCAAATTCCCAAGGAATATATTTATAAAATGTCTCTACTTCAGTGGAACACAACAGTCCTGTTATGTTAGAAGTGAACAGGACTGCATTTTTGTTTGTCCAGCAGGAGTTCCACAGAAAGGTGGACTGTGTGGATTACCAGCATTGGAAGGAACCAAAACTGATCGTGAAGATCCTCCTGCACTTCTTCTGCCACCACCCGAACAACATTGACCTGCTGTTTCAACTGCTGCGTGCCTTGTGTGAAGGATTTATACCGGACTTCCAGGTTTGTCACATCAATTCACTGGGAGCTCTTGAATTTTGTCCTTACCATGTTCACTGTGAAGCAAGTCTAGACAAAGAAGTGATATACAGTAAAACCCCTCTAGTTGGACACCCCTATATCCTGGACACCCCTTTATATTGGACACTTTTAATTGGAACCGGCGAATATCCTATAATTTTACATGTCCATAGTACCCTATATCTTGGACACCCCTTTATCCTGGAACTTGAACACCTCTTTTGTTGTAAGTTGGACAGGTTCGTGCACTTAACTCCGATGCTTTTCGGGGAAACTTTTTCAGTTACGTATTTTGTTATTTTGAATTTCTGACTGATGAATGCTTCCTCTCTGGAGGATTATCTTATGGACATTGAACCCAGCACTGGAATGCATTTCAAGTGTTTGACTATTCTTTTGCTGAACCCTTAACTGGACTACAGTATCGCAGAAGACACAGTTTTAACTCTGCTAGCATTTGAGTTCAGACTGTTAACAGAAATGGAATTTTTGTTTTTGCGATGGGGAAGCGAAAATTGGTGGAATTAACTTTAGGAAATGTTATTGAGGCTGGGGTGTAATGTGCAATGCATGGGAGTGGGCTTCAAAAGATTATTATTATTAATACTATTGTCATTAATTCTTAATTTAAGTAAGCCTACAGCAGTTAGTGTATGTAAGTAAATAGACTATATTGTCATTAGACCACAATCGATATTTATCTTTCCCTCTATCTTGGACACCTCTGTAAGTTGGACACATTTTCGTGGAACCCCAAGTGTCCAACTTAGAGAGGTTTTACTGTATTCTTGTGATATACATTTATTATATTAAAGAAAAAATAATTCAATGTTGAAGTGGAACATCATTCCAGATACTGGAAATTCTTGGCATGAAGGGTTGGATCCATGGATTTAATTTGTGTTTTTCCCATATGCATGTAGGAAACTTCTTCTTCTTCTTAAAATGTAATACTGGTGTCCCTCATTAACTTTCTCAGTTCCTCTAAAACACAAATAAGTATCCGTACTCCAATCCATATTTAGCCAATAAAAGTTGAAAGTCCATTGTTTTTATGTTGCCATGTGGTCCTGTGGATGAGACTGTTGAACTATTTTAGTTCCTGCGGGACTTCCTGGAGAACGTGGTGGCCCAGAGCTACACCATAGAGTGGAAGCGGTCTGCCTTCTTCCGCTTTGTCGAGCTCTTCCCAAGCCCAACGATATCCCAGGAACTCAAGTCAAAGATACTGCAGATGGTACTGATCCCCTGCTTTGCTCAGAGCTTTGAGCGTGGGGAAGGAGAAAAGCTGGTTGGCAGCCCTGCATCACCTGACCAAGACAATCCAGACAATGTGGTGTCTGTCTTCATCAGCAAGGTCAGGACTGCTTTACTGAGTTACTTATTCAAGTCCTTGTAGAACCCAAGGGTTCACTACCACATTCAGAAAACCTGCATTTCGGCCCCATCCACTTCTCTCCATTACATCATGTTTCAGAAAGGTCTATTCTAGTCTTATTCTCCCATCTGTGCCTTGGTCTTTAATATCAAAACCAGCAAGAGCAGAATTCTCTCAGATTCAGATGTGTTTCTGTGTTGGAGACTTCTGTCACATCGTAGTGTATCTTGTCACAGTTGGTTAGATGGTTATCATAATATGATACCATTAGAGACTGGTAAGTTATTCCAAACACTGATTGATACACCTGAACTCTAAGGTAGGCCGCACACCGGCATGCGTCAAGACATGTAACAGTCAAGACACGATGTCTGCGACATGATGCAAAGAAAGAAGCACAATTGAAACGAATGAGATTATGAAAACCGCCTCACACCGGTCTGAGGCATGATGCTGACATCAGCTTCATGCTGCAGACACATGCAGCAAGACTCGGCATGTTCCTTTTCTGTGCGTCAGGACTGAGACATCAGTACTCGAGGAACAGCACCAGTGTACGTTATCGACATGAGTGAAGAGCAAATAAATATTAAAATAGTGCAGACGGTTGAGAAATTCCCGGTAATATACGATTATTCGTCCCCGGGCCACTCAAACAAGGAGGAGGTTGATAAAGCTTGGCATGTAGTTTCAAAAGGAGTAAACAGATGGTAAGTGCACTGATTAATTTTATTTTAATGAGCTAATGACTGAATTAACTATTATACACTTTGAGCATAAGCTCGTTTCTTACAAGTCTGCTCTTAATCACACATAAAACTGGACGACGTCATGTCATCAACTAGAGAAGATGTGATAAGACGCAGACACATGCTACTTCGGTGTGCGGACTTGAGTCTGAATCACGAATGAAGCAAGACTGCATCTTTTGTCTCATGTCTTGATGCTTGTCTTGACGCAGTTGGTGTGCGGCCACCCTAAGTGCTCAGAAAGGGGGCAGAGTCATGTGGAGGCTCATGTCTGAGTTTGTTGTGTTTCAGGTGATTGATCCAGAAAACCCATTTGGCAGCTCGGATGCTGTGCGGATTCTGTTGCTACAGTTCTCTTGCCTGCTGGTTGAGCAAGCATCACCCCACATCCATGACGCAGCGAACAAACGTCAGGGTACCAAGCTGTCTGTATAACTTTGCGCTCTGTAGTGCCTGTAGTAGGTAGAGCAGAATGCTGTGACTGCTAGGCTCTTGTGCCACTGCTCACATGACCATGTTGCTAATTAACCAATGTTAAGTGCAAAGAAGGTCTCAGTAGCTTCAGGAATTGGGGATTTGTGATCCAGGAATAAGGTCCTGGACTGTGTAATAAATACGAGGATTAACTTACAGTGTTACCAATTTGTTTTAATACAGTACTTTTATTTTCCGTCGTTACACAAGCTTATTGTTAAAATCATATAAAATTTTCACATAAAATTGTTACATTTTAAAATTGACGACATGTTTCGATATACAATTCTATCATCGTCAGGTCTATCAAAATTAAAATTAAAATCTGGTGTATCTGTTGCTCTGCTTATATTGCTTATGTTTTATCCGTTTTTATTACATCTCCAGGCTTCTTTCATTTAATTTTGGAGACGCGTCTGGGTGCCTATATCGGGTTGTGTGTGAGGTGCGTGTCCGTTGTTATTGAATGGCAGACGCATGCAATTAAGATATAAGCTGTACAATTGTCAAATAAATTGCATATATCAATTATTAAATTTAAAACGTAAGGTATTGAAGTGCAATGCTAATATTAGGTTTAACAAATTATGTTTAAAGGAGAGAATAACACCGAAATATGTAAAAATCAAAATGCTGTCTGCCATTCAATAACAACGGACACGCACCTCACACACAACCCGATATAGGCACCCAGACGCGTCTCCAAAATTAAATGAAAGAAGCCTGGAGATGTAATAAAAACGGATAAAACATAAGCAATATAAGCAGAGCAACAGATACACCAGATTTTAATTTTAATTTTGATAGACCTGACGATGATAGAATTGTATATCGAAACATGTCGTCAATTTTAAAATGTAACAATTTTATGTGAAAATTTTATATGATTTTAACAATAAGCTTGTGTAACGACGGAAAATAAAAGTACTGTATTGAGGAACACAAGCATGATGCAATTAAGATATAAGCAATTTGTTTTAATTCATCATTGCAGGATGCAGAGTTATTGATTGTGAAATCAGGTGATACATATATTTAACACTAAGCTTTACAGTGTTAAGTGGTATCAGATGATAGGTTGATGATGCATAATGAATTGGAAAGGATGTGAAAAGTTAGGATACTATCCTGATATTTCCTGAAGGGACTGACAGTAGACCTTAGCCAGGATAACTGGTGCCCATGCTGAGATTTGAACCTAGGGTCTCCTGAATACTAAGCAAGAGTGCTAACCTCTCTACCTAAGTGTTAATAATCCCCCCCCAGGCTGCAGGGTCAGATTATAAAACTATGCAAGAAGCATGTAGCTTTGATTAAACTTCCCACTTTATTCTCATGCCCATGTAATCCTTCACTGCTGTAAGATGTAATGGTGTAACCAGTCACAGTATTCTGCTGGTAGGTTGTAGGTGCATGTTCTTGTGTGGGAGAAACATGATTCGGTCCTCGCTGCAGCATCAGGTAATTGTAGCATGTGTCTGTGATGAAATTACATGAATGTTTGGTGCTTTGCAGGATTGAATGCTCTGTGGCATAAACCTTGCCTGTTAGTAATTTGTAGAGATGCTACTGAAAATTATAAATTAATAATTTGTCAGTTAACTTCCGTAATAAAATATTCAGACAACAGGAATAAACTATGGTAACAGTTTTTGAAATTTTATCAAAAGGAACATTGTGGTTTGTACAGGGTCTCTAGTATTAGGGTTGTGAAACCTAAGATGTAAGAACTGAAAGCAATGATGGATGGTGGCTAGTAATTCAGTACTTGCACAGCTGAAAAGATTTCATTGCAGAATCCTAAAGAATGCATATAGAATTTTGATGGGAATACTCAGAAGGATATTGGAGGATGACATTAAGATGGATCTTAAGAAAATTAGTTGTGAGGATAGGCAATGGATGGAAGTGACTCAGGATAATGTTTAATAAGGATCTTTGGTGTTAGTGGTGTTGAACCTTTGTGTTGTACTACCAGAGGATTGCATTTTTTCTCATAAATTCTAGTGTAATTTTCTCCATAAGATTAAATGTTTTGTACAGAATCTATTTGCGATCAAATTCCTTGTCCCTAGCCACTGTGCTTCCTCAGTTATTGCTGTCAGTCAGAATGGTAAAAATTAAGGATTATGTGTGCTCTTAACATTGTCATAGTAATAATTAATGTCTCTACCACCTCAGCAGTTTGTTGTCATTCATTAAGAAGTGTGTTGAAATCAAGGAGGTTGTGAAAGCCTTGACACTTAGTTTTGATCAGGTGATGAAATGCATACAGAATTTTCATGGGGAAACCTGTAACAAGGTGGTCTCTACTGTTACTGCAGATTTACTTACAATGACCTCCAGCATAATGTTCATGAAAATTTATCAGTAGCTTCAAAAGTTACTGGGGAAGACATGCAGACAGAGACATATTTTATGGGGGCTCTCTTTCTGTTCAGTGGTGAGCATTAAGACAGTTTTAATGGATCACCAAACGTTTTGCTGAGGAATTTCCATGTATGGACAAGAACAATTGAAGATGGCTGTCTTCTTGGTTTGTAGTCAGGTATAAGTTTACTGATGTTTCAGAGATGCTTTCTGCCACCATTATCAAGGCAATGAATCACCCTGATGACAGAAACATCAGTAAACACATACAAGACTGCATGGTGCTACAACCCAGAAAACAACCATCTTCATATTCGCCACCGTGAGAACTTCAGATCCTCCTGAGAATAGCAATCATCAGTCATTGTCTTCTCATCTGTTACGTCATGTAGGCTTCGGTCATTACCGAAAGTTTGGAGAAGCATATTTACTCATCCTCAGGGTTAACATTCCTCTGAAATATCATGGCATCACAACCAAGAATATCATTGTCAACATAAGAATTTCTAATTCCAAATGAGAAGAGCAATTCTTTAGAAAGGGGTAGATGGAGCACAGTTAATTGTGAAAATGTGTAGTTTTCTTATGTGACATGAAATTCGTAACATACTATGGATGGCTACTGTAGTTCCACGTATTCAGTTTGGAATACCCTGTGGTGTGTTTTGCTCCAACAGGCAACAAACTAAGACGCCTCATGATGTTTGCATGGCCATGTCTTCTGGTTAAGAACTGTGTGGACCCTGCTACACGCTACCATGGCCACCTGCTGCTGTCGCACATCATCGCTAAGTTTGCTATCCACAAGAGGATTGTCCTCCAAGGTGGGTGACTCTTCAGTGTCTTAATGTTGGTAACCGCAGAGTGTCTTTGAGTGCAGTGTAGCTGAAGAGAGAAATGGGGGATATATTTTGCGTACTTCATTAGTCTTGATATTTCTTTATAACAGTTACTACCCATTGTTGCAAAACTTATGTATGGCACTGTTTAGAGTGTTTCCTCAAGTATTTGCTTTATTAAAGATAAAAGTTGAAGTGGCATTTCTGCCTTTCTTACTCTACCTGCATCTTTCTGTTTTCCTTCTTCTATCTTCCTTCCATTCAATTCCCTTCTTTAACACTGTTTATAACTATTATTACCTGGTCTTAAATGACAGGAAGAGATAATGATGTGCCAGCTAAAAAATATTTAGAAAGAAATAGGATTGAATCTTAATTGGCAGACATAACTTGCAGTGAGGAGACAGTATGTTATGTTGACGTGGCATTGCCAACATGAGTGGATTTGTTACAGTTTTTCACAGTCTGCTGAAGGCACATGCAATTGAGGCACGCAGTGTAGTGCGGCAGGCTCTGGAGATTCTTACTCCGTCCATGCCAGTGCGGATGGAGGATGGGAACACGATGTTGACACATTGGACCAAGAAGATCATCGTAGAGGAGGGACACTCCGTACAGCAGCTGTTTCATATCCTGCAGCTCGTTGTCCGACACTACAAGGTGCATGATGATTTGCAGTTGTCAGTTTTGAAAATAAAGTTACTGTGATGGACAATGTCAGAACATAATAAACATACATATATTTATTCTTCAAGTCTATACACAAACTATATTAATATTGATGTTAAAAATTAAAATTGATATAAATATTTCGCGCTATTTATCGTTTCCTCGATGTTACAATTTGCGCTATATATTACAACATGTTTCGATGTCTCAGCATCATATTTGTGACTGCAGCTTTCTGTTTGTGTTGTTAAGGTTTATTATCCAGTGCGTCACCACTTGGTGCAGCACATGGTGAACTCCATCCAGAGACTCGGCTTCAGTCCCACAGGAACCATCGAGCACCGAAAACTAGCTGTCGAGCTTTCAGAAGTGATAGTGAAGTGGGAGTTGCAGCGAATAAGGGATCAGTCTGACACGCAGGACGTAAGTACTCGGCTGAAGCGGTGTCATGCAGAATCCCGTGGCATGACACAAGCAGTGACTTCACTATGTTGCTTTGTTCAGATCGCAGCCGTCCCGTTAGGAGTAGGGGTGAAGCGGCCCTCCGTCGATGACTCTAACCTGAACTCCGAGTCGAGGAAGCGCCATGCATCTGGAACTAGCTCTAACATTGTGCCTACAGTGATACCAAAGGTTGAGCCAGGGAGCGCAGAGCCTATTGAAAGGGCCCATGCAGATACTGTTCTGAACTTTTTGTTGAGACTGGCTTGCCAGGTAAGTTGTTATCACTGTTGTATTGCCCACACATTACATTTACACATAGGGTTAACACTCTAAAAATTATAAAGTTTGAAATATGCTAAACCAGTAACCCAATGCAAACTTAAAAGCATGCTGGTTATCAGTAGGACTAACTCAGGATGGCGGATGATGTATCTGCAGGTGAATGATGCTAACACAATGGTTGGCAACCCTGGCGAGCTGCTTTCGCGCCGCTGCGTGACACTGTTGAAGACTGCGCTGAAGCTGGACGTGTGGCTTCAGCAATGTGACCTGAAACTGAGCTGGTTTGACAAGGTGTTTGCATCTGTTGAGTCTGGTTCACCAAACTATGGCAACATCTGCACTGCCCTGGAGCTCCTCACCTTCCTACTGGGGGTCATGAAGAAGGAGCAAATCCTGGCAAGCTGCAAGCCTCTGCAGCGAGGTATTGCGGCCTGCATCACCTGCTCAAACTCAAAGGTAGGGATGTGGCAAGTTTGGAGAGAGGTGAAGACTAAAATTACCACCACACACCCACTTACAGTCTAAGGAGGACTCTTTTCCATGCAGCAGTGATACATATGTCATTTTTGCATTGAAAATTCAAGTTAAAATTTTTGCATCATGTTATAACTCAGTTTGTTTTGCTGGAAATGGACCATCTGCAACGTGAATCTTGTGCTTTCATAGTTTTGAGCAGTTTTATAATTTTTACAAAATATTCTGCATACAGACAAGAAAAATAAATCAGCTCGTAAGGGTTAGTAGCCAAATTCTACAACTTTTATGGAAACTGAATGTTTATTGCCCTGTTTATAAGAGTCTGCTGCCAGTCCTCATCCTAAACCTGTCAGACCCAGTCCACAACTCGCTGTATTCCTTTATTATCCATCCTCTTCACTAGTGTATTTTCCTGAATAATTTATAGTGTGCTATTATTTGAACACATTCTTACAGTACAGTAACACTTTGAACATAGGAAGTTTAAAGTAGATGTTTGGATTTTGATATCCTGCATGCCTTCTTCCACAGGTTATCCGCCTGGTACATGGACTGCTGTCTCGACTTATGAGCATATTTCCCACCGAGCCGACCAGCTCTACTGTGGCCTCTAAGTATGAAGAACTGGAGTGTCTGTATGCCTGCGTTGGAAAGGTACATCCCCAGCATTGCTCCTAGGTTCAGGGTTTTAGCAATTGACAGTCATTCATGTGTGTTGTGAGGATGAGAGGTAGAAGGTACAAAATAATGTCAGCAGTTTTGAGCCTGTAAGTTATATGACATGAAGTAAGATAATCTTGGTGAAGTAAACACTTTATTGTGCAGGTTGTGTTTGAGGGGCTTGCCAACTACGAGAAGAATCTTAGTGCTAGCCCATCGACACTGTTTGGCACACTGATGATGCTGAAGGCTGCATGTGTAAGCAACCCCAGCTACATCGACCGCCTCATCACGCCGTTCATGAGGGTGCTGCAGAGGATGTCACGTGAGCACATTATGCCAACATCAGCTCATGAAAATAGTCCAGGTGAACTTTTTGCATATTATTAATTATGTACAAAAACAGTGAATGCATGTTTGAACTTAGTGATATGTTAGTGTGCATAATTTCCACTACTGCAAGCATTGATGAAGTTTACATCAGAATAGCTCTGTCATTTATGTGACATTCTGTTGCCTGGATGACAGCTTTGATGCCTGTCAGAGGCAGACACATTTTTGCCCTACAGCTGCCTAAGCCTTTAATGCAATAGGTACTGGAGTCTCTTCAGCCAGAGCTAATATAACTGAAGCAAGAAACTAATCTTATATCAATGTTAAGGATAGGTAGGATTTGGGGTTTTCACGGTGGTGAGTCCAAAGGTGGCCGTCTTCTGGGCGATGAGTCCCTGATGGTGGAGGCAACAAGGACCTCTGAAATGTACTTCTACTAGAGTACACAACACTACAACCCAGAAGACAGCCATCTAATATTAAGAATATGAGGAGCTTCACTGTAACACTTCCTCCTCATGTTCATGGCAAGCATATCTTCTGGGAATTATGATGGCCTGATGTTTCTCTCACAGCGCAACTCTGTGTGTGCGTGCGTGCAGTTTTCTACAGTTAAGAGGGGAAATGGAATTTAATGAACACAGCATTTACAAGGTTGTGATGTTGGTTCCAGTTGCCAGCGAGCTGCTAATCCTGAGCTTGGATCTTGTCAAGAACCGAGTTGTCGTGATGGGGGCGGAAATGAGGAAAACTTTCATTGGTACTATTCTTGTTGCATTGATTGAGAAGAGTCCAGATATAAAAGTCATGAAGGCCATAACCAAGGTGCGTGCTTCCACCCACCTGTCCATAGTTTATTTAATTTGGTTGTTCCTTAACTGTGTCACCGCAAACTCATGTTCTGTACAGAACTAAATAACACTTAATACTGTAAAATGCTGTGCTAGCAGAAAGTATAAATTGTGTGTTGTATTTCTGTGCATGATTCAGAGGCCTGTTGCCTGAAAGTTGTCAGTCAACCACAAAGATTTGTGCAACTCATATGTTTATATTTAAGTTTTTACATAAAATATTTGTAGCTATGTTCATGATGTACCTACATCATATTCTTTGTTCCATTGCTTGGTTAGTTACTGGAGCAAAATACTCTGCCATCCTATTTTCTTTCTTTCTTCCTTCTCCTGACCTGACCATCCTCTCTGAATCACAAATCAATTACTACTATCCAAAGGGAGTGTAAGCTTTAACGTGTCCAATGTCTCAAAGGGAATATTAAGTTTAAAATGTTCCTGCTGTCCGTGGTGCCACTCTCACGGTCATTTGTAAGTGTTGCTCAGACCATATGACTGCATTGCAGATGCTGGAGGACTGGATGAAGAACAAGAATCCAATCGCAGTGAACCAAGCTCCAACGCTGAGGGAGAAGTCTATTCTGCTAGTCAAGTTGATGCAGTATGTGGAGAAGAGGTTCCCTGATGACCTGGAGCTCAACGCTCAGTTCCTTGACATTGTCAACTACATCTACAGGTTTACTAACATTACATACATGTAATATGTCAGGTTAAAGGAAGAGTAGAATTATGTATGAGAGTTATGTCATCCCATATAAATTCAATCAGGGGCCTTCCAGATAGGAGTCAGGCATGTTATCTCTGAGCCATAGTATTAATATTATGCAGATAGATCAGAGTGAAGGATCAACATTTTCTAGTCCCATCTTGCAGACTGTTGTTACATAATTTCCAAATGACATGACTTGCAGAGATGAGGCACTCAAGTGTTCGGAGCTGACAGTGAAGCTGGAACCAGCGTTTCTAGCGGGACTGCGGTGTGTGCAGCCCACCATCAGAGCCAAGTTCTTTGAGGTGTTTGATGCTAGCATGAAGCGAAGGCTTCACGACCGTCTCATGTACATCATCTGTTCTCAGAACTGGGAAGCCATGGGACCACACTACTGGATTAAGCAGTGCATTGAGTTGCTTATTGTCACTGCATCACCCAGTAAGATATCTTATTACATGCAGGAAATGATTTTAAATATATCAGTCAATTTACCTCAAATGTATATTAATTAGTATTACTGTGTTTCTGGACTTTGTCTATTGTGTAGTATTCCAAACAGAATTCTCTTTGGAATACTAAACAGTGGACCAAGACTGGAAACCCTGTAGTGCCAATTGTGATGTACTGTTGTTACAAACCTTTAGATGTAAGTGTATACAAGTTGGGTAATTTATTAAATGACACCAATTCAGACTGGTTATTAAATGATCCTGTTTGCAGAAGGTGTCTGAAGTAAAACAAAAAGCATCATACATGGAATTGTGAGGCCCTTACAGAACTGACAATCATATAGGATTCCAAAGGACTACCGTAATGGCGATGCTGGTCTTTTGGGTTGAAACACCATGTGGACTTCAGCCCTGGAGGTGGAGGCAGTATGTTACTTCAGAACGTTGGTATCTACCTGCAAGTTCACATGGCATTACAACCCAGAACACCAGCGTCCGATCTTATATAGCAAATCAAAGGCGAGTTACATGCAACGAAACATGATAATATCAGTGTGAGATGAACTGAAAGTCATAGTAAATGAGAGATTGCTGTGTTTTCCAGGAGACAGAGAATGAGACAGGACTCAAGACATAATAACAAACGACATAATAACAAACCTCTAGATCTTTGCAGACAGGAGAATCAGCTATCACTCTGATTCCTAAAATGTCATAACGTTTCAGACACACCAATACAAATGTCATCAGATACCAGCCTGTTACCTGGTATCGCATCGGTGATAAACTTGGCCGACTCAGCAGAAAAGGACAGTTTTGTGAATCTGTTGAATGTGAAGGAGGAGCCGAGTGACATTGCGGACGGATTGGACACACAGGATAAGGTGGTGTGTATCTGCATATCTGTCCCATCTCCCTGTGTTTGCAACTGACACAGCATCTGCTGATTTCAAGAGGCTCTGTTTGATTACTTTGTTATGTAATATTTACTGTTGAAGTTGAAGGAGTGATAATCACATGATTATGAATGATGGAGCAGTCAGCTGTGTCTTTTTTACTGCCCTGGCCTTTGCTTCGAAGGTATTCTGCAGAAATGCAAAAAACCTCCCGAGTAAAAAGCTGGTTGCTGTCGTTTGGTTGTAAATTTGTCATATGAAAATGAATAAAGAGGTACTGGCGTGTGCTTTAAATGTGAGACTGTGTTGAAGACCAAGGCATAGTCAGAAGTTTATAAAATATTTGTATACCCTCTGTTAAGCTGAACAACTCACCTGTTCTGTTACTGTATAGTGAGTGTAGTCCAACAAGTAGGAAAATTCAGATTTTGTACTGATTTAAAAAGTCAGATTTATGGCATTATCATTGAATAGTCTGGGTACACTCACATAGCATGAGTTCCTATATGTGTGTGCATGTGCATTCACACGTTTGCATCATTTTACGTAAACTGTATATTATTTGTTATTTTTTAAGTCTGAGTAAGATTAGTATTGTTTTTAATGATAACACTTGGACAGATACACCTTTGTTGCTTAAATATCCATGCAAGTTACAAGTATCTTTTAAAGATGATGATCCGGTTTGTTCTGCTGTATGCTCTCATAGGTAGATAGCAACATTTCAGTGCAGTGGGGAGCTGTTGCCTGACAAGCTATAACTGCATGTACTGTAGATTTCTGATAGGAGTGTTCTGCATGGTGCTTTTCAGTAGCTGAGGAACTAGTTCAGAGTAGTCCCTGCTTACTTTGTGTTGTGTACAGGAGGATATTGATATGGATCTCCAGACTGTTGCATCAGTGGACCAGAAAGGCGAAGAACAGCCAACAGGTCGAACCCGCAAGGCAGCTCTGGCACATCTTATCCTCCGCCAGTCCAAAGTGATGGAGTCGATCCGTACCACAAGAACTGTGCAATTCTTGTTTGCCACAGCTCAGCTGTGTCACATGGACACAGCACTAGCTGAGAGGGTTTGGTTAGACATTTTCCCTCAACTCTGGAGCATCCTAACAGAAAAACAGCAGAGTGTGAGTAAACTGGTTGAGGCATTGAGACAGGTTCTGCTAGCCCAGTGATGATTCAGTTTAACTGATACTTTGGAGCTTTGTTTTCACTTTATGTAGTTACACAGTGTTAAGAGATGACTTTCAGCTCCTCAGCTTGGTATTCAAACTAGTACATACTCTGGAACCTCAACAGAATTTATTATGATGAGAATGAAACTGTATTTACAGACTCTTCTGATAGAAATGGTGCCCTTTGTGTGCAGCGGCGCTCACGTTGTTCAGAAGGATTGCCACCCCAGTGCTCTCAGCACCTTCATCGAGGCTTTGTCCCACTGCAACCCTGCCATCCCCATCAAACCGTAAGTGCAGTTGTGATGTCTGCATATTTAATGTTTTAACTGTAGATGTGCTCCCACTTCTCTCCCTAGTGGTTGTTCATTTGATGTCTTTGTTCTTAGATGCTGTGAAAGGAATCCTCCTGTCATCTGTACAGTACACATGTTCATATCACGATATTTTAGTTGGACCATCTTTTCTTGTTCTTTCAGATCTCACTTAATAACCTAACTTCCCATTTGATCTCTTTATTTTTTCCTTTACTAATATTTCTTAATAAATTTTATCTTCACTGCTTATAATCTGCTTCCATCACAAAATGTGTTTCTGTATTCAGGTACAGTTTGCTTCTCACGTGGTTGCTACACTTGCGGGAATGTCAGAGCAGTGAAAACTGTGTATTCATGCAATTCCTCCTGTTTGCAGGGTCCTCATGAAATATTTGGGTAAGTCACACAATCTATGGCACCGCATGACGTTGAGCTTGGAACAGCTAGCGTTTGAACACGGCAACAACAGTCAACTGAAGTCAAAGCGTGACGTCACAGATTGCTATGAGTTTGAACCAGTGGTGTCACCTCAGCAGGTGAGCCAAACCAGGGAAGTCTTTTAACATACAAGTAGACAAGTGCTTACTGTTCTTAACATTATAATACCATTGCAATAAGACCAATAGTCTATTCTTAACATTGGACGGACTATAATAGCACTGGGTAGATTTGCTATGAAGCACTGATGGACAGCGGAAACATGTTGCAGGAGATTCTGGACTCACTCTCTGACATGTACTCCTTGCTATGCGAGGAGGACATGTGGAGCGGATTGTGGCAGAAACACGCACGCTACCGGGAGACAAATGTGGCCATTGCTTATGAGCAGCAGGGCTTCTTTGAGCAGGCACAAGGAGCATATGAGGTGGCCATGAGCAAAGTTCACAATGATTACAGTTCGGTCCCTGCCCCAGGAAGTGTACGAAGTGAACTGAGGCTGTGGGAAGAGCACTGGATCAGGCAAGTGACTTAAGTGTTGATTTATGAATAGCCACACACAAACAATATTATGCTGCAGCATCCCAGAAAAGAGCAGATGAGCAGGACATATAGCATACAAGGGTGAGACAATAAGTTTCCTAAAATGTTAGTTCTGGAACTTTGAAAGAAAAGACCATTTGAGAGGCAGACTCATAGAGGGGAAAATGATATTAAAATGGATCTTGGAGGAAGAAATGTGAAGCTGTGAAATCTTTTGAGCTGTTTAAAGGTGGGATGTATTCATTAACATACTTTTATGAACTTGCGTGTTTTAAAATTCTCCATCAGACAGACAGATTTATATATGTTGGATGTGGTATGTCCCCACAGATGTTCAAAAGAGCTGAACCAGTGGGACCTTTTGCTGGACTATGCACGTGACAAAAGTATCAATAACCCATTCCTGATACTGGACATAGCTTGGAGAGTCCCCGACTGGAACCTAATGAAGGAAGCATTGAGCCAGGTGGAGACCAACTGTCCCAAGGAAATGATGTGGAAGGTAATGAATTCCCAAGAGTGTCTTTTGAGAATTGCTAACCTGGCATGATAAATCATTAATTACTTGCCATACCATGCCTTTATTGTTATCACTGTAAATCAGCTGTAAGGTGCCCAGTCCGATCGTCCACTTGCGCACACAAATAGGACTTGATGTCAGAGTTATAGTGATATAACCAATTCATCTTGTCATTGTAATTCTGCTACCAAGACATTTTTTTATCAGTTTTAAGTTTAGGTTTTAGGGTTGGATTTGAGTTTTGGTTTTATCTGTTGACAGTGACAAATCACTGATTCAAGTAAATGAATTTTAAGCCAAATGATGAAGTTAAATATCCGCACAGTGTAGTAGTCAGCTGCAAGAGATTCTAGAAGTTGCAGTGTCTGTTGTCAATCAGGTGAACCTGTACCGTGGCTTCCTCGCAATCTGCCACCCAGAGGACCCACACCTGTCTGTGGTGGAGCGCTATGTGGAGCTGTCGAGTGGGCTGTGCATGAGGGAGTGGCGCAGACTGCCACACATCGTGTCCCACATCCACCTGCCCTTGCTTCAGGCTGCTCAGCAGGTAATGTAAGGTTACAGACCTGTAGTCAGTAGTGCATACAGCTTCATATCATCTGATGGCACTGGCAGGCAATGATCGTTAGGGAGAGGTAAGACTTAAAAGTTTATCAAAGAAGAATGCATCTGTACTGTATCTGATTCCTTCATCACAATGTATTGCAGTTGTCTTAGCCAACAAGCCCAAAACGTCATGTCATAATGAACTCTCTCTGTCTATAAGTATCTGGTGTAGTGTTTGAGGGTGGACTTTACTGTCACTGTGTTGGCCATTCGTACATGTGATGTGCTGCAGATAATGGAGCTTCAGGAGGCAGCGCAAATCCACCAGGCGCTGCAGCACGGTCGCAGCAATTCACTGCATGACATGAAGGCCACCATAAAGACCTGGCGCAACCGCCTCCCCGTGATAGCAGATGACCTGAGCCACTGGAGTGACATCTTTACATGGCGACAGCATCACTACACCTTTATAGCATCGCACTTCAACTCGCAGCACGACCAGACTGTCAACAGTACACTTGGTGTCCATGCATCTGCTCAGGTGGGTCGACAGGCACGTAGTTCAAATTGCAGACAGGGACAGGCAGTCCAGAGTGTCCTTATGGTGTTCCTCTGGCTTCTCAAGCAAATACAGGGTTAAATCTCTGCAACAGAAATTGATCTGAGCAATATTTAATAACCATTCCTACCACAGTGAAAACACAACGTCACTCAATCAGAAAGATTGACTGGTTAATTCTGATTATGGAAATGTTGTTTATTCAGAGAATCATATGAAACCCATAAATGCACTGAGGGTAAAATTCTGATTTATTGAGTCTGAATGCAGATGATTCATATAGTTACCACTGATGTTTGAAGGGTTAAAACAGATTGTGATTATTTTTTCCTAGATCTGTTCGTCATACACGACTGCTAGGCGGAGATACACGGCAGATGGAAGACAGCACCCATAAGTTGGTTTTCCTTCCTCAGCTGTCTTAATACTACACTTAACAGTTCTGTTTACCTTCTATTGTCACAGCCTTTTTCAATATTATTCATCTTAATACTGTCATTTAATCTCCTTGCTCATCTAACTGATAATCTTCTGAGAGATTTCCTTATAGAATCCAGTATGGAATCCCCACCCCCTCCCATCTGAGCTATATGACCAGCCCATATTTTCTTTCCCCCCCCCCCCCCCCCACTCTCTTAAGTATTTAAACTAGATTTTGTCTCCCATAAATAATTTTTTCTTGTGATTTCATCTGGCAGGCCATCATCCACTTCGGGAAGATTGCGCGGAAGCACAACCTGCCAGGAGTGTGTCTTGACTCCCTGTGCCGCATATACACAATTCCCAGCCTGCCAATCGTGGACTGCTTCCAGAAGGTCCGCCAGCAGGTGAAATGCTACCTGCAGATGGCAGCAGTGACTGATAAGAATGAGCTGCAGAAGGTGAGTTAGGATATCACCCAGAGATGTGAACATGATTGACAGGCATGAAAATCTGAGCTAGTTATTGTACTGGAAATGTTTTTAACTTGTATTTTAGAGGTACCCAGTTTGAATTTCATCCGGTAATTGTTTTTCCTTACATTATCCTATGTACTCAGCAGTAAGACTGCTCACAGATGACAGTGTCTGTTAGTCCACTTGTGCTCACAACCCACATTGTTTTTGCAAATAAGGCTCTAACAACCAAGTCATGTCAGTATAAACATTACATGAGGCCTAGAAACACCATTTCTACAAAATTCTATTGGAATCAAGTTATGGCTGATCTGTTGGATACCTTTAGTATAATGAGTTTTCAGTGCGGTCTGAAAATAATGTGATGTGTTTTTAAGGGTTTGGATGTGATTGAACTGACGAATGTCAAGTTGTTGACACGAGAGATGACCTCTGAGATCTATGCCCTGAAGGGCATGCTCCTAGCGCAGATCGGACGCTCTGATGACGCAAACAAAGTGTTCTCAGCAGCTGTCCAGATGCATGACACATTGGTGAAGGCATGGGCACTGTGGGGTGACTACCTTGAGCAGCTGTTCACACGAGATGCACGTCAGATTTCTCTTGGTACACAAGCCATAACCTGCTTCCTCCATGCTTGTCGCCACCAGAATGAATCCAAGTCCAGGAAGTACCTGGCCAAGGTATGTCTTTAAGTACACGTAGAACAGTGAACAGTTTGTGCATAAACCTCTTTCCACCAGTTTCGGTAGTACAGGCGGTTTCATAAAATATGAGAGTGCTCTGTCCAATGTAAGAAAGTGAAGCAACTAATTCATTGGAGTAGTTTTCTTTGTGATCAGCTGATGTTCCATAAATGCAGGGAATTTCTTAATGAGCTGAGAGACTGTCATTTTCTCAGGAATGACCCTGCATCATAAAATGAGTTCATGAGATAGTTAAGGAAGCTGAAGTAATAGACAAATGATGAAAATTATAGTATAATGATGTATCTTAGAGGAATAAGCTTCCAGACTGTAAACTACAAGAGGATCCAATGCTGGTCTTATGTAAAGAGGTGTTTGTCAGGTTCTCTGGCTGCTCACTTATGACGATGATCAATCCACTTTGACTGAAGCAGTAGACAAGTACTCTGTGGGAGTGCCACCAATCCAGTGGTTGCCGTGGATACCTCAGCTGCTGACGTGTCTCGTGCGCAACGAGGGAACCCTCATCCTCAATCTCTTGAGTCAGGTAAGGCTCGTGCAGTTTCAGATTGTGGTTATAACAGTCACAGGATTTGATATTTGTGTAGCTGTTATTACCACACAAAGTTTTCAGCCTCTACATGAAGTGAAACTAGTTCCATTGTCACCTTATGCGTTCATGTGACTATGTGAGTCTGAAGATGGCTGTCCTCTGGGTTGTTGCGCCATGTAGTCTGGTAGAAGTTTATCAGGTTGAAGTTTGGTAAACTTCTACTAGACTGCATGGCACAACAACCCAGAAGACAGCCATCTTCATGTGACTACCATGTTGGTAATGTTGGCAGTAAGGAATGAAAAGATATGGAAAATATATAGTTTCCAATTGCATGACGCTAGCTTTCCATACAAAACAAGGAAAGCCACATGAGTATCAGTGATTTATTTTGCCACTTTTTTTTTATACCCCCAGGTGGGACGCATGTTCCCTCAAGCTGTGTACTTTCCAATCCGAACCCTGTATCTGACACTGAAGATAGAGCAGCGGGAGCGCTACAAGAGTGTGGACCAGACTGGAAAGCTGCCTGCATCCAATCAGAAGCACAGCGTATGTAAACAGTTTCATATATTGTACAAACTTGAAGTGGATTTGTTAATTCAGTGAACCTCAAATTATGAAGCTCTGTTTGAAACTTGTTGCATGATTTTATTTGATGGATTGCAGTTAAAAAAAGAAGAGAGAGAGATCAGTAATAATTCTTCTGAGATATATATATATGGTAGAAAGTTCTGTAGCATATAGAAGTTGTTAAGAAAATTTGTATCATTAAAGAAATAGAGTAGATGGAAATGTTTTGTAGTAGCTGTAACAGGCCAGCTGGGCCTGATTCTGAAATTTTTTTGTTGAGATTACATTTCCATTTTCATGAAAAATATTAGTTTCCCCATTCATCACTTAACATTAAATATGATCATTCATGATGAACTTCCAATAAATATTATGATTTCAAGCTGTACCAGTGTGTTATGTTACCAACATATTCTTAGTGGGTTTTGAGGTTTTCACAGGAGCACTCTTCAAACACAATCTTCTTCTCTAGTTTACTTCTGTTCTGATGATGTTGCAGTTGCAGCAGGTGTCAGGCAGGGGGGAATCACAGCAGCAAGGTACAGTACTGTTTTTTAATCTTATGAAACAGTGGCAAAGCACCTTCTGTAGAGGTACACAATGACCCTCAGACACGTTTCTTGCAGGAGACCAGTCGACGACATCTGCACATTCTCATCAACCACATGGCAGCCAGGCGGCAGGCGGGGGAGATACAGGGCCCATACGTGCCACTCCTTCCATGTGGCGCTGCTCTCGAATCATGCACATGCAGAGGGATATTCATCCGACTGTGTTGTCCTCTCTGGAAGGTATAGTTGACCAGGTAGGTGGATTTCAGTCAGTCTCTAGCACAAAAGTCATGCAGGTTTGGGTGGATTTAAACAAAGGATCCTGCTTGACACAATTCTCTAAATTGTGTTATTTGTGTAGATGGTGTGGTTCCGAGAGAATTGGTACGAGGAAGTTTCTCGGCAACTGCGGCAGGGACTTGCGAAGTGCCTTGCTATTGCTTTTGAGAACAGAGGTGCAGTCTGCGAAGCTACCATCACCCCTCACACACTTAACTTTGTTAAGAAGCTGATCTCAACATTTGGAATTGGCATAGGTAGGGAAGTATTACAGTACGGCCATTGGCTTTCAGTGCTAGGACAATTTATTATCATGTTAGCCATTAACTACAGTGACGTACTTCATCGTGTTGACTGTCACAGAACAAACTGCCAACACACAATATAGTCGTCATATTCTGTATGAATTTTAATTCAGCCTCCTTTTATCCTCCATCCCCCTTCTTTCTGTTGTCCTGCCTCCTTTATCCTTTATTTTTCTTCTCTCTCACTTTTTCTTATATTTCTTCTCCTTTTTCTTCATCTACTTCTTTCTGTGTCTGTTTCTTTCATCCATCATCTCTCTCTCTCTCTCGTGTGTGAAGTGAGCCCAACTCTTACATCCTTGGAATGTGCTCTATGTTTCCTGTAAGGCCAATAATTGAAAATCATTAAACCATGACATTTCTTCACACAACATATTCTTTAGTAATATACATTTCATTTAAAATCTCACTGCTTTGCAGCAAAACACCAAAGTAATTGACTGAAGTAGCGATCCTACAAATTTGGGTTGTCTTCTGTAAATAAGCTCAAAACTAAAGTTGTGGTCAGTTCTAGGTGATTATTGGTCCATAATTATTCTTGTATGTTCTTTAACAGAGTTTATTGCATTCTACGGGAATCAAAAAGATCAAATGACTGTTAAATGAGCAAATATGCTCAAACACACATGATATGGTAACAAGTTAAGATTAAAGATTCTCACAGTGTTGAGTATGTAGATGGCCATCTTCTTGACATTGTAACAAGCCCAACCATGTCCATGTTCTGTGATGTGTTTTAGAGCAAATATGTGATATATTGGGTGTGCATGTAACAGAAAACATCTCAAGTTCAGTGAGTGCGCAGTTCAGCAGTGCTGCATCAGAGAGCCTGGCAAGCCGAGCTCGTGCGACGGTGCAGGACCCCGTGTTCCAGATGATGAAGGTCCAGTTCACAACTGACTTTGACTTTGCTGTGCCTGGGTCCATGAAGCTGCAGAATCTCATTGTTAAGCTCCGGAAATGGATCCAGATTCTGGAGACAAAAGTGAAGACATTGCCGAAGTGAGTCTTATCTCTTACTTATATTTGATTGGTGCATGAAACCACTTCGTTGCTGAGTCTCTGTAGCTGTGTAGCAGTGTGGAGTATAATCATACATTAACTTCTGTCTCAGAGTGTTTTGTTCATGCACATTCACAATTCAAAAAAAAGTGTTATAAATTGTGTCCTGTTTTTCCCTCTGATGGATCCTTACCTTTACAATGTCAGCATGTTCTATTAAGGTGTTTAGTTTGTGTATTTATATCTCCATATTCCAAATGTGTGTGATTACATTACACAGTAAGTGTATCTAACAGATTGGTTTCTTCTGGCTCGTGTTATCTCCGTGAAGTCTTTCGCTATTACTTTTAATTGTATCCTTACTTACCTTAACAAAGAATTATCCTATTTGCATCAACAGGTCCTTCTTGATTGAAGAGAAGTGCAGGTTCCTGAGTAACTTTAGCCTCCAGACGGCTGAAGTTGAGCTGCCAGGCGAGTTCCTCCTACCCAAGGTAGTTCATATATATGAATGCATGTACAAAATTCACAATATTATATTTTGTTACAAAATATAGGGCCTTAAACATCTTAGCACAGCAATTACATAATACGTGTAAATAAGAATTATAACGTTTTCTGTGTGAGGTTTACACGCAGAAAACGTTCTAAATCTTATTTTGTCATTGTCTGAGAGGTCTGAACTTTTACCAGTCTCATTTACAGGCCACATTTTATCCCGTTATTGATCAGTGCTTGAAGCATCTTCATAATGCAGTTACAGAATTGTGTGTCTTTTATGATGTTTACATCTGTTACAGCATTCTCATTACTATGTGAGAATTGCACGCTTCATGCCACGAGTGGACATTGTGCAGAAACACAACACAGCAGCACGACGTTTATTCATACGGGGTCACAATGGAAAAATCTATCCATACCTGGTGGTGAATGACTCAGGACTGGGGGATGCCCGGCGAGAGGAGCGTGTTCTGCAGCTACTTCGTATGCTGAACCACTACCTTGGCAAGCAGAAGGTAGGACAGTAACACCACCAGTGTACTAGACCTGACTGAAACATTCGTCTTACCCCTACCCTTTCAATGCATGATTCATGAAACATCTGAACAAGTATTCTAAATCTGGATTACTGTGTGAATCTAAAGAGATGTGGATGGATGATATTTAAATGGATCTTGGATAAATAAGGTGTGAGACTATGGACTGGATTCTTCTGGCTTGTGATACTGTCCTGTCATACAGTCTTCTGTGAACACAGCAGTGAATCTGCAGGTTCCATAAGACTAGTGAAATTCCTAAAGGAATCAAAACCTTGCAGTGTTGAATATTTATCTAAAATATATAAAATCATGTATACAAACAAAACTGTTTACACTTTGAAAAAACAATTAGTGCCAAACGCGTTTCGACCTCAAGGGGTCATCGACAGTTTTGTTTGTATGCATGATTTTATATATCCTAGAGGAATGTTTTGTCATTGGTCCTAACCAGATTAGTTTCATGTGTCACAGGAAACATCACGCAGGTTCCTTCACTTCACAGTTCCACGGGTAGTGGCCGTGTCTCCACAGATGCGTCTTATTGAAGACAACCCTGCATCTATATCGCTGCTCGATATATACAGGCAAGGCTGTGCCCGTCTTGGCGTCGAACATGATGCCCCTGTACTTAGATACTATGAACGTCTTGCAGCTGTACAGGTACAGTTCATGGACATCTGAAAAAATATTGCTGTCTTCTGGGTTGTCATGCCATGAAGTCTGGTATAAGTGTGCCAATGCCTCAGAGGGCCAATTATATTGCTTTCAACAAAGAGTATTATAAAAGGTGCTGAATATATTTTGTGAAATCATTGCAACCTAAATACTGGAATGGAAAAAATTATAAAATGATGACTTTCAGAATTCAGTGCAGCTTAGAGCTGATTGGCCACTTGTCACCAAAAGCTTTCATATGTTGTGTATATTCCAGTCTCGGGGCTCCCAAGCAAGTCATCAAGTCTTGAGAGACATCCTAAAAGAGGTTCAGTGCAATATGGTGCCTCGCTCAATGCTCCGAGACTGGGCAGTAAGGACTTTTCCTGCAGCTACAGATTACTGGATGTTCCGCAAAACGGTGAGTTCACTGGCTGAAACTGATTGTGATGTGTAGATTTTATTGAATTAGCTTTTGTGTTATCATTGTTCTAGTCTCTTTTTCCTCTTCTTCAAATGACTGTGGATCATATTTAAGTGGCCAAGAGGGTAATACTATTAAAAACAGCTTGTGGCCTTTCACTGCGCCCATGTGTTGGATTCATTACTGCGCAGAGGTAGTATTTTGTGCTCGAGATATCGGTAGCAAAGACTACAGAAGGAGGGAAGTAACAGGTTATTTGCGCACTGGATGTCAGCTACTGTGGAAGAACATGCAGCATTACAACAGATGAAGCCAAGTGTATATGTGGTGTTTAGTGTAAAAGCCTGTGTCGTAGCAGAAGCAAAGGTTCAGCGGTGCTAATACCGAAGCTAGTCATCGGGCATGATCCTGAACCAGTTCAGCCCAACTACCATATTCTTTTCACCCCCTGAATATGAATATTTTATGTTGCCAAACCAGTCAATTCTTGTTGTAATGTTACAGTTCACACTTCAGCTCTCACTGTCATGCTTTGCTGAGTATGTCCTGCACCTCACAAGGCTGAACCCAGACATGATGTACATTCACCAGGACTCTGGCCTCGTTAATGTGTCGTACTTCAAGTTTGATGTTGACGATACATCTGGTGAGTGTTGGTTTTTTGCATTGACACTTGCCTTGCATGTCTGTCATGTTGAAGTGAGTGTGATGATACATCTCTGAATTCCATGGTACAACTGGCTATCACATTAGAGTCTTTCTTTATCTCTCACATGACAAATATTGAAGAGATAAGTGCAGAAAAATAGGAACAACATTTTGAACCACTAGTTCAAAGTCTTCCTCAGCAGAACTTATTTTCCCCCAAAGTGATCTGATAGGCAGCTAAAGTTGTTGTGTTTTGTATTATATTGGATAGCATGTAACAGAGTTGCATGAAATTTTGATTTATGTTTATAAATTTTCTGCATAATTTATTTATTAGGTAGAATACACAGACGTTGTGGGCCATCTCATAAACGAGCCTAAGTAAAATTATGTATGTGGAGGAGGAGTTCAGTAAAACAGTGACAGCAGTGCTACTTTCTATTTGAAGGAGAGCCCAGTTGTCAGTCTCTGGTACGGTGTTCCAAGGGAACATGGGTATGGATAAGTTGGCAGAACTGGTATGATTAGACATATACCAGTGTGTATATTGCAGGTGACTTGGATGCCAACCGCCCTGTACCATTCAGACTGACACCCAACATCCTGGAGTACCTGAGTACTATTGGAATCAGTGGGCCCCTAACAGCCAGCATGACAGCTGCGGCTCGCTGCTTGGTGCAACCCAGCTTTAAGGTGCAGACCATCTTGCGGGCCATCCTGCGCGACGAGATGATTTCAGGGCACAGGAAGGTGAGGACAAACTAACAGCAGCATGGAAAGTCTTGAGCAGTTGATAAGTGTTCACTTCACCAAGAATTTGCATATTATTGTTACAGAATTCAAATGCCTGTCACCATAATCACAGAAGCTTGCACTTGGACAATATCCTGTGGCATTTGAACTCTGTTCACATCTTCATATCCCATTACATTAGATGCATTTTAATATCATTCAGTCTGTGTTTTCATCTCCCAAGGAGTCTTTTTCCTTTATGTTTTGCAGTGACCAATTCTATATTCTTGTGGAGTCTGATGCTTATGCCTGTGATCACAAGCACCTGTCATTTGACCTTACCCTGTGTAGCTCAGCCCTGTGTCTTGAGATCCTATGTATTTTGCTGCAGAAACAAGATGACTGTCAGCATGAGGCCGTGAGCTCTGCACCGACTGAAATGGATGGCGAGCTACTCATCAGTATGGTGACTCGTGCTGTTACAGCCATCATGTCGCGACTCAACACGCTCTCCAACTCCGATGTACCCGAGAGCAAGGTGTGTTCTTCTACGTTATTGTGTGCTTATGTTATCAGTTGAATAACAATTTTATATGCAAATTTGAACTTGTATAAATGAAATAGAGGTGTTTTCTGGTTATCTTTCACAAATAGTGTGCCACTATCTTGTACCCTCTCATATGACAATAGGGATAGCTTTTAGTTTCACGTTGTCTCCAGGCAGGAAATATCTACTTTATTCTGTTATGGTTCCAAGGTGTTTGACAGAGATCTAGTGTTGTCACGTTAGACATCATTCATTGTCTCCATAAGAAAATATAGAAAATTTTGAGGCTGACTGGCTCTGTCTATGTAAACCCGTTTACTGAACAGTGGATCCAATTTTCCTGTTCCTACAAAAACATGGCCATATTCAAAACATTAAATTCTTCACTTTTCAGACTACATTAATGCTAGTTTTTTGTATTTCTTTTTTATTCTGTTATGTTTCCAGGTAAGCACGCTGGTGACAGCTGCAAACAGCCATGACAACCTGTGTCGTATGGATCCAGCGTGGCATCCGTGGTTGTAATCACAGTGCGGACTAGCATACTGATATCCTCTTGAAGGTGCTGTTTGGTTGCATGGGTAATGAAAATGAATGATCCAGTTTCTATAAGTGTTACACTACTGTGAGTGACAAGTAATCCATTAAAGAAAGTTGGAAATAAGTCTGAAGTTGAAAGAGCTAGAAACTGACAAAATGAGGCACATCTTGTGTAATGGCTGAGTAAGCAGTTTGAGTCATATGGTTTATTCGCATCTGCCGATCCCTACAGAGCAATGCTTTTCAAATTAAACTCATTAAATTTGTTAGTGACAGTTTGACATATTTTTTATTTCGAAACTCACTGACTTTCTACGGTAGAAATTTCACTTGTCAAAGTACTTTTGGTTTTATGAGACATTTGACAGTATAGAATTTGAGCTACTGACAGTGTCATTAAATAAACTAAATAAGTAAAATAAAGCATGAGACATTGTTAACAAGTAAAAATAAAGAAAAACACTCAAGAATAAACAATTTTCACAAAAGAACATCAGAAACCAAATAACTTGCTAAAATAATATTAAAGTAGTTGGATTTGTTGTGTGGATTGCATATTAGCTGAGACCAGCATAGGGCTATTGGTTGGGAAAAGGTATCAGACAGGACAAGACCTTTGATCCACATTCGTTGTAAATTGCATGGAACTAGGTGACAATCGTGTCTTACGGGACTAGACATCCTGTGACAGTGCTGTAAAGGTGTTTGCATATCTGCCTGTATGTCAGCTGTGACATAAAATCTCCACTCCTCAGACATTTTGTCTTACTTTCTTGAACAGACTGTAGTTGAAGCAGACGAGTCTGTTGGCAGTTGTGGAGATCTTGCATCAAAGTTTGGACCACATATGTGGCTGATGTGAATATCTCAAAAAATGTGTATGTTTCATTAACTTTGTGTTAGAGAATGTGACATTTTGTACAAAATGACAGACTGATTTGTAATAAAGGTATCAATCTTTAAAAGCTGACCAAGTGTTCCTCATCCCATCCTTCTAACTGTTCCAGCCAACAGTCTCAGCGGACCAGCTATCCTGATTGAGGTGTTACTTTGCTTTCCTCGGTTCATTCAGGAAAAGCTGGACTGACACTGACTGACTAAATCCAGTGAACATATTCCTTCTTCAGAAGCTTATAGTTGCTTATCTGGTAAAATTCTTAGTCTTCTATGAAGCTCAAGTAGATGGGAAGATGAAAGTTCCTGAGCAGCTTGGTAGTAAGCATTCCCCATATGTAAGCTTTTCTTAATTTAGGATTTGAGACTTTCACGGCGAGTACAATCAATAAAATCTCAGGCAATCAGCCACATCAACTGGTTACCATAGTAAACCAACGTTTCGGGAACCAACTCTGTCCCCATCATCAGCGACTGATTGCCCGAGAAGATTTTATTCCTTTTCTTAATTTCTTTATAAAATTTTGATGTGTTAGCATTGTATCTGAATATTTCTAGAACAATCTCATTCTTGTATTTATCAAATCTAAATCTATTTTCATATAATTGATGTGTATAGGCTCCAGTTGTTTTAGAATTAATCTGAGAAAACTGAAGTGAAGCCCAAAAATATACCAAAATCAATAAATCATGTAGTAAATATTCTGCACAAAAATCTGGCAAGATTGAGTCATCTACTTTTTCCAGAGACCATTTACAGTTAGGTCTGACTCCATGGGACATGATCCTTTATGGAATACTGACTGACACAGTCGTAGTTGAGAAATACCTGGCTGTGTATGACCTCTGAAACGGTAAACATTTACCAGACTACAAAGTGCAACAACCCAGAAGACAGAAATCTTCAATGTAGAAGAAATCTGTTGCTCCAAAAGTGTATTCTTGGGTTTTATTATTGCTGTCATCAGAATATAAAGACAAGACACTTAAACCTTATTTTCTGCCAACATTGGTATTTTATATTTTAGACATTTTGCAACATCGAAAAGACTTTGCAACTATTAGAATAGGTAGGTTTTCTTTCTGATGTTCCATATTTCCTAAGAGCCCAAATTTCTACAATTCACACATCAGAAAATTTGTCAGCAGTTTTATGTGCATAGGTTTAATGTGGTAAGTTATTTACGTACATCATGAATAAGTTTAAAAGTTAATATTAATGGTCAGGATTCAGATAATTCATTTGTCAATAGAAAGACGGGCGTTTACCGCATAATAAGTGCTAAGAAATAAAAGTACCGTTGACAGTGGACAACCAACATGGTGGACAGCGAGTCTTAGATCGGATTTTTGCTCTGAAACGCTCCGCTCAAAAACTTGCATTGAAAGCGCTTTTATAAAACCGCAAGCCGCACAGAGATGAACATAAAATGGCGATTATTAGAACGCGGTTTTGAGATAATGGAGTAGTTGGGAAGAATCGATTCTGTGTGGAAATTGCAATTGAAGGGCCGAAGTGACGCTTTAAATACTTTGAAGAGGAAAAGGTGGTGTCTTTCAAGGAATTCTTTTGTTCGTATAATTATAGTAAATCTTCAATTTTGAGGCGCTTTCAAGGGAAATATGATCTGCAAAGTCGGAGAATTCATTCGGTCCTGCTTTAGTGTCCCAAATAGGTATGTCATTACTCGATAAAAAAAAGTGCGATTGGTGATTAAGGGGTGGGAGTCGGTAGCGCTGATCATGATTGTATGTGACATGAGTTTTATAATATTATTGGATAGTAAAGTAACAGAATAAAGTATTTATAGTCATAATCTGTTTATAAGGAAATACTGAGTTCGGCCACGTCGCCTTGTGAATAAGTCGAAACTTCACGAGCCCCAATGAAGAATTGTTTTCTTTTGACGTACATGGTATGGATCATTAACCTTTTCATTTCGTTAAATGCTGTATATTATAATACAGGAAGTAAATTTAACTAATCTGTGTATAAAATAAGAATTGAACTTTTCCGTGTTTCTTTATTTTTTGTTAATGTTTCTAAGATGGCCTCACAGGGGATCAAAATATTTGTGTTCATAAACAAAGAAAAATATGCATTTGTTGTTAAGAAGTTAATTGTGTGTTCATTTGCGTCTAGGGACTCGTATTGTTTTTAATATTATTGTATTTTGTATTTGTATCCATTTCGTGGAAATACAGCATACACAATAGTGACACTAAAAATTGCAGAGCTACATTTTCTGGTTTGCATTCAGTGGCCGTCTCAAACTTACTGGAGTAGAGGAGAAATATTACCATATTAATGGCTGTATGATTTCTGTAGTATTGTGTTTCTGAGCAAGATAGGAACCAAATATGCATTCAAGAATTTTATATAATTTTTGTTTGCATTATCAGTGGTATAACACGTTACACGCACCTTTAATTCTTTTGTGATATTCAATTTGATGGTTATGTTCTAACAAGAAAACTTAAAAAATGGAATCATTGCTGTTATAGCTACTTACTTTCTCTTGTTAATGTAGATGCGGAAATAAAATATCTGAATTTAACTAGTGCAGAACTGTAAAGTAGATGACTGTGGATGAGCGTTGGCATAGTCCATTTTAACTTTAGTTGGATAATTGCATTTCAGAAACAAAAATATCATGCTCTTAATGCAGTTACATTGCCAGCACTGTGCTCTGTGCATTCACTGCACTTGTACTAACAAATTTTTTTATATTTAAATGTGATTATATAATTCTGTCATAGAGGTGTTGGGTGGGGTATAGCTTTTATTTATGCTTGACTTTGGCACTACATTGGTCAGTGTTGTGCCCCAGCCATGCTTTACTATTGAGGGAAGGATCCGTTGGATAGGCATCATACCCGGTCTGAACACACAGGTAGAAAGAAATCCATTACCCTCAGCAGGAATTGAACCCTAGTTGTTTTGTCTGCTTTACTGCTTGAGCTTCCCTAGTTGGTATGAGATGTAAAGTTCAGGCATGATTGAACTTGGTCTTGTGTTAGTACATAAGAGCAACTTAAGATTGCAGCACTAAACCTCAGGGCTGTAGTTGTGTTTATATGCATGACAGTGAAGGCTTATTATTATAGAGATACGCGTGTAAGGTGAGTAAAATTTACATCATTTTTATTAAGTCTCGGTAGTAGAAAACTACAGAATCTTGACATTTGATATTTCCCTGTGCATTGAAGTGATCCAGTTTTGCATTTTGTATTTTTAATTAGTTGTGTATATCAGTTTCAACTGATATGGCGAACTCCATTGTCCGAGGTCTTGTAGAGCAGTTGTTAGTTCCTCAGGTAGTTGGATTTCTTCTCCTGTGGGCGTAGAAGGTTTATCGGCACCCACCATTATGGTATATCCATGTAAAGTTGTGTCCTTACAGTATTTTTCTCCTTCCATATTGCATTTCAGGTTTTTATCTCTCTGTTGATACATGCACATGTGTTGATATGCAAACAATAGCTTCAGCCTCAGAGGAAACTGTATTGGTTTGCATGAGTTCAATTTCCATTATGACCACTGCAGTCTTAAAATTTGAAAATATCATGTACTCCATTGAATCTGTCTGTTACTGATACACGACACCCACGATGTCAGGAGTGGATAGCAGGTCAGGCCATTAGCTGATCTTCAACCATGATAACTTATTGTGTATCAGCTTCATGTAATACACTGGAGTAGCATGAATTAATAATTCCATCACATTATCAAGAAGTGACTTTATTGTGGCCCTTAAAACATCTTTATAAATCAGAGTAAGAGATTTCATAAAGTAAAAATAAATGTAGTGGTGATGTACAGACATACATCTTTATTACATTCCATGGATCTGTAAGTTATTCAGATAAAAATAGGATGTGGAATATGTTGTAATGATACAATACATATTATACATATTACAAGTACAGTCAATATTGTTATAAGGTTTCACGTATTATAAACAAAGGATTCACATAATTAGTGAAACAAATACATCCACCCATTATGTACAACAGATAAATCATAATACCCATTTATATAACTCAACATTATGAATTATTTGTAGACATTAGAAATTTATCATATGGACATGTGAAAGCAGTGGGAGTACCAGATAGACTGAGAAACTAATTGAGTGGGTAGCAACTGCAAGATGTGGACCGAGTAGCTAAAGGATGCCCACAAAGCAATGACAGGAAGTCATAAGAAGGAAAATGACTCTGATGGTACGCAGTTGTGGAATCCAAAAATGGAGCACCTATGAAATGGAAACACACAGTCCATTGTAACTAGTTTAAGTTGTATTTCTTTATCAATGATTGCAGATTTCTCATGTATCTGCACTTTTAACTAACTAGATGGCTTATGGAACCTGAAGGCTCATCACTGAATTAACCAAAGCCCCCCACCAGTCCCTGTCCTGGGCCAACAAAATCCAGTAGTAAGCTCATCATTATGCAGTTTTCTCCAGACCGCATCATCATCTCTCCTAGGCCCAAATATCCTCCTCAACACCCGATTCTCAAACACCTTCAATCTATGTTCCTCCCTCTGAGTGAGAGACCATGTTTCGCACCCATACAAAACAAAAGGCAAGATTATTGTTTTGTGTATTTTAATCTTCGGGTTCATAGAAATCAGACAGGAAGACAAAATACTTTGAAGTGAGAAGTAGCAAGCATTTATGGAATTTAGTCTCTCCTAACTATCTCATGAATATATTTGAACTGTGTCACACTTCCAGAGGATTTATTAGCCACCCTAATATGATTTTGATTGCCTGTCTGTTGGCAGGATACTAACATGTACTTAGTTTTTCTGAATTTACTTCTATCATCACCCAATAAATTAACATCAGTATATGCCAATAGCTGATGTGTCCCATTCAATTGCAAACCCTCCTGCCTATCTTGGACTTTCCTGATAGCATATTCTAGCGCAAATTTAAAGAGCAATGGAGACGAAGCATCTCATTGTTTCAGACTGCTTTTGCACTATAAGAACAGCCTTAATCACCTAGGAACCAGTTAGAGACAGAGAAAAGTGATAAAACTTGGATAAATGGAATTCGTGTTTAACATTATTACGTAATTATGAGCATTACATTTCAAACTGTACCTAATGTACTGACGCTCAAATGAAGAGGGGTGAAGTGAGCAAGGCATGTAGCATGCAAGGGCATTGATAAATATAAACAGAATGATTGTTGGAAAATATGAAAGGAAGTTAATACTTCTGAAATGGTAGGGGATCTTGTCAGTCCTTTGGAACCAAAACTCTTTTAAATAATACTGAAAATTCAGTTCCTGCCACAAAGAAGGCACGTCACTTCACTG
Organism: Zootermopsis nevadensis; assembly: GCF_977971745.1. Classification (NCBI taxonomy): domain Eukaryota; kingdom Metazoa; phylum Arthropoda; class Insecta; order Blattodea; family Termopsidae; genus Zootermopsis; species Zootermopsis nevadensis. The sequence continues at coordinate 7,157,416 of NW_028259159.1, read as the reverse complement.
GATTGAAATGGCTCATTTCACGTCCATTAGCTAGCCTTTTTGAACACTGTGATGGCCCTTTGAATTCTTTAACAATGGGCTTTGTCGGCCAGCTGCATGACTGTTTGTTGCTCGAAGTGGCTTTGAAGTTGGTCAAATTGTCGTTTTGTTGTGTTATTTTCTGCCAGTGTATTTCTGTTGTTAAGCCAAGTTATGCATATAAAGACTTATCTTTTATATTCTTCATTGACAGATAGCTGAAAACCTGCAAGTCTGTGAATAATGGTCAAGTGTAGCTAATTCAGAAGTTACTTACAATGGCTTCTACACAAGGAGAGATTCGAGTAGGGCCATCTCACCAGGTAAGAAATATTTCAGCCTACGCTAATCTTTATATTGCGCTAACAGTGTCTTGTTGGCCAAAACACTGTGATGTTTTGTACACCACTGGACATCTCTGTTTAATGGTGCTCTATAATCTGTGTAGTTGAAAGAGCATCATTAAATGTGTTAGCAGATGGGACAAATTTAAAAGAAAGTGACGCCATAGTTGTAGTAGTAGAAAGACGCAAGAAATGCATCCGAGTGGGGGTATGAGATCCAGCCTTTCCCAAGTTACTGATTAAACAAATCAACAGGTAGCCTGCGTTCTCAGTAGTGATGTTTACATTTAGCCTGTCTTTCATTATAAACTAAGGATTTTGCTGGCCTCCTCAAATTATATTTGAACCAGTTAGCAAATTTTGATGATGCTTGATTTTAGAAGCTGTGTCAGTTATTTGTTTTGCGTTTCCCTACCTTGAATAATACCAAGTCAGTGGCTACAGGCTCAGTGTCTTGGTACGTGCACACAGGCCCGCTTGCCAGAATTCCGCCCAGAAGTTACTGAATCAGACAAAGAGCGGGAGGAGTTAAGGTGGGTGCCTGCCATGACATTAGATGGAGACCTCCTCATGTACCTGCGGGCTGCACGTTCTATGGCAGCGTTTGCTGGCATGTGTGATGGAGGCTCACCAGATGACGGTTGTGTTGCTGCAAGCAGGGATGACACTACGATAAATGCCCTTGATGTTGTGAGTACCCACCTCATTAGTATACATGTCTTTACTTCATTCCTGTTTCTTTGTATAATATCACTTCTACCAGGTACTGAGGTTAAAAATGTTCTGAGCTGTACCTCCAATTCTCGTATGACAGCATGGTGTGATGTTGATTTAAGTGTCATGGACAACTTAACCTCAATCTTTACTTTATTAGTGCTCAGTCCTTAGTGGGTGTTGCTGTTTAAGAGTGTATTGTACTAATCTAGCTGCTAAGTTTCTCAGCTGAGTTAAGTTAGTTTTTGTGTGTTTAATAAATATTGTAATGAGTGAAGGTTTACATTGACATTTTCACTGCAGTAAGAACTTCAAGTTCTTTTTATCAGGATGTTTCTGGAATTTGAGGAGCCACTGATAGGCCATTGCTCCCAAAGTAATGAGGCATGGATCTGTTGTGGAAATCATCCATCAGTTTTGGATGTCTGGTGGACTTGATCGGTGAGAAACGAAGAGGCGTGGCTTTCAAACTGGCTTTGATGTTGATGGAAAGGTCTATACATCTTACCTAGTATTGGGCTAGACTTGTTACATGCATGGGCAAAATCAATACAGAAATTCTTAAAAGGAAATCTGCATTGAAATGGATCTAGGGGAATTGCGTTGTGTGGAATTGAACTGAATTAAATTGCCCTAGGATCATGGCCATTGACAGGTTTTGCTGCAGTATGAAGCTTTGAGTTCTACTAGAAGAGTGAGTGTATTATGTTCATAATATAATGCGTTTGTCCCTGAAAGATGATGTGCTATGTGCTCATGTTCTAGCTGCATGATTCTGGTTATGACCCTGGCAAAGCCCTCCAGGCCTTGGTGAAATGTCCAGTTCCTAAAGGCATCGATAAGAAGTGGACAGAAGAAGAGACGGTAAGCACGGTACTCGTTTCACATTGTGTGAACATATAATTTCTACTGTATGTTGAGCCTACATCGGTGGCATCATCAGAATATAAGTGACACAAATCTCTTACAGAAACGGTTTGTGAAAGGTCTTCGGCAGTTTGGAAAGAATTTCTTCAGAATTCGGAAGGACCTTTTGCCGCACAAAGATACAGTGAGTTACTTTTTACTGGCATGGCCAGTCTTTCGATGTTTACTGTCATGAGAATTTGGATCCATTAGTGCTATATTTTCCAAGTTGTATTAGAAAAATAGCTATAGATATTGTGTCCCGGGTTCGATTCCCGGCGCTGCCCGAATTTATAACTTGTGTTGGGCAAGGCCGTGGTCTAGGCAACACGGAGTTTTCCTCCGTGGCATCCCAACAATTACTCCATTCACACACAGAAGAAGGCAATGGCAAACCACTTCTAGATCATCTGCCAAGAACGTATATGAACAGGTCCCAGTCCGAGAAAAGGATGGAAGGATCCTGTTCATATGGACCTGTCGTCAGACAGAACACTAAATAAAAAATAAATTACCACCATGTCCGTGTGCTTCTTGCTGTTTTTATAGAACTTTGAAGTGAATTTACTAATTTTTTGTGATTTTTATTTCACTTCTGTATTTGTCTGGTAATATTAACGAAGTTTAATATTGATTGCAGTTTATTAGAAGCATTTCAAATTTGTCTTTTTTAATTTCTGGCCATGAGCAGTACCAACATGGCCATGCAGACTTCAGGGGTAGGAGCTTATTCTAATGTTGTCTTCAGAATATATGCACCTTTGGTTAAATGCCATTTGTGTGCAGGCTGTAACATAACACGATGTCCGTCCTTCAGACAAAGATGAAGTTATGTGTGAATACTTTCAGATATTGACAGCGAATATTTTATTTAGACATGAAAACCTTGGGACATATTAACAGGCCTGGATACAATTTGTAAGGCTTCTGAAAAGAAGGCACAGCAAAACCAATGGTGTTTGATTGCATTTCAGCCAGAATTGGTTGAGTTTTATTATTTATGGAAAAAGACTCCTGGTGCCAACAATAACCGTCCTCACCGCCGGAACAGGAGGCAGCAGTCACTGCGTCGTATTCGAAACACACGCAACACACGGGGTGGTCAGCCAAAGGAGGCAGATGCCAGCTCACCAGCAGGTATCAGTATTTGCAGCATCACTTTGGGCGTGAGTTGCTTTGAAGGAAAAGGATATTTCCCTGCAATTGAAATCGCAGTTGAGCATAATAACTAGCACTGTTACCTTGCTATCATGGAGGGCGCCTTTTATTCCCCCCCCCCCCTCCACTTTTCTGTTCTAATAGTTGTGCATGCCCCCTTGGCACAGTTTTCATGTGTATGTGTCAGATAAAATGTCTCGATGTAGATGTTATTTCTCTACTTTATATCCTGGAGTGTTTGGGTTCAGATTTTTGTCCATTGACCAGCTATCCTCACAGGTTATGGGTTTCCTCAGTCCCTTTCTAAAAAAAAAGGTGTTTGCTACGAGTATCAGTGAAGCTGCATTGATCACAATAGTCGGTCACTGGGCCAGGATTTGAACTTGGGACCTCTCCAATATGAAGCAGCGCTCAGTGACATTGTATAAAATTGTAAAGGAATAGGCTGTGATGTCTGGTCTGTAAGTCGAACAGCAGTGCATATTTCAATTGCAGGGCAAAGACTGCGTTCTGCATGTCAGATTGGTATGGTTCACGTGCTTGACACTAACTTTGCACTTCACAAGCAGGTAGGAAGCTGTTCAAACACTAGCTTCCTAATCATTATCCTGCTGCTGTCTGTGGAGCCTCAGTGTTTACAGATTTCCTGCTACAGTGATTTTATTTTGTTACAGGGTGTAGGGAGTTGAGGTCTGGTAACTAGATAAACTGTATATTGGTAGCGGCTTGAATTGTGTTCTGGTAGTTTCATTTTCTGTTCAAATATATAATATAATTCAAGTCTATACACAAACTTTAAATTGTTGATGTTAAAATTTAAAATTAATATTGATATTTTGCGCTATTCATCGTTATTACGATGTTACAGTATTGCGCTTTATACTACTACATGTTTCAATGCATAGCATCATCTTCAGGTTTTTTTATCTTTAAAACTACTCTATATTTTTAATGCAAGTTTTTCATTTATTATATTTGTTTTGTAGATTATTATAGTAGGTGTTCCGTTGATCTTCTTATTATTTGCATCTTATGTTTTGTTTTTCATTATTCTGTGAAACAATTAATTAACATATGAGTTATTTATTTATATGTAAATGAGTTTGGATATTGTCGTATAGATCTATACGACAATATCCAAAGAATAATGAAAAACAAAACATAAAATGCAAATAATAAGAAGATCAACAGAACACCTACTATAATAATCTACAAAACAAATATAATAAATGAAAAACTTGCATTAAAAATATAGAGTAGTTTTAAAGATAAAAAAACCTGAAGATGATGCTATGCATTGAAACATGTAGTAGTATAAAGCGCAATACTGTAACATCGTAATAACGATGAATAGCGCAAAATATCAATATTAATTTTAAATTTTAACATCAACAATTTAAAGTTTGTGTATAGACTTGAATTATATTATATATTTGAATTTTAAAACACAAACATGACGCATTTAAACTATAAACTTCATTTTCTGTGTGATAATGAAAATAAGGAGAACAAATTCACACACACAGTACAAATGACACAAAAATAGGGCACAGAAGTGATTTTATCTACAGGATAAGGGTTAAGCATTTAATTATGAATTATATTGCACTGCCTATGGGCAAGTCCTCATTGAGGAAGTTAATAATGATGGTCACTTTTTTTGTAGCTCATTAACTATTCAGAATTTCTGTCATGTAATACTTATCACTGCAAGTTTCATGTTTTAGAAAGTGTAAATAATATGCAGAGAAGTTTATGTAAATACATACTTTATTTCGGTACGAAGCTGTGCAGGATTTTGGTACTCTCTCAGTGCATGTCTTGAGAGTGCCATATTGCCACTGAGACAAATATGGATGTCAGGATCAGGTTACATGCTGTCAGTAACAAATAGTTTGCAATTAACTATTGACTAGAATCTTGTGTAAAGTGATAGGAGGGAAAATAAACAAAAGAAATGGAAATGGCAGACCAGAGTAGCCTAACAGAAATTACGTAATATCTTTTATGCTGGCCAGGGACACTGCAGTGTACCAGTCCGCGGATTATGATATGTGGGATTACACAATCCTCCCTATGAAGCTCATTTTTTTTGTGACAGTTGGCAACACAAAAATATTTTGAAATGTTGGCACACCTAAGTGTATGTAATCATCAGATGTCACTTGGCCAGTATAATAATCTGACACGTGTCATGGATATGGTGTGTTCATATTTTATAGCAATATTTGAAGAAATTTCTTTACAAGAAGGGCAATTTAAATTCCGTTGGTCTAGCGGTTAGAACGCTGGCCTTGTAATCTTGGGGTCTCGGGTTCGATTCCCGGCGGTGCCCGAATTTATAACTTGTGTTGGGCAAGGCCGTGGTCTAGGCAACACGGAGTTTTCCTCCGTGGCATCCCAACAATTACTCCATTCACACACAGAAGAAGGCAATGGCAAACCACTTCTGGATCATCTGCCAAGAACGTATATGAACAGGTCCCATTCCGAGAAAAGGATGGAAGGATCCTGTTCATATGGACCTGTCGTCAAACAGAACACTAAATAAAAAAAAATAAACAGTATAAGTGCTTTGAGTTTTACTGTTTGGGAAAGTAATTGTTATATTCTGCAGTAACAGGTTATGTTTGTGTTAGATGTTTGTGTTTCTTGCTCCTTTACTCTATCACCAGCCGGTATATGCTGTCTGATTTATCTACTTAATTTAACACCAGAAAGTACTTTATGTTCTCTGGCCTGTACACGAGAGACAGAATTGCTCAGTTTTGTAATGTGACCGAAAGGTTTCCCATCTGCTTGTGAAACAGCTCTTTATGGTTTTGGTGAGTTTAAGAGTTGCATTTGGCAGTACTCGCTGTGCTTTCTGACTAATGTATGCGTATCCCGAGAGTGCCAGTTTGGATGTGATTCTTTTTGTTTTGCAGCCGTGGGATCATCTAGACCTTCTCCCAACCCCAAGGAGCATGGTAAGTTCATTTGAAGTGTTGGGGTGGGATGGCATGGCTGCATTACTTCTCTTGCTACTTCGGCTGTGAAAGTTCCTTCGGGACGTAAAGCTGACTAATTATCTCTATCTAGAGCTGAGGTTAGGAATGCATGGAGCTGTACCACCACTTTAAATTGGGTGTAGTGATCTGTGAGGTGTTCATTTAATGGGTTGAGAGAGTATGAAAACTTCAAAATTCTCTTGGGCTATGAGCAACGTCGAATGCCATAATAACGGGATGAACGTTATTAATTCTGTCAGTAATATGAGTTATTTAAGAAGTTGGTTGACAGTGTTTGAGTTTGTATCTGAAGTAGCAAGAAAAGCGCTGTAGTTTGGAAGTGGGTTACCATCTTTTCAGTACCCCAAGTCCAGACAGTGGGTGAATATTTCTATTCTTTATTGATATTGGTGTTGGGTTGTGAAGTCCAGAAAGTAGATGGGATGACCACATTGTTCTGCTGCTCAGAGCATCTGCCGTGTAGGTACATTTCCATGTTCAGACCTGTTGCAATAAAACTTCTTCTCTGATAAAAACCTGAAATCAGACCCCTGTATGGCGGATACTTAACTCCAGAAGCGTGCTTGTCCCACTTATTGTAGATGAGTTAACATAGACTGGTGAAAAGTACATTTCTAGTTTTGTCTAAATGTGAATGAGTGGAGTTTTTTTAAGTGTCTAGGTGATTTAAGAAGGCATGGGGTTTAGTATTTTTTCCTGTGGGAGGTTATTGTGGTCCAGGAATGCTCCTTGGATGTAGGAAACAAGAAAAACTTTCATGATTTTGGAAGGAAAATTTGGAAAGTGATGGATGGTAGGGAGATTTTTAGAGGATGGTATGGGTTAACGTTTTTGTTCATTTTTATGGGCTTTGGTACTAGTGGTACCTTGTATTCCTGCTGCTAGTTGGTTGATTACAGTGAAACCTCTATCCATCGTTCCCGGAACTATCGTTTTCCCGGATGCATCGTCCGTTTTGTTCGGTCCCGAATACATCCCATATAAAATAATGTTACATTTTCCCGCTTCTATCGTTCCTCGAACTATCGTTTTATCGCATCGATCGTTCAAAAATCTTAGTCCCGGCCCACAATTTTCCCGCAATGATCGTTTCTGAGAATTTAAAATGCTGGGTTTAGAGATAAATTAATACCGAAAGACGCATAATGTTTTTGGAATACACAGTAGCGGTAACCTGTTATGTCGCCCAACCAGCACATTCTTTTGGAATGAGTGTCAGCGGTGCAGGGGTGATAGTTGGAGTGAATGGCGGTGCTCATTGCCAGAAATTTTACGATTTTAATTAGGGTGCACTCATATTTCGTTCCAGCGATGCCAGATGGCATGTGCAGTGTGAATTTCTTCACAAATGCTTTTATTACAAGTACAAAGGAAAGGCTGGCGGCACTTTTCATTCTTCTGGTTCATCTCGTTTCCAGCGGTTCAGGGTCTTCGTTGAGTTCGGCAGTAATAGTATTTCCATTCTTCCTGTTATTGTCCGCAAAAGGGGTTGGAGTGGTGAGGAAGAGGAAGACGACGAATGCGAGCCCGAAGCTTTGCCGAGTTTTGCCGAAGCACACGCTGCATTGGCGAAAGTGAAGTCGTTCTTTTATGCGCTTAATATTAGTGAACGTGACGAAGAAAACATTTTGAACGTGGAAAGTGCTCTGTTTGGTCTAAAACGTAAAGTTTCAACAAACCAGTTGTCCATTAAAGACTTTTTTGGTAAAAAGAAGTAACTTTGAAAGAGAAACATCGTTTTTTTTAAAAATTTTAATGCTTTCCCGCATCTATCGTTTTCCCGCATTCATCGTTTTTATTTCCCACCCCCGCCGAAAACGATGCATCGAGGTTTCACTGTAGTTTATTTACTTTGTCACAGTGTGTACGCAGCACTAAGAATCCATGGGTACCAGCAGAGAACAGAAGTACTGGCTGCAGATGTACTAGTTTTGAGCCAGGTCTGAATCTCAAAAGAAGGAAGGTTCTTTTGTGTTGCTCGTAGAATGTATAAGACTCCACCACTTGTTTAAATGTCATTAGCACAATTAAAATAAATTATAAATATACCAGTCATGAAACTTATTTTGAGCGCTGTAGTTATATCTTTTATTGGGTTTTTAAGGTATAAACTCTTTCAAACTTCTGTTTCTTTGGGAAAGGGAAATGCCATTAAGATTCACAGATGAAATTCATTTATAAAATCGGACTTCTTACAGTTTAGTGCTCGTGTGTTACATCATTTCTTTCTGTATCGTGAAATGTAATTTGATGTCATTGTTCACACCCCACAGTTTGACGCTTTTATCATGATTGGATTTTGCATGTCTGGACCTTAAATCTCTAGTTTCATGGAAAATTTTAATGGTGATTCTCTATTCTAATAATTTATCACCCATGAGTTTTATGAACAGATTATTAATGGCACAAAACTGCTGTATCATGTTCCTACTTACTGGTATTTTTTTTTTTATATCTTGGTATTTTATTGTGATTCCATAATTTTTAGGCCTACTTTATTTAATTGTGCAGAGTAAGTTTGAGTCAGAACTGTATATAAGCTAGGAATTAAAAATGTTGAATTACGGAGGAACTTGTAAGGTTTTGAAAATTAGGTGCAGGATGAATTTTTGTGGGCTACAATTTGAGAAACACTGGTATTTGAGTTGGCAATTCTGTTTCTTACTTTGTTGACATGTTGTGTGGTACATTGCAGTTTTATGTGATTGTGTGTTTTGCAGGTGAGGGCAGTTCTGGCAGTGAAGATGAGAACTCCGAGGATGATTCAGATTCGCGGGACCATGCATACAGGTGTCACCACTGTTTCACTACGAGTAAGTCCTTTATCTTGTGCATCCCAGAATATTTGGGAAGGGAGTTCAGAAATGTGTGAGAACCTTTAAACATCCCCCCCGCCCCAAGAAAACTGTTTTGTTTGTAGCTAACAGATTGTAAATATCACAGATACAACCTTGTAAGTAATTACAGTCACTATCTTTGTCATGCAAGATGTCACCCAAGAGACTGATCTGTAGTGTTGTGGCGTGTCATCGTTCCTGTATGAGCTTCAATGTTGGATGTTATATTTAGAAAATTTTGCAAGTTATTATATTCTTAACCATAAATTAACATGTTTTAGAGTTTTTACATCATTATTATTTACTGAAATGCACATATGTCATGGTTGAGTGGCTATCACTGCTGCTGTTTATTCAGGAGGTTCCATGTTCAGCTCAGCCTAAAGACTTGTTTTTGTAGTTTTACCACAGTCTTTCCAGGTGAATGCTGGAACATTACCTTAGAATAGACCACTTCCTTTGACATCCCTTGTTGATGCAGAGTAAATATGTTCCTTCAGATTCGCGGGACTGGCAGCCCTCTGGAAAGGACCGTCGGACACTCCTGTGTTCTGACTGCCGAGCCTATTGCAAAAGGTATGGGGAACTGCCTCCCGTTACTGCAGCCGGGAATAATGCGCGCGGCGATACACCGTATCTTTTCCGGCCTGTTCAGACAGACTCGCCTGATGAATGTCCAGGCCGGATGAGGACTCGCACTAGAGCTAAAGAGCAGGTGAGAAGTTGTCATATCATGCCTCTTACTTTGGTCATTGTCACGGCATTTTGATTAATTTGTGCATGGTAGTGCAAGAAGTACATTTGGGAACTTGATTTGTATGGCTTCTACATTTTGACACTTTCAATACACATAATCAGATTCTCTCTCATACTGCATCTAACTTGTTTTCCCCAATCTTTTGTGATTCATGCATGGGTCAGTGAAACAGCAGCGGGCCGCTCGTCTGTCTCACATTTTACGTTAGAAGTAATGGTCTGTTTAGCGCATTATTCCTAATACATCTAAACATGTTTATTTACAGCAGGAAAATTAATGATGATCTTCATTAAAAATATCAAAGCGACATTATCCATGTTTAACATTTGGCATTAAAAATCATTTGCAGTGACTTGGGGAATAGTTAAAGTGGTCAGAAATTGCTCATTGATACATAACTGAAAGGAAACTAAGTGACAAGTAAGTGACTGATGAGACCACAAAGACTGTTTGGTCAGAGAAACAGAAAACTGTAAATGCATTTTTTTTTAAACTAGATTTGTGAATGAGCAATGTTCCATTCATGACTGGATGAAGAATGCCGATCCAGTCCGTCGCAGCCTTTTGTTTTCCTCTCATAGTTCCAGATACGTTTGCAAAATGACACAAATTTTTTGCATGAAATTGATTGTTACATTTTGCCAACAGTGCTACATAAAATAGGCTGAAAAGTTGATTTCCCTAATGGAAACTGAAACACGTTCTGAAAAGTAATATCTTTGGTTCAAATCCAGCAAAGTGTCCTGCCAAGGAATGAAGTTACAGTGAAATTGTGATTGATTAAGTTGATCAGTAGCATTGAAACATGTGTACTGAGCGTTTGCAGTGAAAATCCAAAATACTGAAGAGAAAAACCTGTACCATTTCATCCACCATAAATATCAAAAGGACAGTACATGGAATTGAACCTGAGTCACCACGGTGAAAAGCTGCGGTATGGCCATAACAGATGCAGAGTTTCAAATTGTGTTTCAGGTGGCAGTATGTGAGAGATGTACTTAAACCAGGCAAGTTTAATTTTACATGTCAGCTGAAACATTGCATACAGTATTTCCCAACTTTATTTTTACACAAGTCTGTGCGCACATATGAAAGACTGCTTTGAAATTGCAGAATGGTACTATACATATACACTTGTTGCACGTCCGACACCCAGTACATGACATGTTGCAGAATGCACGTAACCGCCCAAAACGTGGCAGTGGTACAGACACGCCAGAGAGCGAGATGGACAAGAAACCGTGCAAGTCTCCAGCCAGCAATGCTTCCTCTCCCAGTGACAAGAACAAGAAGAAGGTTGGTGGTCGGAACTCTTGAGAATGCGGGCCACATTTTGTTTGTAACTTCACCAAATCACATGCTTGGCTTGTTATGTGTATGCAAAGGATTCCAATGTGCTTAGTGTTTGCTCGGTGTTTCCGTAATATGTGGCAGTTGGGGACTTCGGACCGTCTTACTTTTGCGGTCTGTTGTTTACCCATTGAAATAGAAATGGGTATAAATAATAATGAAAAATTTGTTTTCTCCCTCAAAATTCAGTGTCTACCATTACAAATATTATTTGGTTAATGCTGTTTGGGGAAATATTTGCTGTTTGTGCTGAGAATTACACAAAATTCATAAATACACTCTTTGTGCAAACTGTATACTTTGTTGAATATCAAATTGCTGATATGGGAGTTGCTATAAGGGAGCTCACAATTTATACATGTTCTTGTACTGCAGCTACACTATATGAGATTTGAAGTTTTCTTGTATGTGAACGTGGCAATTATGTTCCTCTGGGTTGTGATGCGATGTAGTCGTACAGATCATTTCAAATGTTTTGGTGCAATGAATCTCCTCCATCTTCGTTGTTTACATGGCTCAGCCCTGAAGATTGAGGGCAGAGGTGGTAAGTTCTTCTGAAGTGTTGGTAACCATCTACAAGACTACTGTGTCACAACACAGAAGACCACAATTTGTACAAAATTATGGTAGCTGAAAACAAATTTGGAAAGGGTTTTCTGTTATGAGTTGGATTAGGAAAGCATGCGTATCTTTGTGTGATCGAAGTTAATAAATATTTGAGCTACAGCCCCCCCCCCCCACCACCAAACCATGTATTTGTTGAATAGCGTATAATTTCCTAAACACTGCATAAAATAGTATGGTATTTTGTTGCTGTTGATAGTTGTCAAAGCCCGAAACACCCAACAAGGGTCGGAAGAGAAGCCAGGTGGAGATTGAAAATGAGGAAGAGAAAGAGATCTCATTGTTCAAGAGAAAGAGAAACGACAGAGCTGATGTAAGTGGGTGTGCCATTTGTTAAATGTTAACAGAAAGAATTTCTGTGTAGGACGACAAGAAAATTGTTCTTTGAAATTTGATTATAACAGTTGTTTTAATCTAAGTGCTGTATAATTGTAACAGTTCCATTCATCCGTATTGAAGCACTTCATTTTTACTGTCAGTATTATAACAGCTCATTTTTGTTGCACAGTTACCACTCCCAAACGTACGTTTACTGTTCTGTGTGTTATGTAATAGTGCGGGTATGTCATCTTTAAAGTTGTTTACATGATATGTTTTGCCGCCGTATTCCAACTGACTGACTTCTTCTTTTTGTGTTCAGAGTCCAGCAGAAAGTCTCACTACAGACAGTGGCTCCATAGTGGATGATGTTGACAATAATGAAGCAGAAACAGAAACTACTGGGGAAACCATCGCACCAAACACCATTTCAATTCCGACACCAAACTCTGCTACCGGAAGTTTGGATTCTTCTCCAGTGATACCCTCTGTTCCTGCCACTGCCATGACGACCCTTCCCATCCCATCGTTTGATAACCCACCACTCTCCAGTAGTGTGTCCATAATGCCAGACAAAGTGGACACGACTGTGGGCTCAGCAAGCCAACCACAAGCAACCACACCCATTGTGATAATCAACAATATGGGTAGTGGCAACTTCAAGGCCATTAACTCTGAAGCATCACTGTCTGTAAGAAGCATAACGCAGAGTATCGGAATGTCATCTTCAAATGGGGCTCCGTGTATCCCAACCTCTGTTCCTATGGTGGGCCTTAAAGTGCCTATCCCTAACTTAAGTAGTGTTGAAGAAAACGGTTTGAGCAAGAAAGTTGTCGATGATAATCTGTCATCTGACTCAAAAGGAGGCATTCTGGAGAAGTTTCCTCCTGGTCAGATGCAGTATACACCCCAGCCAGTGTCAATGCAAAGTGAGGATTTAGAGAAGTCCAATGGTGAGTTGAAGGTAGATGACGAAGGAACTCGAATTAGCTTGAAACTGCATCAAGAGGCACTGGATAGAAGGGAAAAGGAACCAATGGGAATTTCATTGGGCACCAAAGCTAGTGATGACTTTTGTTCTCTATCACCACTGATGAAAGTGATGGTAAAGGAAGAGCTGGAGAGTAGCAATGACGAACTTTCCAACGTTCAGATGCCTTTGCCTTCTGGAGGTCTTCTGCTGAAGGATGAACCACAGTCACAGAGTTCACAACATGTGGGAAATATTGCTAATCAGGTGGGGTCGATCATTGGGACTGGTAACCAGAACATAAAGTTGGAGCCAGGGATCCTGAGGGAACAGCAAGCCAGCCCAATGGAACTGTCTGCAGGAACCCAGCAGCTCTCCCCACATGCAGAGCATTCACCCATGCAGATACAAGCTTCAGTGATGCAGATGCCTCCTAACATGTCTCTGTCCCATCACTCGGGTCGCTCATCTTCACCCATTCTGCAGGTCCCAAGTCACCACTCGCACCTGGGCTCAGGCGGTGGACCACCTTCAGTCATGAGACAGGCCACTGATGTTCGAGGAGGCCAGTCTTCAGACTTGAGGCAACAGATTTCAGATACGCGACAGTCGACAGATATTCGCCAGGCTCAGGATATGCGAGGAGGAGGACAGGGATCAGATGGTAGACAGCCTTTGGGTGACATGCGGTCAGGGCCTCCGTCAGATGTTCGTCAGATGTCTGATGTCCAGCAGCAGTCAGACATTCAGCAAATTCCAAATGGTGGACTTGGTCTTGAGAAGCCTATTCCACAAATGTCTGGCAGAACCTACAGTGATGATGATCAGGAGAGGGACTCCAAATCATCACAGTCTCTGCAAATTCCACCTGTGTCTATGCCAAACTCTTCTCAGTCTTTGGTCCTTCAGCATCAGGGGACACATCAAGCTTACAGCTACTTGCCTGGTTCCCCATACCATCACCATCAAAGGTCAATGGGAGGAGAGAAGAGTATGGGAATGCTTCATGTCCCAAGTCTTCCCCCCAGCTCCACCCTGACTGGTGCCAGTATGGGGCAAGGTCAGCAGAATGAACCCCAGAATCTGAAGATCAAACAAGAGATCATTGCCCCTGCAGACCAGGTGATGCCCCCTTCTGACCCACTGCAGTCACTGAAGGATGTCAAGATCCCGGGGTACTCTGCTTCAAGCACGTCTGCTTCGCAGCCACTTCCAGGCAGCAACATGAATTCAGGCTCTGTTCCTCCAGTGAACCATCCTTCAGGACTGGAAATATCAAGACCTCCATCAGGAAATGCCTCCACAAATTTCCTGGGACCTTCAATTGACAACATAAAAAAGGAACCCGAAAATTATTTAGCAGCTTCCAGTTCTGTCGGTGCACCTGGGGCAAATCTGCCTTCAGGTACACCGAAGTCCCCACCTCCCAAGCACTCTTCATCATCTCATCCTGCTACAGAAATGCACAGTTCAGCGGCTATCAACTCATCTACTCCGCCTTTGACCAGAATCTCTTCCAGTACGCCACCAGTGCCACTCCCAACCTCTCAACCTCCGGTCTCACACAGTGCTGCCAACCTCATCTCTCCGTCGCCTACGTCTGCTCGACTGACTCCCACATCCTTACCAAGTGGACCAACTTCAATCCCCCAGCCAGTGATGCACCCATCTCAGCAGGCCTCCCCAATAAGTCGTGCCTCTCCAGGACATCCTCATCCTACTCCCCACCCCCATCCAACGCCTCATCCCCACTCCTCACCATTTATAGGGCCTCCTGGAGCTCACCCTGCATTGCATCATCACCACCCTCATCACCCCTTGATTCACCACTCGTTGTTTGCAGCTGCCGCTGCTCATGCAGCTGCTGTTCATCATAACCCTTATCATCCTCACCACCCATATGCAGCATATGGGTATCCGTTTCCATATCCATATGGTCCACCAATGCCTCAGCCTCACCCTGTACCCCCTCCTCATCATTCTACACCCCCTGCCCCTGTACTGCCAGCGCCTCCCACGTCGTCCAGTCACAGAACGGCCCATGAGCAGGCAAAGTCTGAGACTAGATCTTCGTCAGCATCTGTTGAAAGTACAACAACTTCATTACATACTTCTCATCACTCTTCGCATTCATCATCTGTCACCACTCGCAGGGAAATCTCTGCTACTTCATCTGAGTCTGACAGCAATTTAAACTCGTCAGTTGCTAGTTCAGAACGACATCATCACACAACACAGGAACTGACCACGACTCATCACCATCATTCATCGCATCATTCATCTGTCCATCACCAGATGACAACGGAAAAGCAGCAGCCACTGAACCATTCAGTAACCATCTCTCATTCCACCACATCCTCAAGTTCAGCCTCAGTGCAACACAAGATTAACACTGGGAGCAAAACCAACTCAGGGGGCACTAGAGCTTCAAGTCCCTCTTGTCATGTTTCTGCTACTCTCTCTTCCACGACTTCTGCCTCAACCTCGATCTCTCTTCCATCTGGAAACCATGGAGGCAATCATCACCATTCCCATCATCATTCTCACAGTCACCATCACCAACATCACCATCAGACCGCGAGTGGTGATCGGCTTTCCCCGACCAACCCTATGATAATGCCCCCAGCAATGAACATGCCACTTGCGTTGGCTCCTGGAGCTCCACCATCTAGCAGGAATCATCATGGGGGATCAAGTCATCAGCATCATCAGAGCCACAGCCATCATTCAAAACAGGGCAGTAGTGTGGGATCAGCCAGCAACCCACCAAGTTCACACCATCATCCAAGTTTGATGGTGCAGCCAGGAGGGCTCCCCCCACCTATCAGTCACCACCCCATGGGACTGGGTTTGCCCCCGTCTGCTGTGCCGGGATCTTCTTTGGAGGCCTTGAGGTATGTCCCATGAAACAGATGCTAGAACTGTTGCAATTCATCAGTTCTTTCTTCTGTTTGATTTCCTCCCAGTTACATTTGTTTTTATTCCAAAAACCTTAACCTAATAATTGTCCATACTTTTCATAGTCACAGATGGAACTTTGCCATTTTTATCTGTAATAAAAACTGAGTTACTGTGAACTTTTGTATTATTTATTTGATCGGACCACTTGTTACAGAGCTCATGCGCAGGCAGCTGCGAACATGCAGCAGCAGCCACCAGGCATGATGCACCCTGCATCTCACTCACCCCTGCAGCTACAGCCCCCTGGCCCCACGCAGTCTCATGTGCCAGGTGTGTATGTTTGCACGATCCATCACCACTCACTACCAGATTGTCTTGTTCAGTGACGTCAGCATTCTTAGGTATTCCAAGATGTTCTCTATTTCAGTGGAGAAAAATATTCTGTCTGCAAGTGTAAATGATTTTTCTCCAGTAAGTAGTGTACATTGTTCTACATTTTGTCGCCTTAAATTCGGACATTTGGTTAACATCACCCGGTAATGTGTCTTGCTTGAAAGCAGAGAAGAAATGTTCCACTACACATACTGAGTTGGTTGTGGTACTTCTGTAGTTCATAGACTTCTTTGCTGAATAGAACGATCCTTTTAGAAAACCAGAATAAATCCATGTCATGAAGTTGCTTTTTGTCATAATTGTGTTTATGCAGTTAAAGAATAAGAACGTGCTTTTCAGGCCCACATCATCACTCATCACGACACTTGGCTCAAGGAATGCCAGATGAAGTGAAGTCTGAACCAATGAGTCACTCAGGTAGCGCAGCAGTTGGCAGTGACCTGGGTGACCCTCAGATGGGGCTCCAGCAGCCCGAAGAGGAAGAAGTGCCAAGTCCGAACCACGTCCCAAGAGGACCAAGCCCTGAACCTAAGATTGAGGACACAGAGTGTCACAGAAGTCAAAGCGCCATGTAAGTAGTTACCTGTTAGAGCATTGTTTTTAAATTAGTGAGTGACAAATTTTCTGGACAGTGGACAGTGTTTGGGAAATCATGTAAGAAATAGGATGATGTGATGTTTGCAGTATGAAAAGATAAGTTACGCCACACCACATAAAACATGGAGTTTAAAAGTTTTATCTAAATTTTCTCTGAGAGTTGTAGGAACTTTTGCCAGAATATGACCTGGGTGGAACTCGGCTATGTACTAGAAGTTTCTCTGTTTAAGAGGCGTTAAATTAAATTAAAACTTGTTCTGGCTTTCAGCTTTCTGCGACACTGGAATCGTGGAGATTTCAATTCATGTACCCGTACAGATCTGACATTCAAACCTGTGCCAGACTCAAAACTGGCAAGGAAGCGAGAAGAGAGGTTGCGCAAGCAAGCAGAGAAGGAACGTGAGGACAGGGAGAAGGCCGCTGCTCAGGCCCAAGCTGTGAGTATCTGCTTTGAGTCCAGAGGTAATCTATCTGTGTATGTTCTAGTGCACAGGCTCGGTATTCTGATTCCATAATGTTGGGCTTTGTGCAAAGGCTGAAAGATTTATGTACATTTATAACGCTGGGGAAACCTTGGGGATGTTACAGCGTAAGATTGCAACTCCAGAGAAACCAGAGGGCCCCAAGCCTCCGTCACGTGGACCTATTGAGACGATTACATCTCCATATGATCGCTTCACCTCACGCCAAGGTTACCCTGATACGCCGGCACTGCGCCAACTGAGGTACTTGCTCCTTGTAACATTCTAAACCTCTGTAGCAGTCTTCACTTTCAGCTGTGATACTTTGTTTCTTATGAAGGTGCAGAAATATGTTTCTTTTATTATAACCTTTCCAATCTGGAATCCTTTTATCTGTACATCATTCAATTCATATTATTGTCGCGTGTCTTTGTATTTCTGTGAAAGGTCATCCTTGTTCTGAGGATGAACCCACAAAGAAAGGACCGCTTAGATTTAATTGTCGGTTACATTGACCAGTTTTTCACTAATTAAGTTGTGGTGTGTTATTTGCAGTGAGTATGCTAGGCCCCATGCAGGGTTCTCACCAGGCACGTTGCCTCGTACAAGTCTTGGCTTGCCTCCACAGTGCATGGATCCAATGCTGCACTACCAGTTGAACAGCATGTATGGTCCCACTGCTAGAGAGAGGTGGGTGACAGCCATGTCAGTTACGAAGATACTGGTTTTCATGTATTGTGAATGTCACAAAGAGTACTGAGTAAAAATAAGACACATTAAAGTTTAAAAATTAAATTTGTCATTGTAGGTTGGAATTAGAGCACTTAGAGCGTGAGAAACGGGAGAGAGAAATTCGTGAGCTGCGGGAGAGGGAGCTGAGTGACCGCCTGAAAGATGAGTTGATGAAGAATGCAGCGGGTGCAGGCCCTCGTATGACGAACGCTATCGACCCCCACTGGCTTGAACTCCATAGGAGGTACGTAACGTGCCAGGCTGTAAGTGTATTGTTTGCGCGAGTTACAACGTGGCTGCCACAGTACAATGTTTCTGTTGCAGGTACACTGGCCTTGGACCAGGTGGTCCTCCACAAGGGGCAGCACTGCATCAGTTTGGCCTGTATCCCACCCCTACAGGACCTAGCCAGGTAGCACTCAGTCAGCTGGAGCGGGAACGCTTGGAGAGACTAGGTGAGCAGAGTTGCTGCAGTTGTTTGCTGAAATATTTCATCTCTTTGTCCTCCCAGTGGTTTGTTGTCTTTCTACTTTTAATTTCAAGTTGCTTTTAGAATTGTATTATAGGTCAAATAGAGCGTATGCCTGGAAGAACAGACATTCACTTGTTAGTTAAAAGTCCATGATGTAAGTGCAATTATGTGACTTCACCAGGAAGTCACTGCAGTTCATCGGGGATGGTTGCTGATGTTACAGGTATTCCTACGGGTCCTTCTGGTCCCCATGGCCCTCCCCCTGTGGGGCCACCTGGCCCCCACTCTCACCCTCACCCTGGATCGGTAGCTGCGGCCCAGTTGGAGGCGGCAGAGCGACTGGCCCTCGCAACGGACCCCATGGTACGATTGCAGATGGCTGGCATCTCACCAGAGTACCATGCACACACTCATGCGCATACACATGCACACTCTCACACACACCTCCACCTGCACCCCAGCCAGCAGGCACAGCAGGCCCAGGCACAACAAGAGGCTGCAGCTGCTGCATCTGGGACTGCAGGTTTCCCTCTGCCAGGTGAGTTGTCTTGGCCTGCTAGATTCAGGCTCATTTTCCATATGCAGTGTCATTACGTATTAGGATCAGAGTCCATTTGTTATTGTCATCATAGTTTCTGTTGCTTTTGTGTGGCCTCATTGCATCGAGTTTGCGACCGTGTATCCCAAACAATTGCACGTCTATTTATCGTTTCACTCGGCTCACAGCCCTGTCCAGTCATGCAAGAGTTCTAAGTAAACTGTGGCTTCGCCTGTTTCCCGAGCCACCTAACCTTCCTTCACGTTGTCCTCAAATACTTCTTTCTCCAGCTATTCTTGTGTCACCTGGCCCTGAAATGGACCATTCTCCATCACCATTTTTCACTGTGAAGTCTGGTAGAAACTAACTCATGTTTCAGAGGCAGTAAGCACTTCTTTTACGTTGGTCAATTTCTACCAGACTATGCAGTGCAACATAAAAAATTCCATATTTGCTTTCTCTAGAGCAAAATGTAATGCGCTCCACTTTATTTCAGCATCAGCAACTGCTGGCTATCCTAGGCCAAGCCTTCTTCCCCCTAGAGATGCTGCTCTTGGATTGCATCATCCGTCAGACATATTGGGGCGTGGTGGGCCAGGTTACGCAGATCAGCTGGCTCATCAGGTACAACCCTTCAGCAGTACAGTAGTGTGTAGACATTCATTATGTGTGCTGAGAATACAATTTTCAGGGATGTGCAGACAATCTGAATTTTTAACTGCCCAGAAAGTTGATGGACGCTGTGTTCCAGGTTCAAGTTTAAAGTTTAAAGAGAAATCTCCTTTCTCTCTACTGATATGGTTTGTTATGTTGGCAGCTCTCTGCACAGGCTGTGGCTCATGAACAGCTGCAGCGTCAGATGATGTTGGAGAGGGAGCGGTTTCCACATCCGCACCCATCCCTCGTTGCTCAGCACGAGGAATACATCAGGTAAATGACAGCAATGATGTTCACAGCTCATGGAAAGATTGTGTGCCATTGTAGTGCTCGTGATCACAGTTGTTTTGATGTGCAGGCAACAGCGGGAACGTGAGATGAAGGTGCGAGCACTGGAGGAGGCTGCAAGGGGGTCTCGACCTTGAACTGACGCTCTGTCAGTTGGATATTGACTGCCATCCTGGTGAGGCCCAGTTGGTCTGCCCATTTCTTTAGAGGGCTTTCTCAGATTTCATTTTTCATCAGTTTTTAGATCATTCTTTCAACATGTTCCTACATTCTTATTTCTCGTGTTTCCAGTCCAGTTGAATTTTCTTCCTCTGCATCTTAATCTTAATATTTCTAAGGCCTCTGCAGAAGTTGGAACACTACCGATTGTCCATTTGTCCCATCGTGCCTAAGTGCTGTGACATGATGAATATAGATAGGGGTGTGGAGGTGAGTAGTCTGCTTGTGATAGAGCACTGACCCCATTGCAGCGGTTGCCTTCATAGCTAGTTTGGATGTGACAATTTTTTTTTGCATGTAGTTGGCATCAAGCCACATTGTCTGAACCATAGATATCCCAGCTTTATATGTATCATTTCACATTATAGAGTTGGCTGTCCATGAAAACACTGATAAGTGTTTATGCTGTATGGATGGTATTCCTTTGGTTGTGATGCCATGCCATGTGATGTGGAAGAATTTATTGTCTGATTCTTCAAGATTGAAGACTACAAGACCACATGGCATCACAGCCCAGATGATTGCGCTATGTATGGGAATGAAATATATTTTGTGATACAGAAAGCACAGAGCAACATTATATTCCTGTTGAAAAGAAGTGCCTTTCAATGCCACTCTTCTGTACCTGTGACTAGATTGTCATGCACTAGTCTTTTGTAATGTTCACTGTAAAGTCAAAACATTTGCCGAGACTTACGTATTCTGCCACCAATGTTGTACCGGTAGAAAGTAATTTCATGTATGATAGATTTTGTCAGATAGAGGAGTGATCTGATCAGTGGTACCACCACATCCGTGCTAGGCCTGGTGCCCACACACGCTTTTATCCACCGGCAGCTATTTTCCATGCAGGTAAAGTGGCTGGAGTGTAAAGCATTAAGCTTTACCTCCACTCCCCCTATACACCTTTGTGGCATACCACCTAAGCGCAGGGATATCTTTACCCTTACCTTGATAGTGTAAGGGTCGAGGAACTGCAGTTCTCTGTGTAGCAACGTAAGAGGTTGGTGGTTGAAGGGTCATTTGCTTCAAACGTTGCACGTCTTTTCCTTTGCTTGCACTGTATATTTGTTAAAGAATGTAGTTCATTACCTCCATTCGCAATTTTGTTGAACTTTTAAAGCTACAAAAATTTGTATTTCCCTTTGAAGGACATTACTGGCCATATCGGTGTTGTCTTGTGGGTTGTAATGGAGTGTAGACTTGTAGGTAGATAAAAACGTTTTGAAGGAACTTAACTGCCTCTGTCTTCGGCCCTGAAGATGGAGACAGTATGTCCTTCTGAATGTTAGTATCAACCTACAAGTCCACGTGGCTTTGCAACTCGGAGGGCCAAGAACATCTTTGCTGTGAGAACCTCTTATCTCATACTACTGGCCGTGTCTGCACATTTGTGAGATGCTCGGTGGTTTGCTAGGGATTTTGGTGGTACATAAACTGTACTGTTTTGAAAACAAAAATTACTGTGTTACTAACCGTAGTTGCAGAACCTGAAGGCTCAACACCAGCCTGCCGTTGGACACACATGCTGGTCACATTCTTCCCCCTTCCTCATGTCCCACTATCAGTAGATGCATCTTGATGTTCTCCTCCGTATTTCAGGTGGTCAATTTTCCTGGGTTTTCCATTCAAAATTCTGTATGCATATCTTGTGTCCTCTATCCAAACTACGTTTGTAGCTCATTGTCTTGTCCTTCATTTCACTGCACCAAAAATACGAAATGGCCCGCATAAATCACGGGAGTTGCTTGTTATGTGAGACCCTGAATTTCTCACTTCATTCGTGGGTCCAGATATTTTACGAGTATTTTGTTTTCAAGTGTTATGTACATAATTTAAAGGAATTGTGTATGTATTAGTAAAAATGAAAATGAATGAAGATGACTGTCATATGGAATGTTGTGCTGTGTATTGTAGTAGAAGGTCACCGACGTTTCATGGGTGATCGCTGCTTCCGGGACAATAACCCTAATGCTGGAGGCAGCAGGCACCTCTGAAACGCTAAAATTCTATTTGACTTCATGGCGCAACATCCCAGAAGGCAATTATGTTCATACAAACTGCTGTGGGAACCTGAAATCTCACTGGGTAAGTGAACGTCCCTACTCTAGTTGTACGACGGGATATTTTTTAAAAGTCCGTAATTTCTTTTTGGGAAGTGAAGTGTTCCAGGATGGCATTTATTGTTACCAGGAAAATTAGTGCCAAGTACAGTGCACGTGTGTAGTCATGGGTGTGGAGCAAAGATAAACTACAAGTGGGTGTGTCTTAATGCAAGTGTTTGTTGTGATTGCAGGTGTCACCAGGAAACCAGAATGTGCACGCACTTCAATGCATATACACTTTTTTAATCTTTAAATTTTGTGTGTGGCGGGTGGAAAAAGGTAACTTGTCGTGTTTTCACTTTAGAAAATGGAAGCATACTGAATATAAATCAAGGTTTTAGTACAATTTTTTAGTACGGTTAAATAAAAGAAACAAAATTGCTAATATAATTATTATTATTAATAATATTAATATTATATAATCTTAAATGTAAGTATGGAGTAAAAAAGAAATAGTTAACAATAAATATTTTGTGACATTTCGTAGAGACACGGGTAAAGCTGAACGTGAGAGAAATTTAACGTGCACTTAACGGAAGCTTTCGGTGTTCACTGTGTTATATTTTAGCCTGTGTTAACGTGGTAGTGGTTTGTTCCCGTCGCAGAAGCGCGATGGTCCGGCACAGTCCATAGCAATAGCTGTCGATGTATTATGATATTTCACTTTGATATGGTGCATCTTTCCATTTTGTAAACATGGAATTGCCGCTTGACCTGCAGAGTGGCAGTCGGTGCACGTGCGAGGCTGCCGTCTTAACGTAATATATAAGAAGATTTTCCTCTCTTAAGTGTTGTCAAGTAAAATGGTTTGATTAGTCAGAGTTACTGCGAGATGTCTTGTAATTGTGAAGATATTTTCTTAGGTCTTCCGTGAATGATCGTACATCTTTCCTTCCTGTTTCTCTGTTGTCTGGGTTGGTTTCGCCATGGAATGGTTTGGGGCGGTGTTTCGAAGTGGCATTGATACCAGGCTGTTTCATCGCGGTCATCAAACATCGCTGCGTCAGAACAAGTCTCGGATTTATCTACTTATTGTTTTGGAAACATCTCAAGTACAGCAGAAATCAAAAGTTTGTCCATTCACCACCACATCCAGATCAGGTCCGGGACCTATCCAGCAGATGGAGCTGGAGGGTGACCACACACTTACAAGTAGTGCAGGGTTCTTATACTATAATCCCTATAATTATTATTATTTCACTAAATGTATAGAAACTGGGAACTGTTTCAAACAAGATGCAATTTATGCATTTTTTCTAAATTGACTTTTTTGTCAAGCTTTTTTATTATTATTATTATAATACAATTGAGTTTTAGTTTCTCAAGAACAAAATACTGGAATTTTAAGAAAAATCCATCCGCAGAGTTCAATGGATCATCATGCTCTCATGATTTCGCATCAGTCCGTATGTCCCCTCTGCCAGCTGGCAACGGCAGTAGCAGATTCCATCTCAGAAATGAGGAGAGTTATAAATGTACAGGATCATAAATCTCAATATTAGTTACGAGAAGGTATGTTTGAGTTTCAAAAAGTTAATATTTTTTTTTAGACATCTGTACACTTTGCATTTCTCTTGCACTTGAATGATTCGGTTTTTCACGTTTGCAGTAGTTTACGTATATGCAGAGCAACTGCAAGTGTGCGCAGAATTTTTATGAGAAATGGCTGTTGCTGATTTTGATTTTTTTTTTCCTATTTTTTTTTTTTATTTTGATTTTTTTAAAATCATAATTGAAATTACTTGAGCCGAGTATCACTAAAGTTACTCCACAGTGATACATACGACATGCTCTAGAAATTTTTGTGTAATGTGTGTTGTCCCCTTTCTTGCCACAGATTGGTAATACTGGGTCCTGTTTCTTACAAAATTAATATGTTAAATTCTAACGATAGCAGCACAACTCGGTAATTGCAAAGCCGCGTGATTTGGCCTGCTGCAGACTTTGAATGGTGTGGACTCGGGGCGCGCGCTTCAAAAAAATTGTTCTGACGCCGTCCGATTCGAAAGAAACGCTGCTTCCAGGCCAAGGGCACGTGTAAAGTTGTGGTTTACCTCACAGTGTGTGGATATATATATGCATTCATTATATGTTTAATTTTCAAGTATGGTTCTGTGATATGTAACTGCTGAAATTCTGTAGCTCTTAAAATATCGTTTTATGTCCCTTTTCTTTCTAGTTTGCATTTGGTGTAACAGGAGACTATCAGATTGTACTTGGAAGTGTTTCAGTTTTAATGAGTTATAGAAGGCATGAGACATAAACATACAGAAACTGGATTGTGTTTCCTTAAATCCCTGCTTCCTGCAACACGACCTCTTATGAGTTCGCCAGCTGCACCCCAACGCTGGGTTTTTTAGGGTCCCGTGGAACGTGAATGTGGCTTTTAGCAAACCATAAAGGGGGTAATTTTTGTGCAAAAAATTGTACAGTAATTTTATGGTGAAAAGGTTTAATTGTCTTCTAATATATTTGTGGTAAATACAGGTGAAAGAATTACTTACCAAAGACCATGAGAGGGTAAACAGCATGTGTCCAAATGATTTTTTGACTGAATGCGCACCACAAAATATCACATAATAGTCCCACAGAGAACATTAAACTGGCCACCAGTGTCTTCTATGAGCTGGCGTAGCTCAAGTCAGTATAGTTGCTGGATGACTGGGGTTTGATCCCTGACAAGGACAGAAGATCTTTCCTCCAGCCTCTGGGGCCCACCCTCCAATGAGTACTGGGGGTAAAACGAGACCGTGGCGTGATGCTGACCACTCACCCCACCTAGTGCCGTGGTCAAGAATGAATAGGAGCTTTATCGCCTCTCCCCACAATCGCCTACATGGCGTATAATGGGGCAGCTTTATTTTACAAATGTCTTATATTTTTCCAGCCACTGCTCTATCTTTGGGAGGGTGAGCATTTGATGACGTGGAGTAACAATGGACTCGTGTGTTTTGAAAAATGTTGATAATTCGAAAAGTTTTACATCGATTGAATATTGTATACGAAGGTCCCAGGTATAAACTTCGGTCTCGAGTCTAGCTTCCCTGAACTTCCTCGTTCTCTCGATGTAAAACGACTGTATAGTACCTTAAATTGGCCACGATCTCTTCCTGCTGTTGTTTGGCACACCCGTTATGTATAATCTGAGCAGCGTCGTACGTATGTTCGCCCTGGTCCTTCGACTCAATCGTAATATAAGTGGGGTACAAATGTGGGCGTCGTCCCTCCCAAGGCCCACCGGGGTCGTTGAGATGGTTTTGAAAGGCAAAAGTTGTGGGTGGCCTGGAGGCTCGCAGCATCTGGAAGCAATTGCCTTACAGGGCGACCTGAATAAACAACACAGGGTGGAATTCCAGCCATGTGTGCGCCTACTTTGTTCGAACATAACCGATAATGGTCACGTCGTCGGATATTTAGTTGTTGGTTGTCAGTACTTTTCGAATGTTCGGTGCTGTTTATTGAGGGCTCGTGATTCGGGCTTATGCGTTAGGCTAGTTAGAATCCTTTAAATTCGTGGGGGGTGGGGCTGCTTGTGGGGTGTTGTCTGGTAGAAATTAACCGACGTCTTAACCTCAATGTTGGGAAATTAAAGGGGAAGTGGACGGATGGTTGGGTAGGTCCTCCATGAGTGGGACAAATGCCTACAAAATATCCGGAACCAGGGCGCTGAAATTGTTCTCTGTCGACGCCAATGCTAGTGCAGACGATAATGCTAAATGCTTATAGGAGCCTTTCGGACTGGTAGATGGTGTGGGAGGAGTTGACAGTGATGAATTTGTGGGCGTGCTGGAAATGAAGATGGCGGAAATCTGGAGCATCCTCGAGACAACTTTCCAGGACTTCCTCACACGTGCGTGGTGGGAGCAACTCAATGGTTAGTGTACGGCTAAGACGTTAGATGTTTAAACTGATACGTAGTCTTGAGCACTGCGTATATAGGCCTGTGGATCTATAATCGTTTAAACAATGGACGCTTGCGATGTTATTTAAATATGATACTGAATGGTTGTTGATAAATCAGTCAATTTGGAGTGTGTCTCGTGTTTGAATGCTGATCGAATGCAACACTGAAGACTTTCGTTATATTTGTGTAACGTCTCTGACTACTGTCAATATCCATACAGAAGTTTGAGTGTTGTATGAGTGGTTGGTTACAAGACCCTTAAATGTGAAATATAGCAGCCGTTTGAGTGGGGTGGAAGTGTTTTAAGAACGAGAAATCAGCTGCAGTCAGTAACCGTAACTGACGAAATGTACGAAGTATGTGAAGTTTTAAAAAGTAATTTTAATAAGTGCATTAACACATTGTCTTAGTAACAGGAAATTGACAATTCTGTTATAGTACGGTCATTTCGAAATTGTAGACCGACAGTATTTGGACCGATAAATGATTTGAGCTACAACAATGAACAGTATCGACTGTCATTTATCACAAGGAGACAATTGATATCGATATGGAAGCTGAGTACATCATGGGGACATTGGAGTCTGAAGACGCGGATGTGCAGGGGGCGAAGAGAAGACGCCAGATGTTGCAGCAGCCCCTCGTACTGGAGGGAGGAAAGCACAGAAATCAGGCAAATGCTCGAGAAAGGGACAGGACACACAGGTGAGGCATGTCTGCTGCTTACGTATAATTATATATAAATACATACTTTTATCGGCATATTTTATATACATTACATACAATAAAATATACGGATAATAATGTGAAAAATTTGTAAAAAAAAATGTAGTTCACAATCTAGGTTACGTGTTCATTGTTGATTTCTGTTCTCTTGCATTACGATTCGTTTTGAACGTTGTTTCTTGCCTTCGATCCCAATTAAAAGTACCATTGAATAATTTTCTCTACGTTTTTACAATGCAGAATCTCAAAAAGAGTTTTAACACCACGTATTGTCGACAGAAGCTTCCTCGTACATTTCATAGGACCCTACTTCCTCCATTTAAAAACTTGCTACAGACTGGACGGCTGTGGTTCGGTCCCCGACGGAGACAGAGGATTTTTTTTTCTCTCCTCGATTGTTTGGGAATTTTCCGAATAATACAAATGTCACTTCACGACGTTCTTCTGATTTTGCATTTTGTCAATGATGGAACAGGAAGCGGAAGTTGATTATGCAATTGTGTGCATTTCCGGTATCACACAGTTCCCTTGCAACGTGTTTACAGACAGTTTCAGAAAATGGTGCTACTCGAACAGATGATTTAATGATGACTAAACGTTCATTCCATCTGCAGTTTATTCAGAGCGCAGTAAAATGAAGGACGTATGTTGTAGCACTGTGCGGACTTGTAAATAGTTACCACAGTTTCGGAGAAACAAATACGTCAACCTGAAGATGGAAAAAAATATTTCCTTCGAAACGTTAGTCTACCTACAATTCGAGGAGGGCCAGAAGATCCCAACGCACGTAGAGCTTTCTGTAAGGTCGTAAACATGGCTGACTCATGGTTTGCTCCGTGGTTAAGTGATCAGGCACTCGCTGTCGTCATAGCAACAAAAAAAAGCGACCTACCAGCTGTGACTAGATCCGGGTCGCGCTGCTGTCGCTTGTCGCTGGTTTTCCTCAGTTCCTCAACCACGGGTCATGGCCATTTGTGACTAGACACTCCGGCCCCCCCCCCCCCCCCACCTGGCGGGATTTGATAAGGAAGAAGAAATGTCTTCTAGGTCACTGTAGACATTTCACGGCCGAATCTGACAGACTGAGGGCGTTTTTAAAAAGGGCGCGCTAAGGGTAGCGTTTAGATTCGAGAGGGGCTGTCCAAATATTATTAGCACGCATGGGGGGAGACAATAAATGCGTGCAGACTTTTGATAGGAAAATCTCGAGGAAATTTATGTCTGTAAGTTGTGACCATGGTTGAGACAATGGTACTAAAACAGAACTTAGAGTGTGTGTGTGTGTGGATTGGATTGAACTGGCTCTGTGATGGCGTGACCTGTTCCTTGCGCCTTGTTCTCTACTGCCTGCACAGTGTCAACTCCGCCTTCACGATGTTAAGGACGCTCATCCCCACGGAGCCGGCTGACCGGAAGCTGTCGAAGATTGAGACCCTTCGGCTGGCCTCCAGTTACATCTCGCACCTCGGCACCCAACTGCTGGCAGGTACATGGTAGGATATTATTAAAGTGGACCTGAGGGAAGAGTGCAATGGTTAGGTTAGGTGGAACTAGCTCCAGGATCTTGGACGTGGCTGCCACTTCAGATTCTGCCTCTGAACTGTAAGTAAATCAAAAGCATAAATATTTCTGTGTGTAGGCACGAGTTATTCAAATTTTGAAGTGTTTAAAATATTCATTACACCGATAATATTTTAATCGGAGGTTGTGGATTTTGATTATGTTTACGCGTGGTGTCTTGTATAACGCACGCAACTTCGATGTCGAACTTAGGAACGTGATGCGATCTTCAAAAAATCTGGCAAAATGCTCTTTTTGAGCAATTGCCAGTTGAATTGGTGGTCAGAATAAGATTTCAGGTTCTCACGGCGACGAATACGAAGCTGGCTGTCATCTGGGATGTTGCGCAGTGCAGTGCAAGTTGACCTACGTTTTGGAGGTACCTGCTGCCTTCATCATCAGGGCTATCCGCCAGGTTGCATTTCAGGAGAAGTATTTGAAGTACTGGCGGCTGACGAGCTGGGTGCACCTTGTTTCTCAGGTCCTGTTGACCAGCCATGCCTCAGACCGAGTGTTCATCCTCGAGGGGACTTCTCCCCTGAACACCAGCTCCTGGGGGCGCAGCGTTCATCTCTCTGCACATTCTGCCTCGCCAATCAGAAGAAAGTGGTGAGTTTGTTACGATCATCGACTAAAGTATTTAATAACGAATTTCGATTAAGTTTCGTTTAACATAGGTCCTTTTTAGAAGCTGACAGTCGTTCAGCTATTCAAGAAATTTACCCGTCTTTTGTAGAACCTGAAGGTTCATTACCATGTTCACAGTACCACACCACCGGTTCCTATCCTGGGTCAGATTAATCCAGTTTACAGCCTCACACTTTATTTATCTATCAGATCTTCCATCTAAGCCTGTGTCTTGCAGGTGATCTTGACCGCTCGTGTTTTCGAACTACAATTTTGTATTAATTTCTCATCTTTCTCGTGCGTTCCTTTTTTGCGAGTTTCTCTGAGTACCGTTTTAGGAATCTACTAGCTCTTAGATTACTTTCTTAACAGCATTAAATAGATTATCGTTGTAATGGTGAAGTGTGGTGTTTTCTTCGCGGTACGGACTGAATTCTTAAATAGGATTTAGACGAGATTCTGGTGCAATTGTGTCGGGACTGAAATTTCTGTTCGCTTGGGGGTGACATTTAGACTTTTCTCGGCCCTAACTGAAATGCAGTGTTGCGTCTCTCTTTTACAGAAGGCGTCAGCGACTCAGGGTGCCGTGGACCCGTTCAGATACACAGTTCAGCCGCATGGGGGCCAAGCCGTCGTTTTCTACCCTCCACAAACTCCAGGCCCCGTCAACTCTACAGGAATGGATTCTTTCCTGTGCTGAACTTCTATATCCGCGGCCTCAGGACAACGCGGGGATCTCGCTGTTCCATTCACTTCTTCTGTCCAGTCACATGACGTTACTGTTGTTCACGTGATTGTTGACAATGAATAAGCCTCATTGTTGGCGTGGTGCATTGAATTGTTAAACCTTGTTGGTTTTAATATTATACGCACTACCAATGTGATTCATGTTTTTCCAACGTGTCAGCACATTAAAACTTTGTGTGAAGTTACAGTGGTTTATTAATCATCTCGTCAAAATATTATTTCTGCACGCCATGTGACCTTCTTCCATAAAATTAAAAAAAAAAATTCAGTAACTATATCCTAGTTTGTAATAGTCACACAAAACCTTCCAGTCCCTACACCGAACAACACTTCACAAATATGCGTGGATTCCAATTGTATGCTCTTAATAACATTGGCATTGGTAGATGAATCAGGAGCACGCAGATCGCAGAATGCGTTTCAAAGGAGATACATTGCCTCCTAGAACCTTTATGGCAGCAAATCCCTCATAATTATACGTTTAATTTATATAGTGCGTTGTCCATCGTCTTTTGTGTCAGGCTGTTTGGCTCCTTTCCGACTTCAGGTGACATTACATCTTATGAAAAATCTCACCTTCTGCAGGCCTGTCCTTCCTTGGGGTTGGTACTCCTGCCTTTTCCTTTGCATACGGGGATTTCCCATACTTAATATATTTTGCAACCATCTTGTAATAAAATGGTGAGATTTCATCGACGGGATATTAAGCCATATAGTCTCGTAGAAGGCTGATCTAATCAGTGTTGTCATAAAACTGCACCTCACACCAACCCTTATGAAACCATAAACATTTAAATTTTCTGAGTGCTTTCTTTCTTCCAAGAAGAAAGTTTCATACGAAAAAATAATCGGCAAGTGTTACTGCACACAGCGATAATGCAGTTCGTTCGTGATTAAAAGAAATTCTTGTTCCTGATTGAGAGAGTGTAGCATTTTAAAAGCTCATATTTCTTGCTGTACTGTCTTTACACATTTCATTAAGTTGTTGTGAACATTACGCTATTTGAAGTCAGTCCAAAATACCATATCCAAATTTTCTGGGAAACTAAAATATAAACGATGATTTGAGGTTTTCACGACGGTGAATCTGAAGAAGGCTGTCTTCTGAGTTGTCGCCCTGGTGATTAAAGTAGCAAGGACCTCCGAAACGTCGATAAACTTCTACCAGACAATCCAGGGTAAGAACCGAGAAGATAGCCATCTTCAAACTAAAATACTGCATGTGGAGCTTACGTGATTGGGTGGAGTGGTTTGTCTGCTCTCTAATGTCTTTGTATGGAGCGTGCGAGAATGATCGGAATAATCGACGTGTTGCTGTTCGATATAAGAATGTCTCGAGTCATTCAAATCGCCCATGAGTATCGAGAGTATTCATATCTATGTTTGACCTAATCTGCGATTTGATATATTGTATTTTGTAACATAAAATCGCAAAGGGCAGTCATTTCGAGAATGTAGTTGTTCATTTGTTGACATTTTGGTCTTGTGTTATGTTTATAATTTTTTATATTGCAAGGTGTCAGTGAAGCGAACCATATAATCAAATTAACTCGTATAAGAACAAAGGTATGAATCTGATTGTTCTGTCACTGATAGTAGATAAAATTGATGGTTGAGATTGAGTGTGAGTAACGTATAAATAGGCTACATGTAAAATATTCGAAACTGATTGGACTGCATGTAATATCATTGATAACAGCTACATATGTGTATAAACTTGTCGTCAGTGGCCAGCCTCGTGATTGAATTATTTATTTCAGAATAAGAATTTACTGAAAGGTGAGAAAGAATGCTTGCACCAGAAATCGGTTCAACGAACGATGGGCCAGTATCTGTGTTATCAGACACTGGCACGCCTGTTGTGACGACAGTGAATGAAAAGGCCCCGTTAATTTCTAAACGACGCTTCTTCAGCAGCTTGGCAAGTGCATTTGGTTTCGGTTCTAACAGCAATTTAAGTAGTGTTGGTTATGTTGAATTTGGGGCGAGTAATGTGGAATCTGGAAGAACCCTTGGAACATTTGCAGGTGTTTTCAGTCCAGTGGCCCTCTCCATGTTCAGTGCATTACTATTTCTTAGAGTTGGTAAGTTTTATTTTTATTTATTTTATGTAATAAGTAAGGTAATTTTATTGGGTTTTGAGAGGGTTTCACAATGCTTAAAAAGTGGGCTCTGGTATTTTAGGTTATGACTCCATGTAGCCTTGAGGTACTAATCACCTTCATCCTTATGGTAGAAGTTTTAGGTGTTATTTTTTGTAAGCACCAGGCAAAATATACTGAAGGAAACACTGACAGATGATATAGTTTGTGGATTGACAGAAAAATTATTACAATCCTTGGTTTTTTAAAGTTAAAGATTAACTTTACATGATATTATTTGTTTCAGGTTTCATAGTTGGGAATGCAGGGCTGTGGGTGACATTGTTACAGTTTGTTATAGCATATGGGATCCTGCTCTTTACCGTGGCCTCAGTGTGTGCTGTCGCGACAAATGGAGCAGTTGAGGGAGGTGGAGCCTACTGTATCCTTGTTGCTTATCTCTTGACCTGTTTAGCTGAACTTTGTGGAACTTACTGTTATCAGATTATTAATTGTAACATTCTGCCTCCATGACACAATGTTCATCTTATGGAAACCAAAGGTTTAAAGCAGCCTGCTATTTAACACACCCCTGGGGCTGTTGATTGAAATTCAGATCTTCACATCTTAATTGTCAAAACTCAGTTTCAATATTATTCTCCTCTTCACTTGAAGTGTTTTAACAGAAGTTTTGCATTTTCCCCCATGCGCTATATGACCTGCTTAATCACCCATAGTTTAAAGAGCTGAACACTCACCTTTATTTCCCCATACATCCGCATGAACTCCCGTTAATGAATAATCAGTGACATTAGCATATGTTACTGCACGTTTTCTTAATTTTATTGTCTCTGTTCATGTAAATGAGTGTCTCTCAAATGAAAATCATGGTGAGATGCTTAGATCCTTTAAGACCACACTTTTCCAGGCTTAATGGCTACAGAAAGTGGAAAGTTGAAAAGTTCAGTCATGTTTAATCCAGGGTGGAGACACTTCATGGGCAGCACATATTTTCCATTGTATTCACTTAACGCGATAACTTTTAGTTATGATCAGTCGAACACTTGGTCCAGAGTTTGGTGGGTCAATTGGAACCCTGTTCTTCTTTGCAAACATCGTAAGCAGTGCCCTCTACATTACAGGCTGCACTGAAGGCATAGTTGAGAACTTTGGCACATCAGGTAAGTGGAAAGTTTCTTAAAGTCATATTTTTTTCAATGATCTTAACTTCTCAATCATACCAAGTTGGCAAAACACTGCTTTCTGATTTTGTAGTCTTTCCTCACGTTGACGTTGGTTTATGTTTGAGGAGTAATGACAGCATGGCTACGTGTTCTGTTCGCAGGATATCTGGTGGGGGAAGGCAACATAGGGCTGCCAGATGGCCGGTGGTGGCGGTTTCTTTACTGCTCTTTCCTCAACGTCATTAGTTTGGTTGTTTGTTTAATTGGTGCCGAGATGTTTGCCAAAACGAGTGTCGTGGTCCTGGGTGTCGTCTGCATCTCCTTGCTCTCTGTGATAATCAGCTTCTGCATTCACGGTCCTATGATGGTAAGTGCAAGATATAAGATTCCCAGCACACAAATTTGGCAGGAAGTATGTGAAATCTTTATAAAGATGTGGGATATGTGACTACGATGATATTAGGGCAGGGCTATTGGAGCTGCCCATACATGTTGAAACACTTATTCAGTCACTGCTGTACTCGCAGATAGGCATCACGTGATGGCATATAGCTGTAAATTTTGATGTGTGGAAATGGACTGCCTGAAGCAGCACACTAATGTCATGTGACTGGGAAAATAAGCTACAAATACAGATCATGTATCGCATGTGCGTGCCAAGTTTAAGCATGGCACACAATTACTGGAAAATGAACTGCACAGTGGATGGCTTGCAACAGTGACATGTGTGCCCTGATTGTCAGTAGTTGCCGCATGACCCTCAGCTTCTGAAGTTAGCAGGTATGGTCTTGTATTCTTTTCTGTATTTTATGTGTCCGTGAATTAATATGCACAACCTTTGTGTGGTCTGCCAGGTCCTGATCCCAGAAGCAAACACTCTGATCCAAAATGGGTCGGTGCCTGTGTACCGCAACTACACCGGCTTCCAGCTGGACACACTCAAGGCAAACTGGCATCAGCAGTATTCGGTGGACTACTCATCAGATGGCAAAGTAGTTGACTTTGCAACAGTGTTTGGAGTTCTGTTTAGTGGTGTCACTGGGATCATGGCAGGAGCCAACATGTCAGGTACTTGCATCTCATTGTGTCTTGATTCTGGAATTTGTTAGAGAGATAAAGTAACGTGATTTGGAAACGTGCCTAGCATACCAGAAATAAATTTGTTTCATTAATTTATTGTTATTAATGCCAGATCACGATGGCTCTTCAGATTTCTTAAACACTTTGATGAACGTGTGTTTTATTTCCACTTTTCTTTGTTGTTTTATGTTGTGTGTGGGCCACTACCTCTTCTGAGCTCTACCAGATGTGGAGGATTTTATTATTTCACTATTAATAACAAATCAGAACAGGTCAGAGGTCTGATTTGTAACCTTGAAGGAGAGAATAATGCTGATAATTTCTTATGTAATTGATAGTCATTATTAAAAAGAAATTATTTTATGCAGAAGTGGCATACATATGCAATATTCCACATTCTGTGAGGGAAGTGTGGTGCTGCTGGTACCACTAACTCTGCTGAGAGCATCATATTTCGGTCTGAACATTTGTTGTAGGGGAACTTCGTGACCCGGCTCGCAATATCCCACGCGGAACGTTGTCAGCCGTAGCATTTACATTTCTCTGCTACGTG
This sequence comes from Zootermopsis nevadensis, assembly GCF_977971745.1. Lineage (NCBI taxonomy): Eukaryota > Metazoa > Arthropoda > Insecta > Blattodea > Termopsidae > Zootermopsis > Zootermopsis nevadensis. Next base: position 7,122,584 of record NW_028259159.1, on the reverse strand, counting down.
GCAGTATCATTCCTCACAGCTGCCACAAGCTCACCAGGGCTCTTGCAGAATGATTTCATCTTTATGATGCCCATCAACATCTGGCCGCCGTTTGTCGCCTTGGGAATCCTTATGGCCACTTTCTCTGCAAGCCTCAGTAACCTGATTGGTTCTAGCAGAGTTCTGGAGGCACTTGCCAAGGATAATGTTTTTGGTGAGATGAAGTTATTGATCGTCAGTGCAGATTGATTTCCAGTTTCGTCTGTATTTGTCAGATAGTATTAACTGCTGGGAGTACAATGGTTTAGCACATCAGCTATTTATTATCTTAAGAAAGGCTTATTAATTGGTTAAAAAGTGGCATATTTCAGCCCACATTTAGTATATTTTTCATTTATGGTATTCCTTCATTTAGAATAGTGTTGTTGATAAGTTAGTTGCAGGTAGTGATAGTAATGTGTGGAGATGGGTGTACCAGTCCCATTATACAAATATAAGAAAATAAAACAGAAAAAATGAAATTTTGTAAATGATAATTTCTTTGTAAGCTGGTTATTTAAAGTATGATGCTGTGAATATTGAACAAGTAGTGAATAATTTGTGGTTCTGAGACCAGTGTAGATAGTTCAGCATTTTCATATCTGACTAAGGTCAAACAGTGCAGGTGTGGGGTTAGGATCAGCTGTGGAACCTACTTTAAGCTGTAGGTGACCACTGATGTTCATCCTACTAGCAGGTACAGGATGGCCTAGCCACTGTAATAAAAATACTCCATTTCAAGCAAGACAGAGACTAGGAAGTTTTGAGTAAAGCAGAACGAGGTATTAGCCAAAAAAGGTACATGGGGTGACTGTTGGGTATAATTGCAGGATTCATACTGCAGTTTGTAGTAAAGGGGACATGGCGTGGAAACCCGGTTGCTGCGGTTCTGGTGTCGTGGGTGCTGGTGGAACTGATCATGTTGATAGGCTCACTCAACACCATCGCCCAGATTAACTCAGTTCTGTTCCTGCTCTCATATCTTGCCACTAACCTTGCGTGCCTTGGCCTGGAGATGGCGTCAGCCCCTAACTTTAGGTTTGTGACCTCTGTTTCATGTTACATTTTCTTTTGTTTTTATGTTATCTCTGTGCTTATCTTCATCATATTGTTTCTCTCCCTCACTCTCCTCCTCCTCCTCCTCTGTCTCTTTGTTTTCCCCTCATTTTTATTTGCTTCTCCTCATGTTCCTCTTTCTCTGTATCTCCTTATCTGTTATCTTTCTTCCTGTACCTTTCATACAACATTCTTGCCAGTCTAACTTTTTCAAGCTCTTCCTTTGTGTCATATCCTGGCTGTCCCTTTGGGTTAAGAAGTCGTCTGATACTTCTGAGTCTAGAATTTAAGCCAGACTTATGTTATGATGGACTTACATTAATGATTTGACCATGGAAATTTTCAGGAAGTCCCAGTGAACAGTTCACTTTATCATGTTTCTCTGTGTTTCAGGCCATCGTTCAAGTATTTCACCTGGCACACAGCATTTGTAGGCCTCATTGGCACTCTAGTGATGATGTTCCTCATTAACAGCGTCTACGCATCCACTGCTATCGTGTTGTGCCTTGTGCTGGTCATCATCCTACACCTTTTCTCCCCCTCACGTGAGGCCCACTGGGGCTCAATTTCACAGGCACTCATATTCCATCAGGTGATTATGCTCCACCATGTTGCGGTTCTGCTAACAGGACTGTGTCTACTGCATAGGGTAGAGGTACCGGGAAAATAGACAGGAGTTTATTATGGGACAGTCTGCTCTGGTGGAGATGTTAATGTTGGTTCTGAGTTCTAATAGTAGTGCATGCTCCATGTGTCTGTTGTTTCCCTGGGTAACATCGCTCACTTTTCTCTTCAGGTACGGAAGTATCTGTTGTTGCTCGATTCTCGGAAAGATCACGTCAAGTTCTGGAGGCCTCAAATGCTGCTTTTAGTTGGAAACCCGCGGTCCTCATGTCCACTTATCCAGTTTGTGAATGATCTGAAGAAGGGGGGCCTGTATGTGCTGGGGCACATCAAGGTGGGGCAGTTATCAGACATCGAGGTGGATCCAACACTTGATGAGTATGCACACTGGCTCACTTTGATCGACTGCTTGAAGGTGACTGGAAATGTAATTTTGTGTACAGTCAGTGAGATATTTATATATTTGCAGTCCCACGTATAATACTGAAAGTGTGTCCATGTTGACAGGTGAAAGCTTTTATTGAGTTGACGGTTGCTCACTCAGTGCGTGAAGGTTTGCAACATATGATCCGTATGTCAGGACTTGGAGCCATGAAGCCCAACACAATTGTACTTGGCTTTTTTGATGAGGAGCTGCCGTGTGACTTCTTTGAAGAGTGAGTGCCGTATTTTCCTTCTAAGAAGTTTACGTGTATTTTTCTTCCTCACCGCATTCTGAATACCCTCTTCCAACTTTTGTTCTCTTTTTGAAGATCTTTTTCTTAGTTGCCTTCTTTTATGGTCATTTTATTTTCAATCCGGTTTGATACATCCAGACTATCATAGATATAGTTGAATATAGTTGAACTGTCGTGATCAGTTTTCTGTTGCTACCTTAGTAGTACCTAAGAGGTTGTAATTACTTTATTCTTTTACATCCCAATTTATCGATCACTGTACATATGTAGCTGTGAATATATCACTGAATAAGATAGTAGGTGTAACATCATCTTGAAAATTAACATTTGCCCTGTGATTAATGTTTTCAACTTCATTTTTCCAGTAGCAGTTTTTTTTTTTTTCCCCCATTTCTTTTAACAATACATCAACATTTTTTCTTGTTTACAAGGTCCATTGAGAAGTGTCTTACATATGTAACTTACTTTGTGTTGCAGCAGTGGCTCATCATATAGCACAGATGTGTTCAGAAATGTGTACACAAACAGTGGTCGCAGTGTGTTCACACTACGCTCCTCTGCAAGTGAGAAGGCTCTGGGTGCAATTGAGTATGTTGGTATGGTGACAGATACACTGAAGATGAGAAGGAATGTTTGTCTGTGTCGTCACTTCCATAATCTGGACAAGAAATTGATAGCCAAGTGAGTTTGTGGGGGTTATCACACCTGTAAGGTCAGGTTTTATGTACTATATTAGTACAGTTACACTGGGATTAGTTACCTTCTCGCCAGTTTTTAAGAAAAACGGTCATAACTCTGTAATTGATCAAGAAGAATGATAAGCAAGTGGAGGGAAGTGTCCAGGGTGCAGTTCATGAACATGCATTTTATTAATTGTTAACAATAATTTTAAAAACTACAGAACCTGTTGCATTGGAATTGTGTGTGGTAGGAACTAGGGTAGGATCCGAAGGCACAGCATTAGTCTCGGTGTGTTAATGTTTCAGACTTAATAAAATCCTTTTTCTTTTTTCTCCTTGCTTCTATTTGGAAATACTGTGAATCAAGGTTAAAATCTGATCGTCTACATTTCAGGTCATTGAGCATGAAGTTCATTGATGTGTGGCCTGTGAATTTCTTTCAACCAGATGACGAAGATCCATTTGACACAACCAGTCTCTTCATGTTGCAGTTGGCCTGCATCATCAACATGGTGAGTTCCCTGCTGTATATCTGTTAAGAGATAGGGCAGCAATATAAAGTCCTTTCCTGCTTATCTTTGGCACAGAAGTCTCTCTTGCAGGTTATGAAATTTATGGATTTGTGTGATGAATGTGGCAACTATCCTCTTATCTCTTTATTGATAAATGACCTGTGCAGTTGACACAGCTTTGTTAAATAACCATGAACACTTATATGAGATACTGTTTTTCTATATATATATATATATATGAATAATTTGTATCAGGTTCCTGGCTGGAAGAACCTCCACTTGAGGGTGTTTCTGTGTGAAAATAATCGCCAGCAGGATGACACTGGCACCAACGACTCATCCAGTGTGCCTTTCCGTTCAAATGTACATCGTCTTCGCCAGCTTCTTCAGATGCTACGCATAGCTGCCACCATTCAAGAGGTGTGTGTTTAAAAGCAAGGGCTCTTTGTAAAGTTCATTATCACACTAATTCGTTAATATTGCCAAGCATGAACCTCATTCTCTGTCTTTCTACCTTCTATTACACCTCATTGCACATAAGTGGCCTGTTATCACATTAGACTCTAAATAACCCCTACCTTGATTTAGTACAAAAGCATTCATTCTGTTGCTTTTGTTGGCATTCTTGTTTCTTCGTATTTAATTTTAATAGATTCTGTAATTTGTAACTGAACAGGTTCCTGGATGGGGTCAACAGGCAGCAGTGCTACAAGGGGGCTCTGTCTTGGAGCAGATGTCGCCACATCCAAGGAGGCACAGAGCAGACAGCTTCAAGAATGAACAGCTAGACAATGCTGTCAGGGTCTACCTGCTCAGGTGAGAAGTTGTACTGAGTTCATAGTTTCCTTCATAAAGTGACACAAATATCTTCCTCTTGAGTAGCACCCTGCCTCTCAATGAATGGTCACAGGTATTCTTTCCCTGGAAATATATCAGTATGAAGCTGATTGCTTACCTTCATTTAATACTATGGTCAGGAAAGAGTGGAGCTGTTCCTCCACTCCCCTCCGTGTCATCATGGCATAATGCTTCCTTCTTGGTCTTCTAACAGGCTGTTTTTCAGAGATTTTCCCATCTAATTTGTATATGCATTTCTTGTTTTGTGTATCTGAGCTGTGTGTCAGTGCCCCCGCTGTCCTAACAACACTACCTGAGCTGTATAAATCACAAAGTTTCTTGTTGTGTCATATTCTAAATTGCACGTCTCCTCCATCCATCTGAAGTTTGAATATTTTGAAGATGTGACTTGTACTACACTTACTACTGACTCAGAGACTTTTGTAATAACAGTGATGAATGTAAGAGCTCTGCAGTAACAGGCAATTTCATGACCAGCTTGGTAACTATCAGCTGTTTGAGGAAGACCCTGATCATACATTGACTCAGTCACAGTGAGTAACCATATCTCACACCTGTAAGAAGCAGCTTCTTTGCACATGCATATTTTAGTGGGTGGGATGACCGGTTTATGTTGCAGCGTGAACCAACTACTGCGACAGCACTCGGAGCAGACCGTGGCCAGCTTCCTTTATCTGCCAGTGCCACCTCATGGAGAAGAAGCTGCAGTATATCCCACTTATCTGCAGCTGCTCACAGAGTTAACGGCTGACTTGCCACCCACTGTCCTGGTGCACGGTGTAAGTGCAGTCACGTCCACAACATTGTAAGATGATGACTGCCGGAATGCACGTGGCATAATGCAGGAAGATGGAAATACTCGTATGTGGTGCTGTGGTTTTGTACCAGTCTTCATCTTGCATGTTTCTCCATGCAGGTGAGCCAACCAGAAGAAACAGAGACTGTCACTTTAACTACGATGTGAGATTCGAGGTTGTCGTGGCAGTGAAGATGACAGTGTTGTTCTGGGTGATGGAGCCATGTAGACTCGTAGGTAGGTACCAACATTTTGGAGAAACATACCGTCTCCAAAACATTGGTATCTACCTATGAGTCTACATGGTGTTATAACCCAGAAGAACATCATCATAACTTTACTATGTTTTGTAGCGTGCGGTTGCCGGAACTCCATGGCATGCGAACGGTTTCTCCATAACCTTTGCTGTACACATTTGCCAGTATTAATTTTCTTCTTGGTTCATTTTTTGTGTCTAATTTAAGCCATTTTTCCATAATGGAATGGATGTTGTCTGTGCGGAGAAAAACAACAGTTTTGCAATATGATTTTATCAGTGGAGACCGAGTCATTGTTTTAACTTTTATATGCCTTTAATACTGCAGATATTTTAAAGGCTTGACAACGTTTGCTGAATTGCAGGAACAGATTTTGAAATTATGGCAGACTGAAACACTGATCTGAAGACATGATAAAACAATCAAAAATCTATAGTGACAAGTTGAACATTGTAACATTGGACCCCAGCATGGAATGATCTGTATTCATATGTAATAATGAACTTCTAATTTTGCGTAATATCCCAGCAGTATAATTCAGTATCTAAATCTGTTAGTTTCCACTCATTCTCATTAGTAATAGGGACATTGATTTATTTGCTCTGAAAATCATTAACTGACAATATATGAAACAGAGAGTGTTCAAGAGTAAAGATTTTGCATAATGAAGGTATTTTTAACACACTTGTTTTAATAGCAAACTGTTCAAACCCATCATAAATCAGATTACTGTTCACCTATATGAACTGTAAATGATGGTTACATGCATGACTATAGGCTAGGTACACAGTTTTTCTTGTAAAGACCTAAAAATTTGGAATTGACTCATGAATTGACCATTCCATGCATTTTGACATGACATAATCACCTAAAAGTGTAGAGTTGTAGACCATTTTGTTTTGTATTTAATCTAGGAAATCACTGGTTTTCTGCTGTATTTTGTAACAGAAACCATACTTGCTGTTGTGTTTTTACTTCTATCAGTAATATTTAATAGGTAAAAATCCTCAAAAACAGTTCTGAATAACAAAAGAAATTATAATTAGAAAGTGATTGAAAACAAATATATTAGAAAATCATGTTAAGTTGTACATTGGTGGCTGTCAAATGCAAAGATGTGTTATAAACAAAGTTTCTGATCTGTTATATACGATAGAAAACTAATTTCTTGCCATCAGCGACATTGAGCGTAGCGGAACTGCATATGACACACTAACTTTTATTTGGTTCCAGATATTCTGGAGTTTAGTCTGGTCAAATTGCGAGTGACCAGTCTTCTGGAAATAATGCCCTGATATGCTTACGCAGACTTTCATTTTCTCTTCTCCAGAGAATGTCAGTTTTGTGTGAAGTAATAATTGACCTGTTATCCTGTCTAATTGGAATTTCTTATGAGTGCTTTTTTCGTAGTTACAAGAGCAGAGAAATTACAAGCATTAAAATAGAATTAAGTGTATAGTCTGAAGTTTTAGTTGTTTTCAGATCTGTGCTGCACTGCCACAATATGAACTTAACAGATTCACACCTTGCTTATATTTTCTGATGACCATAGTAGCTTGAGGGCACTTTTGTCCCAGTAATATTTGTCCATACAACTTAAAAGACTCCATGTAATGGATGTAAAATTATTTTTATTATTATATAAATATTACTGCTGTGTGATTTTTATAACATAACATTTTGAAACTGCTGTTTGAGGTTCCAGAATCTGAATGCAGTTGGGTGCTTGTGAACAATTTTATTGATATCTATATAATACCAACATTATCACTGGAGGAAAGTAGATACTCAAGTATTCAATTCAGTATTATTAAATGATATATCAGTCTGTCTGTAATTTATTGAAGGAACTGATGATTGTCCATACTGGCATACAGCAGTGGAAGTTTGTTTGCTTAATATATCTTTTAAAACTAATTTGCCTTCAGCTCTCTTCCAGTGTTCTCAAGTTACCTCAGGAATAAGAAGCCTAACATGTAACTCAGAGATTCCTGGTTTTAATCTGTTGGCTGTCTTGACATTTTTTCTTTATTTTATTCTTTCCTTGAGATGATGTGACCTGTCTCTGAAGATGGCTGTCTTCTGGTTTGTTGTGCTGTAATGGTTGACATTTTAGAGGTGCTTGCTGCCTCCATCATTAGGTTACAAATTTCCAGAAGATAGCCTTCTCTATACTTACTGTCATGCAAACGTAAAGTCTCAAAATAAGGGTATTACATTATAATGAATTCTTCTTGGGCTACCAGGCAAGTCTGGTGTTTGAGAGGTGTGTAGCCCTAGAAGGATTCATTATACTTTGCCACCATAAAAGTGTCAGATCATACATTGTATTACATTATGTAGATAGTGTCAGAGTATTTCTAGTACACACAGATTGTGATGTGTGCCCCTTATGTTTCTGTATATTTTGATTCTCAATATCAATCCAGGGATAGACAACTAGTGATTCACTGACCATATGTTTCAGAACCCCATGAAGTTTTATTACAGTATTTTCACATTAAATTTATGTATAAATCATGAAGTTCATTGGCGTGCAATGCATAGTGGGAGGATGCTGTATTAATTTGTGTAATGTCTGCAAATTAAAATAGCAAGTCACTCTCATAGCCTTATTCTTTAGTTCATCTGTGCCTTACAGCTTTCAGAGTATCCAGCGTACTTACATATTTAAGTGTTACTGTATAAGATGCAATAAATTTAGTATCCTTATATTTTGCTTAATTTTGTTTGTCTGAATGAATTTTGTATATATTTAATTTCTATCTCGTCTTAACACCATTCATATCAGAATTACTATAAATTATAACATTTACAATTCTTATGTGAATCCTATGAATCCTAATGTGAAAATTTCTCCTAACATCATATTGTGTGTGTAACTTCATTCCACTATGAAGAGTATCCATTTTTTATCTTTCCTGAATCATTTCCATGTTGGCCTCTTTTTGCCTGTATATGCATACTGAGTGACCAACTGCAAGTCACATGTGACTAAGGGGATAGTAAAAATGTATGAGTGTAAGGACAGTAATTACAGTGAAAGTATTAAAATGTTGTATTTTGATTATGGTAATATCCATAGTTCAGAGTGCATTAATTTAAAACAAACTTGGCTGGTTCATATTACACTGTGTTGTAGTTTCATACATTATCAACTGTTGCATTTGGATGACAGATTTTAATAAGATTTCAAGTATTAGCAGTCAACAAAAGACATCCAGTGGTTATACTTTATCTGCTTGGGCTGTTGTGCTGGATATTTGTGATGCAAAAAATCCACACCTAATTGTGTTGCACATCATGTATTATAACTTGAAGCTGAAAACAGTATTTTAACTAAGTTGTGAAGTGTTTACCCAACCAAAGCTGTCCAAAATGTTTATGAATGTTGTGATATTCTACCTATGACACCTTGCTTATTGAATGGTATATTACATTACACTAAGAACATTTTGGATTGATTTGGATGAAATATTTGTACTTTTTGAAGAAACTGCTTAATTTCTACATTCACTTTTAAAAGTGGCATTTTGACCAAGTAGGATGAATAAAATTAAATTGAAATAAGTCACTCTGTAGTACTAGGGACCAGGTTTATAAAGTTGAGATTTAAAGTTGTCATGGTATGAGTATGATTGTCTTTTGGAATATTGCACCATGTAGTCTGGCGGAAGTAGACTGCAGTTTTATATCATTGCAGCATGAAGTTGGTCAGGTATTACTTGATTCCAGGTCACAATCCCCCGGAAGACAACAATCTAAAGGTTTTTAAAGTTAGGCATTTCTGTATAATTAATTTTGGGGGGGGGGTTATTTGAGTTAATTGGATGGTATTAACATTATTACTGATTGGGGGCTTCGCAGTAGTTGCTACTTTGTTGTAATATTGGCGAAGGCACTTGGTGGCAGCACAATATGTTTATGACACACTGCCAACCTATAACTATTAGATGTCGATCTTGATGTTGGTGTTACTGTAGAATAAACGTCGATCTTAAGCGGGAAATGTGACAATACTTTACGTAAATATAATCAGAAATAATGAAACCATCAGTAATTCGTAGATTAGACGAAACTACTGTTAACAGGATAGCTGCAGGAGAGGTTATACAGCGTCCAGCCAGTGCATTGAAGGAGATGATTGAAAATAGGTTAGTTTCTTAATGTTTTGGAGGTTATGGGCTTTTGAAATAGAATAGCTTCACCACTTGTTTGATTAAATTTATTAACCTATTAATGTGCTATGCTAATAATCGTAAATGACGAACCTGTTAACTATGACACGTTTTCTCTTTTCTTTGATTTTGCAGTGTCATTTTGCAATTAGTGCTGATACACTTGCGAAAATATGTATATTTTTATGCGTGTCACTTATTTCGATGCAGAATGCATATAGAATCATGTGACTTAAATTTCTGTGTGCTCACTCATGCGTTAGTCTTCATGTTATTCAATATCGAAGGACAGAGAACTATAAAAGTGGAGAATGCGGATTGGGTTCCCATAAACTACGTTACTCTAATCTAACCTGGCCTGAACTAGCATAAAACGAAACAAAACTTAATCGTTGTGTGGGAGCGAAAGTATATTTGCATTTCAACTTATTTTTCAGTTTGGATGCCCATGCAAGTACTATACAAATTACAGTGAAGTCTGGAGGTATGAAACTGTTGCAGATTCAGGATAATGGAACAGGAATTAGAAAGGAGGATCTTGAAATAGTATGTGAACGTTTTACCACTAGCAAACTGGAGAAGTTTGAAGATTTAGCAACTATAGTCACATACGGATTCAGAGGAGAAGCCCTAGCCAGCGTTAGTCATGTAGCACATCTTTCCATTGTCACCAAAACAGTGGATGGACAATGTGCGTACAGGTATTTACACTCGCGTCAGACAGACGTGCACTCTGCCTCAGATGCCCATCTTTGTCATTGAGTAATTTAGTTTAGTGATAGTACTGTAGACTTGAATTTTAAAGTTATCTAGTTTAAATCATGACTGAGTTATTGTCTGTCCTGAGGTTTTTCTTGGTTTGTTCACATGCAGTTGTGCCTTATATACACTACAACTATATTGCAATCCTCATCATTTGTGTATGACTTTAAATATTGGACAATCAGCCATGTAAGTACAGATAAAGTGCAATGTTTTGTGGAAAGTATCCACAACAATGGATTGTAGCTCTATATTTATGTGGTTTGAATTCTTATATTTTCCTTCTTTTGGAACGTAACTGTTTTTTATGTGACAGAGCGTCATATGTAGACAGCAAGCTGAAGGCGCCTCCAAAGCCATGCGCTGGTAACCAGGGCACACAGATAACTGTGGAAGATCTGTTTTATAATATGTCCACACGAAGGAGAGCTCTAAAGAGTGTCAGTGAAGAACACAACAAGATAGCTCATATTGTGGAACACTATGCCGTCCATAATGCTCATGTCGGCTTCACTCTAAAAAAGCAAGGTGAAAGTCTTGCCGATATCAGGACTCCTCCGAACTCTACAGTTGTTGACAACATCAGAATTATATATGGGAACAATATTGCCAAGTAAGTGCATACATGTTTTAGAGGCTTGTTTCTGAAAAGAAAAGAGTACAAATATTAAAGATTAATGCATTCTGTTTGTGTTGTACCATATGGTACTAAACAGAAGACCACATTGCCATGATAACCTCAAAGCCTTCACCAGTTTCCTGTGCTTCTGTTGGCTGGTGTGTCGGGTCTGTTGAAATGAAAGTATTTTTGTTTACTGAAGACCTTCAGTATGGAAGTAGCATTGACATTTGTTGTCATTTTTGAGAATGAATTCTGGTGTCCTGATGCAGGGAGCTTGTGGAGGTGGATGCTAGTGATGAGACACTGAAGATGAAGATGAAGGGGTACATAAGCAATGTGAATTACTCTGCCAAGAAATACAACATGTTGCTGTTCATTAATCACCGACTGGTTGAATCTGCAGGTGAGTTTCCATGATCGTTCTTCTCAGTATCAGGCCTCTTCAGCTGAAACAAAGCGGAATGTATCCATCTTCTTCTGCATTGTTATCATTTTATCCTTCCTTCAGATTTGTAATTCTATCATGATTTAATTTCTCCTTTCTTGCTGCTGTAAGTATCATGGAACATATTTCATTTGCTGTTAATTTTCTGTCATCACTGATTAAAATTTAAGATTCACAAACAGTGCTTTATGTATCTGGACTGTTGTGTCATAATGACTAATCAGGGTATGAAATTGTATTTATGATTTCCAAAATGTTTATGTAACTGAATAAAATTTTTGAGAACTAAAGACCATGAAACTATTTACCACATCATGATGAGACTGGGGATATCCAATGATCCAGTGTGACTGAGACTGTTTTAGCTGTATGCCATGATTGTCAGGCAAGTGGCATTTTAATGATGCTGTGTAACTGACAGCAGAATAATGTGCTATGTTGCATTGTTCTGCGAGACTTCCTTGACCATTATTTGCATCTTTGACACAGTACTGTGTGTATGTTGGCAGCACTGAAGAAGGTGCTGGATCAAGTCTATAGTGTTTACATTCCAAAGAACAGTCACCCATTCCTGTATCTGAGCCTGGAGCTTGATCCCAGGAACATGGACGTGAATGTCCACCCAACAAAGCGTGAAGTGCATTTTCTGCATGAGGACTTGGTTCTTGACAAAATCAAGATGGCAGTGGAGAGCAAACTGTTGGGGTGCAACACGTCTAGGGTTTTCTATACACAGGCAAGTTTACACTTCAGTTATTAGCCAGCACAGAGGAATTTACTTGTTTGTTCTGTCTTACCTGTATATAAGAATGGAATTTTATACTGCCTTTAAACTGTTGTAGGTGGATGTTAACTTTGTGGTGTAATGGTTAAGTGATGTGATACTGTGATGCATGAGTGGACTGTGTACATGCTGTGATGCGCTGCTGCTGATAAAGGATGCTCTCCTTCCTATCATAGAAAACCAATTTCTTCTGTGGTCTAAAATTGTTGATAGTACTCAGTCAGCTGTTGGTTTTCCTTAAATATTTTGGTTTCCTTTTAGTCTTTCTTTGTGGTTCTGCAGCACTGTTCTTCAGTTTAATCTTATATTTACTGGTGTGTTTGAGTTCTTTTATAGCTACCTGTTGTCCTCCTGTTTCAATTTTATGTTCCTGCCCCCCCCAATTCACTTTTCGCTGTTGAAACAGTTTTGTGTGCGCTCATTGTTCCGATATTTTAGGCACGTCTTCCTGGCGCTAGTGTGCCCAAAGAGACTGCAGTTGGGGAGACAAACAAGACATATGCCCATCACATGGTGCGCACTGATAGCTCTTTGCAGAAGCTGGACAAATTCTTTGGCCCTCCTGCTGCCACCACTACTCCCTCTACTAGGTAAGTATGACACACTGCATGTAAAGTAAGTTGAGATGTTGGCTGAGGTTATGTTTATGGATATAACCAGCATTTTGAAAACAATTTATTATTTTTATCCTTTCCTTTCTTCTTGTATCGAAAGGAATACAGAGATAAATGATCATTACTTATTTCAAGGCATTATACCACCATTTCCATTGGATGCCCCATCCTCTACCCTCCTTTCACCATTCCCATTCACTGACATCACACTATATGCCGCAGCTTGACTCTGTACCCTAAAAATGAGGTTATGTGTTCCTCCTGAACATGGTAACTACATACAAGACTACACAGCATCACTACTCAGAAGACTATAATCTGTAATTTTGCCACTGTAAACCTCAAATCTCAGATATATTTATCACTGAACTGTATGGTGTTTCTGATGACATGTCTAATTTTTGGCATTTAAAGACATCATTTATTAATGTGTACCATTTACTTTGCAGCAAAGCTACAGATCTTGGCCAAGCAGATGTCAAGAGCAAAGAAACATCATCAGGATCAAAGGCAGCAAAGAGGTGGGTGTTATCAGTATTAAATGCTTATGTATACAGGAGAGGAGGTAATCAGCAGGGCAAAACACAGCACATTTTCATTTTACTACAAGGCAAAGACAAGACTCGCTTCTACAACATCTTACTATTCAGATTATGGATGTTGTAAAAGAAAACAGGTTGTATTTGCGCCTTAGTATTACATATACGAGAAAGTGGAGGAAGACGGCACAGAATGGATGCAACTGCAACTGGATGAACTTCAAGTTTCACCTCTTTATCCTTAATTTCACCAACTCTTCTTGTAGCACTACATTTCTACATTCAAATTCTTCCTAATATTCTAGTTTAAGGTTTTATGCTTTGTTAATTTCTTAACTCTGTGTAGAAGTTTTGTCTTTACTGCTCAAGCTGCAGAATAGTAGTTCAGAGCCAGTTTGCTTTGAATGTAGTTGCTCACCAGGGGAGCTTATGTTCTCAGGGTGGAGTGTAAGCTGAGAAGTGTGTTGGAACTGCGGCATGATGTTGAAGACAAGATGCATGTGGGGTTGAGGGAGTTGCTGAAGAACAGTACCTTTGTTGGTTGCGTGAGTCCTAAACAGGCCCTAGTTCAACATGAGACCAGACTGTACCTGTGCAACACTGCTCGTCTCAGGTGTGAACAATATGATGGTACTACATCTTATACTGTGTGTTGACTTCACTTTTATTATTAGGATCCTCAAAGGATGATGTGATGGGCAGGGAATATTGCATGCATGAGGTGGACTGCACTGTCCCTGATGATTGGATGGTGATGAGGGTGTGGCTAGCAGAACTTTCTGGTCTGAAACATGTATATACTTTCATTCTTATTGTTTTGCAGTGAGGAGCTGTTCTACCAGACGATGCTGTATGACTTTGCTAACTTTGGAATGATTAAATTTGCAGTGAGTACCATCTGTGTTTATTCATGCAGCACATCAGCAGTGCACAAAGCATCCCATATGTTATGTTGGTATGCATGTAGCACATATGTGGGAACAGGAAATTAATAAAACAGAAATTTGAACATTGTAGGATAATATTTTATTAGTTTTCATAATGGCACTTTGTGAATTAAATAGGTTATGTAGCATTGAATGGGAAGGTGATTATGAATTAAGTTATTTCACCAGAAGTTTTGAAGAAATATTGAGATAACTCATCCAAACCATACAGACAGAAGTGGCATTTGAGATACTTGATCTTCTGGTGTAGAATATTACTTAACTCTGTTGAATCCCTGTTTGTGGTGTTAGAATCCACTGCCTATTCATGAGATGGCACTTATGGCTTTGGATGATCCAGCATGTGGCTGGACTGAAGTGGATGGTCCCAAGAATGAACTGGCTCGATCCATTGAGGAGGTGCTCACACAGAAAGGACCCATGCTGGATGAATACTTCTCAATGATTGTTGATTCCACTGGGAACTTATGCAGCCTGCCACTGCTGCTTGGTGAGCCTGTTTCTTTCATGAAGTAGAACAGAACTTGAGGGTGTTTAGAACAAAGGGCTGAGCAGAATATTTGAAAGTCATGAACATAGAAAACAGTGTACTTGAGATTGATGAACTGCATTGTATGTGGTTTTCCGTCGGCTACTGCTTAAGTTAGCATCATTTTGTAATAAATTGTTTTCTGCCAGTGAAGTGTTCTTAATGCATACTAAGCTGTCCAAAGCATAGGATAGCTCCTTTTTCTGTCTGTGACTTAATTTGGCATGTTGCCTGCTCTCATCTGGATGGGAATTTACTTAACAGTTCGAATAAATAAATTAGGAAACAAATCACGATAATTACTTTTTTGTACGTAGATTATTTGTAAGTGAGATTTCAGATTCTTACAGCAGCAAGTATGAAGATGGCTGTCTTCAAGAGTGTTTCTGTTTCAGACCAGTACACGCCTGAAACACGGGGTCTGCCACTCTTTATAGTGGACCTCTCAACAGAAGTAGACTGGGATGATGAGAAGGGTTGCTTTGATAGCTTCTGTCGAGAAACTGCACGGTTTTACAGCAAGCAGCTTGAGTCAGACTGCTGGGAGGATGGGCATGAAGACAGTTTGTCACAGGTAGACATGTCAAGAACTCCTTTAATGCTCTTGTTCTTTGGTTTTCTGTGGTGAAATATCTGCAGATGGGCCTTCCTACTGTCCAATTCACAAAGCAGATAAGCCTTGGATTTGGTACAAGGGAGTGTCTGTGGACTCAGATAGGTCATCTTCCTTTAGCCTCATTCTTCCTGTCTTTTGTATTTCTGTCCTTCACCCCTGTTTCTAGAAGTGTGGGTTGTTTTTTCTCTCTCTTTCTTTCTTTCTTTCTTGCTCAGGACCTGACATGAAATTCAGTGCAGTGAGAACATGAAACATAATTTGTCCCTGCCCGTGTTTTTAAATACATTTAGTGGGCTGTATGGTCTAATTTTAATTTCAGATAGAGTTGGATGACAGACGGGACCTCAGGTGGGTGGTTGAGTACGTCATATACCCGGCTCTGCGTCGCAGCTTCTTGCCACCAAAGCAGTTCGCAGAAGATGCCACTATTCTGCAGATTGCTAACCTGCCAGATTTATACAAAGTGTTTGAACGCTGTTGAGTTATTGTTTCATCTGTAATTTCTGTATATGGACATAGGTGTATAAAAAATAAAATACAAAATGAGTTTGCTTGGAAACTACGTACAGTGTATGCTCACATTTCACCCATTTACTTCCTTGTGTCCCTACCATGAGAGGTTTAAGAATGAAATAGTGTTATTACTATGAACTGGATTGCTGGATTTTAGTGAGGACAGAGATATTTTTCTAGGTCATCATGTCCAGACTGGGTGTGAAGTCCATCCAGCTTCCTATCCAAAGAGTGCCAGAGGCTTCCTTCTGTGGGTTAAAGTGGGTGGAGCATGCAGATGAAAGTAATCACATTACTTCAGCTAGTGTGTTCAAGGTGTAGTGGTTAGGCAGAAGGACTTTGTTGTTCTGTACATCAAAGTTGAGTAGGTCACTTGTGATTTGTATTTGGGAAATCCAAAAAACAAATTTAGGCACAGAGAACAGCTATTCTAACATAGGTTTTGTGTGGTTTTCCTTAGTCCCTTGAGGTAAAACATGAAGTTAAGCCAAGATTGTCTTTTTCTCCACCCTTTTCTATTTATTATTCACTAATTAATCCATCATTCTTATTGACTATAGTTAAACAAACAAGAAGTAAATTTTAATCAAAAGTAGCCATTGAAGTTTATTTAGAATACTCGCCAACGTGAGAACCTAAAAGCTCGCGTCACGTTGGCAGTTCATTGAAGTATCTGTGCCTTTTGATACTCATAACCATGATCATTAGCCTCATGCATCATACTCCAAGGCCAGGATATCCAGAGTGCAGGAATATTGGGGAGGGAATGTTGTTTGCCTGCGAAATGCGCAAAACGTTGCGCATAGGTTTACGAAATATCTGAAGAATCTCTTCCGTGTTACGTTGAGATGTTTACCATAAGAGGAAATAGTTTAGTGTATTTTTTAAAGTGAATAAGTTCATATTTTACTTTTCAACATTCAAGTATGTAGTTAATACATAGAATATTGTGCCTTATATCAGTTCGATAAGATTTGTTGCTCTGGTTTACACCTTTGTAGCCTCGGACACATTCAAAATGTTACGATTTTTGAGCCGGAGAAGAGGGCGGAACGCACAAAAAACCTCAACACAAGTCAAATCTGGATCTCAGCGACTCATTCCCAATAAACACCTTGTTCAGTGTAGAGTTATACTTTTAGATGGTACCGATTTATCCATAGACTTATCTGTAAGTATTACTTTATCTAGACTTACCTAATACATAAGTTCAGCATTCAGTGTTATTAACCCCTACACTTTCAGCAGACGAGATCTTTGCGTACCAGTCAGCAGTAATAAATTTCACGGGTGGTATAGTATCGGACAAAACGTTGTCTTTGTGACAGGTAAATTGGAAACACCAACTGGAGAGTAAAATTCCACATGCTTGACACAATGTGGTAAGGGGTGTGATATAGAATCTTCATTACTTTGTTTGTCAGGTGTGGGCAATACCACTAGTTGAAATGGCTTGGCTTTCCATTTATTCAGATTAGTAGACACAGTAGGTTTGGAAACAGTAGTTGCTTGAGCGAGAAGGGAGGGAACACTACTATCAATGAGAAATTATGTATAGAAATTTAAACAAAAATTTAGCCTTTGATTCATATAGGCTGAGTTGTATTTCTTTCAGGATGCTGTTGAATGATTTATAGCAACATTTATATTTAACTCTCGGTAGACTTGTATAAGCAATTACTGATCATATGCCCTGCTGTCTGGTCAGGTTAAAGAGCGTGAGAATTACAATCATAAAATAGAATTTATTTACATTCCATAGATCTTTCAGTATTATTTAGTGACATCAGCATGGGATGAAACACACCATTTTGTATTGTTACATTAGGTTTCTTTTGGACACAGTGTGGTCTTGTAGATGGTTACTTTCTTCAAAAACATTGATAATAACCTACAAGACCACACTCTGTACCCACTGGTTAGGATGGGGGTATGCCAGTGGTGGTGGAGTAAGAAACCTCTGCCCCTGCCATGAATTGAACTGAAGTTACCCAGTCAGCATGCCGACTGAGCCGTCCCAGCTAGTTCTATTACTAGTGCTCCATTTTTATCTGCCTGTTTGAATATTACAGGTGCCACATACTCATGGGATTGTATAGTTCTGGAAAGGAATGTTGTACATTCATTCTCTGAACTAGAAGTAACTTTTTTTTTGTGTGTGTGTGTGTGTGTACCAAGAAGAAGTTAACTAAGAGGAGAATATTTGATGTTACCTATTGACCAATTTTACAACATACGAGTTTGCCCAGTATTGTTGGTGTAATTAAGTGAAGTGGGGATGAGTTGATATCAGAAGTTGTGAATCATGTGGTTCTCTTAACAGAGGCTTACTACAGTCCCACTGAAAATGGTATATTAGTAAAGTAACTGACTGTGGGCTGAATGGAAATTTTCCTGTTTGCCACAGCATTTAAGCTTGGTTCTACCCAGTCTCCAGTTCACCGGGCACCAAGGGTTCTTTCTGTAAGACTAAAGCATCAATAAATTGATCAGTCACTTCCATAGACTGCCACAGTCTGTAATGCATGGCACTGTAACTCCACAGCTTCTATATTTCTTCATGTAACTGTGTTTTAAGTCTAATATGTGATGGTGCTAGTAGGCCAGTAGTTTCATTAGCTGGTTATTTTCTCAGTTGGTAATAACAATTGGTTCCTTGTTCCGTAAGAACGGGTTCTTGTCTAACGTGAAGATGAGGTCAATGGCATCGTGTACTTGCAGAACAATCACAGGAAGCTAATTCAGGTTCACTTAATGAAGAAGTGTTTTATGTTGCATTCAAACATT
This sequence comes from Zootermopsis nevadensis, assembly GCF_977971745.1. Taxonomy (NCBI): domain Eukaryota; kingdom Metazoa; phylum Arthropoda; class Insecta; order Blattodea; family Termopsidae; genus Zootermopsis; species Zootermopsis nevadensis. The sequence continues at coordinate 7,103,770 of NW_028259159.1, read as the reverse complement.
GGCTGCTTATGTCACTGTTCAGCAAAGTATCGTGTTGAATGGAAGCATCTTGTGAGAACCACATACGTTCTTTCTTCCTGATGATTCACATGTTGCTCTAATTGGTGCATGCATTGAATTCTTGTTGCTTAATGTAGAGTACCATTGTTTTTAGTGGGAAACCTTCTTAACTGAGCAGTTTATCCCAGTGATTTCACCAAGTTTTTTAATGATGCTTTATTAAGTCCATCTCCTATGCAGCATTGGATGTCAGGATGGTTAAGAATTGGTATAGCACTGAAAAAATATAGTGGAACCTCCATTACACTGTTTAAAAAAATACAGTACAGCCTCTTGTTCAGTACAGCACAAAATCTAAATCACATCTAATCTGTCTCACAGAGTATATCATAGCAACTCAATTCTGGACTGCAGTTTAGAGTCTAATGTTGCGTGTTGCAGAAAAAGGCTGTTGGTGGTGACCTCTATGAACAGGTATTCTACTCTCTAGATCTCATCGAGAAGGACTACTTCGGACTGCAGTATACAGACGCTAACAATGTTCAGGTAAGCTACTTGGGCTGTCAGGCTCTGTTGTAGTAGCTTGTAGCTCCTGCAGAGTAAATGATGATTATTTGTTGATTTCTGGTTTATTCAGTGACAAAATAAAACAAATGGACATATGAAATTTCTTTGTGTGGTTCTTGTGTGTTTTGAACTCATTGTCATTTGTGTTTCAGCATTGGCTGGATCCTACAAAGGCCATCAAGAAGCAGGTTAAAAGTAAGTGTTTGTCTGCTTGTGAATGTGGAATGGAGGTGCTTTTTGACCTCGTTCCATGCTTTTACTAAAGTTGAGTTCTTTGAAATTGGTAGATGCCAGTAGCAGAAAATGGTAAGCAAATAAATATTGTTTAGGCAGACTTTCCAGTGGTATGTGTGGTTTTAGGACAAAGTGCTGAGAACATGTGGACCTGAAAAGGAAGAATCGGCAGAGAAAATTATACAGCAAAGAAAGATCTTCAGAGTTCTCTAGTCATCATTTAATTTTTTTCAGGACTGTCACATTGAGAAGTCATGAGATGATTGAAGTATGTAACATGACTGGGGGAAATGAAAAATGTGCACAGAATTTTAGTTAGAAAAACATGAGGGAAGGGTTAAAGTGTCTTGTGCAGGTTGATCAAAAGGTTAACAGTCTGTCCACACAACAGCAGAGTGTAACAGTGTTATTTGGATGATGACTCATGGGATATATTGATTACATGTTGCATGTCATTCCTATGATACACTCTTCCTGTACAGTCATTCTCATAAGTATTGATTGGTTGGATTGTTGTCTTTTAGTAAAAACAAAATGCAATCGGTTGTTCTGTTTTCACTATTTTCCATGCATCTTTTATGATTTATATATGAGTGTATCATTTCATTCCTGCACATGTGATTTTTTTTATCGTGAAAATTGCCGAATGTTTTCTTCCTGCGAGATTGACCAAAAATTTTATGTGCATTTTCCAACTTCAATCTGCTGTGTTCTTGATGTATGGTGAGGCAGTCTGCTGTTGTAATTTGAGCTGGTAAGAGGATAGCTGCCAGAATGGCTGACCCTCCCTCATACGTTGTGATCTGGTATCAGACGATTCACATTCTCGTCTGTGAATCTGCTCTTATGGCTGCAATGTATAGTGTGATAATACATTTATGCTATACACACATGCAAACAGTCTCTCTCTCTAATGTTGTCGTGAACCTCAACAAGTTGTTTGCTCTCATATGAAGAAATGCAAACACATTACTTTCCCACATAATCTATTGGAGAGATGTTATTTTCTGTGTAAAAAGTGAGGCTGTTGAAATGTGTGTCTTCAGATAAAATTTTCTTGTATTTAAACCCATTTAGCATAATTTGTCATTTTTTTGCTTCTACGCATGTGTGTGTTTCACGAAACCAACGTTAGCCATGTCTGGTTATAACACCCTTTGTATTATCATGATAAAACAAAAAGAAAACTAAAATGTGGACAGTAATTTGTTACATTCTGTACTGCCTTCAGGAGAATATAGTAATGATCTACTCTGTCTTCTTCTGGACTGACAGACCTTGTGCAAGGATGAGGAGCTACTCAGTCGAAGTTCAGAGAGCCTAATAGGTTTCTTTATCATCAGAATTTATTTTGATGCCCTGAATGCTTGGTGGGCAGAATGTAGTCAGCTATGGTTTTCTTGTCATGTGTGAGTTGCTGCCTGGCCTTGAATGTATTCAACTCATGTGTCAATGTATGGCTCACATGTTAACAGTGTTATGACCTTGGGGCCATCTGTGTTAGGTAGGGAGAATGGGTGGCCCATTGTTAGTTTGTTCCTCTTTTTATCTCATTTTTCAGTCTTTGTTTCCTTCTTTGTTTGTCTCTTTTTCTTTCTTTGATGATAATTATTATTGGGCCGCCACGGTGGTCTAGCGGTTAGAACGCTGGCCTTGTAATCCTGGGTCTCGGGTTCGATTCCCGGCGGTGCCCGAATTTATAACTTGTGTTGGGCAAGGCCGTGGTCTAGGCAACACGGAGTTTTCCTCCGTGGCATCCCAACAATTACTCCATTCACACACAGAAGAAGGCAATGGCAAACCACTTCTGGATCATCTGCCAAGAACGTATATGAACAGGTCCCAGTCCGAGAAAAGGATGGAAGGATCCTGTTCATATGGACCTGTCGACAGACAGAACACTAAATAAATAATAATAATTATTATTGGTATGTTTTATCAGAAAACACTTCCTTTCATGGGGTGAAATAGTCTGAACCCATAAACAGCTTTAAACATGGACCTGGGTCGGCATGCAATATTTATATAGTGTATTGTTTGCTGTTGCAGTTGGCCCTCCTTACACGCTGCGCCTCAAGGTGAAGTTTTACTCATCGGAACCAAACAGCCTTCGTGAAGAATTGACACGCTATCAGTTCTTCCTGCAACTGAAACAGGACATTTTGCAGGGACGACTTGATTGCGTGTACCAGACAGCTGTTGAGTTGTCAGCCCTGGCTCTCCAGTGTGAGTCGTCTTACTTAGATTTGAGAGTGCTGAGATGTGTTGAGTTCCAGCGTGCTCCGTCGTGTTTCTGCATGTCTCGTAGGACTTGATGTATTTGTATTTTCTGAGTTGTTGCTTCCCTTCAATGTGTTCATCTTGGATTTTTCTAACATTTCTCATCTTTCATGCACCTTCCATCTTATTCTATTTCAATGTAATATTGTGGCTTCTACTTGGAGCAAGTGAGAGAACCACAAAATGTTCCAGTCTGTATTGTCAGTAAACCTTTCTACGATTTGAACTGGGTGAAGACCTAATGCTAGCCTACAACATTTTTACTGCACCATCCTGATTATTTTTACATTTTGTAGTGAAATTCAGTTGATTTGTATCTGCAAACTGCGTCTGTGGTCTATTTAATGATGTCTCTCTCTACAGCTGAACTAGGGGACTATGAGGAGGGTTACCATACACCAGCTGTGGTGTCAGAGTTCCACTTCGTACCAAACCAGACTGAGGAAATGGAGATCGCTGTGTTGGAGGAATTCAAGAAATGCAGGTGTGAGGATTGTCCTTCACATTTCTGCATGACCACTGTTCTGTATGGGCACTTTCCTCATTACATTATGTCTCATTGATCGGGTAGACATTGTTTAACCCGGTACATTCCTGTGTGCGACTCGGCCTGACACTTGGCAGTAATTATGTGAGATTGAATCCAGCAGTTCTGATAATCATGCAGTCAGAAGGTGAAAGTGTCTCTAGTAGATTAGGTTTTCTTGTTTTTAAATACATGCACCTTAAGGGAGGCCCAGTATTTCTTAAATTCATACAAAATAATTGGACCCTATTGGTTGTCATTTTTTGGAGGAGTTTGTATCAAGAAATACCATAACATGACAGTGAACATGTAATGGGAATATTCAGATAACTTTGTCTCTGTAGGGGGTGTTTATATGTTATGATGGTTTGTTTGTTTTGAAGTTCAAAAAACACAAGAAGAGGTGAGTGCTGCATTTATGTTCAATTTGAAATGGTCCTGATTTGAGTTGATATATATTTTGAGACTGTCGACCACTTCTTTTCTGTTTGCTCACAAGCCCCACTACCAAAGTGTGCAACAGGCAAGTTGAAGAATTGTGTTTGAAGGTGTGCTGTGTTGTAGGGGGTTGACACCTGCTCAGGCCGAGGTGAACTATCTGAACAAGGTGAAGTGGCTGGAGATGTACGGCGTGGACAACCACACAGTTCTGGTGAGTGGGACGTTGAATATTTTGTATTTTCATTTGATTTATTTTTTAAGAACGTGTTCTATATGACATACTTTTTAAGTTAACTTATGGTGTTATTATGTCATATATATTGCATGCTGATAGCTTTTGAATGAGGTTTTCATGAAAATTTGTGTGTTCAGAGGTTATTTTAACACTGTATAAAATCACAGTGCCTTGTGCATTGAATGATTGGTGCTAAGATTAAACTCTGAAGCAGCTTGGATCTTTCTGTCTTAGCTGAACCTCTGTTTGTAGTGCCTACAACTTGAAACTTTAAATGTTCTGAGCCCCAGAGGCATATATCTTGCAGAAAAGAAGTTTTCATGTTGGGTGATTGAGATATTCTGTGTTTTGATGACATTCAGTCTTGTGGGTGTTTACTCGCCCTTCAGGGGAACATATCTCCTCTGTTTTCAGTGTAGCCACCTACAAGACTGAAAACCGCCATAATCACTGACATCATAATTCTGTTACTTTTTGTCTTAGTGCTAATATGTCGAGAGAAGGTAAGTTGTAGTATGTATTGTTCAGGACTAATTTATCTTATGAGGATCAATCTCATTGAATGCGGTATGGTAATTTAGGGTAAGGATGGATGCGAGTACTCACTGGGCCTTACTCCGACTGGGATCTTGGTGTTTGAAGGCATCCAGAAGATTGGCCTCTTTTTCTGGTGAGTGGTGAAATTGATTTGTTCTGATGGTCATGTGTTTTAAGTGGCATGCTTTGAGAAAATATGGTTATTCCTTTAATGACAGTTCATGAAATATGGAGGTTGTGTGGTAACAGATTAAAGGTGATAAATTTGAGAGAAAGTGACTGAGTACTGTGTTAGAAGTTGGTAGATTATTTAAGAATACTGTATCAGCTGCATCTCTTGTGCTTTAAATGAGAAGATATTAACTCATTTAAAATGCACATCTGCAGTTCTATTCCCATACTGTAATATACCGTAGGCATGTTACTGAACTGCTCATGAACTGGGCAGCATTCAGTAGGAGTCACACAGTAGTGGCAACCACTGCAACAGTGTGACCTTGTTGCAGGCCTAAGATTGGAAAACTAGACTTCAAGAAGAAGAAACTGACACTGGTTGTAGTGGAGGATGATGATCAGGGGCGCGAACAGGAACACACATTCGTCTTCAGGTTAGCACATTTTGTATTTCATTTGTTGAATCAAAACTCAAGGTATGATAGTTATAAGCTGATCAAGAAATGTCCTACATATATGGAACCTGAAGTTTCATCGCTGCCATTACAGAAGCCTGCCCAGAAGCAGTTTATGTAACATACTGTTTCTGTAAGATCCATTTTAATAATACTCTGGGTTTGTTCTCCTTCCATTCAAATGTATGTGTAAATTTCTTGTTATATCCTTGAATGTTACGTTTGGTTCATCGTGGCCTCCTCATTGTGTGTTTCCTCTCCATTTTGCAGCCTGTGTATTTAATCATCAACACTCTCATGCCTGTCACTAGGTTGCACAACGAGAAGGCGTGCAAGCATCTGTGGAAGTGTGCAGTAGAGCACCATGCCTTCTTCCGTCTGCGATCACCTGTGAAGGGACCGTCTGCAAGACAGAACTTCTTCCGCATGGGTTCCAGGTTCCGATACAGGTGTGTATTTATAAATGATTGCAGAGGAATAGGGAATTTTGTGCTTGTTCTGTTGTTAGTATTGGTGTTGTGAAGGAAATGGTGTGTAAATTGTAAAATGATAATGCCATTACAATTTGGCAGTCATGGGTTAAACACCCAAAATTTGGTTTATTGCCATGACTTGGTTTTTCTCAACAGAGTGTATAGATTTCAAGTGGTTAGTGACCCAGATGTTTATTTTAGTGGCAAGACTGAGTTCCAGACAACACAGCAGAACAGAGCACGCCGTACAGTGCAATTTGAGCGTCGGCCAAGTCAGCGTTATGCCCGTCGCCAGTCCCACGTCCTGCGAGAGCGGCAGAAGTAAGTGCCATGGGGTAGAAAACTGGTAACAAATCAGTATAAGCTGTGTATATCCTTTGATTGCTCCTGTTGGCCAGTATGAGAGTTTTAAATAAACACTCCAGCTATTGAATTGTCTTCACTAAAAATTCTCATAACAGTTCTTCTTCAGACTCCTGTATAATATTATACTGATCAGACTTAATATTGTAGATATTGTAAACATTTTCTTTGAGGTACGAACTGAATGTTTAAATGTTATTTACATAAACATTGGCATGAAAGGTTATCTTCATGAAAATCTTTGAATGAAGTTAGGCACTTGCATGGAGGTGTCAAACTGAAGACTGTGCAAGAAGATGGCTATCTTTGTCATGCGATGTAGTCTGGTAGAAGTTTACCGACGTTTCAGAGGTCCTTCCTGCTTCCATCATCAGGGCGATGTTGGAGGCAGCAAGGACCTCCGAAAAATCGGTAAACTTCTACCAGACTACAGGGTGCAACAACTTAGAAGAAGGCCTTCTTCAGACTCATTGCTGTGAAAACCTCAAATCCTATATGAAGGCTGTGCGCATTATGCCTAATGTCTACAAATATGCGTGAATTTCATAAGCTCTGTGTCCTTCTACATGTCTAGGAACAGCACTGCAGTTGTAGCTACTTCACATACCAGCGCAGAGACAGGCAGCAGTTCCAGTGATGTGCCTCCACCTGTCAAGTCATCCCCAGTCATGACAGCTGAACCAAGTGAGACATCCAGTAGCTCTTCGAGACAGACTATCCGTCCCATGGAAGACATTTCAGCAGGCAGCCTCTCGAAACCCACCACTCCAAGTACTGTGCCAAGTTCTGCCAACTCAACCTGCAGTCCAGCCGCGTCAACCGTCAGCAGTGGCATGGGAACTCTAAAGAGGAACAAGACCGCCACACCAGGTAATACAAATCACTGCAATGAGAACCAGTGTCTGCATCTCTCTTAAGTCTGACCACTTTTCTGTAGCAGAATTTTTCCCCATTGAAACTTTGTAACATCCTTAAACATATAAGAAGGTGTGTGAATTTTGAGGTCATCTGTATGCAGTGGCTGCAGCGGCTGAGGAACATCTAGACTCACTGCTCAAAAGTTTGGTGAAGGAGCCATTGAACAACCTGAACACTGATGAGTCACTGAATGATGCCTCATCAACGTGCGGATCGTCCAGTAAGACTGATGGTGAGTTCTTGCTTTCCCTCATCTTTTGGTGCATTCATTGTTAAGAACAGATTGTGTTGTGTTATGGGTGCCAACTGCACTGGCTGTTAGGTGATGCCCTAAGGAATTTATCTGCCCTTTTTGATTGTCAGAACTCTGCTCACTAAACACAACAGCTTTTCCCATTGTTCAGCCCGTAACCCAGCACTGCCGTCCTTCAGTCGTCAGTTATTATTCTTGTGAATAAGAAATTTTCGTGTTATGGAACGTGAGATTTTGTCAGTGTGTTCACAAAAGCCCTGTCCTAAGCCATTTCTTGCGAGTGTCATCTTTATTTCATATTATCTTTCCACAATACACGAGGTGTCCAAATGGTATTTTCCATTAGAATTTCATTCTAAACTTCTGTGTGTATGCTTATGATTCACCCATTTTACCATATACTTAAGAACTAGCAAATTGTGAAGCTCGTTATTAAGTTGTTGTTTTTTTCTGTTCTTCCTTTACATCCCCTCTCTTATGCAATGTATAAATATACATATTTTCTTTTCTTACACTTCAACTTGTGATTTTATCTGAGTGTAAGGGGCAAAGTTTCTGATTCTGTTATTTGTGTTGATTGTTGTGTCATAGAACTGGAGACTGCAGTGGGGCCAACCTCGCTGCTGGTGACAGTGCTCCCCAACAATCAGAACACTAAATACTCTGGGTGCTCTGCTGGGGCTCGACCGCTCCCCCCCGACCAGCTCAAGTGCAATATTCTGAAAGGTACAATGCTGTTAATCATTTGCTTTGGCTTGCTGGTTGTGGGCTGTTCGATGTGACACACAGCGGGGCAAAAATTCTTTGTGGATGGAGGGAGATCCTCTGTGCCTGGCATATGAATTCAAACCGAGACTACAAGTGCAGGATGTTTCCTAAACATTATATGTAGACTAATATATGCCTATAAAACACAGTGGTAACTATATATAACACATTTTAACAATCAGTAACTCTTCATTCTACCTACAGAATGCATTAATGTGTTTTGTATGATTCTCACTGAAGAGCGAGTATTTCCTTGAACGGTGTTAACCAGTTGATCTCTAATGGTAAAGTGTTTTCTTTGTGGTAAGAATTAAAATCTTAGATTTTACTTAGATTAACTTTGTCCTAAGAGTTTAACTTAGGTACTACATATATTTGAAGGGAATACACGCGACTCTGATGTATGCTTGCTTTTTGAGTCCAACAGTCACATAACCCACTTGTGCTGGTTGGTGGGAGTGTGTCGTATGTCAGCTTAGCATGCAGTGTGTCCTGTGTACCTTGTTATTAGGCAAAACATTTTGTGATGCTTTTTTGGTTTCCTTATTTGATTTTTATGTTTCTGTTTTTTTTTTAATTTAAAATCAGTGGTGACAATGAACGTTGAAACAGCTGTGCAGTAGGTAAAATATACTGCTAATACAGGACATCAGCAGGATAAATTAAATTTTCATATAATGTTCCTTGTTTAAAGATCTCGTGTTATTATATTTCATCCATTTTACATTTTTGTGTCATTGTTTAAAATCATCCTATAAGTAGCCTTGATGGGTATCTCACTTGTTTGCTTTTAGTCTATCCAGGTTCCTGGTCAGAAGTGAATCTCGGTCAAGAACCTATTTTGTAATAACATAATGGCTGGTCAGGCCTCCTCTTCCATGCCCCAGGTGCAGTGGTAAAGCGTTTCATTCAACGATGATGATGGAAAATGTTTTGGCAGAACATGAATGAATAGAACCTAAAATTATTTGATGTGATCAGAAATGGTACAGGCAACAGGATTTGATTTTGTGCGTTAAGAAACTCAATGTGGCAATGTCCCTTGAAGTGCCAGTTATCGGAGGGTTATTAAAAGAGAGTACTGCCCACAGTAATACTGCGTAGGGCATATTTTTTGGCATAGAATTATGTGGCGACCAGAAATTGTTTTATGTCTGGATGTATGCGGTGCAAAGTATTTTGAATCATTTAGCTGGTAACCAAGGACTTCTTTCTGCTCTTTGCAGCAAAAGTGGAGGAGGAGCTGAAGAAGACACCTTTCTCTGGTGACCTGAACAACCGGGATGAGCGTGGGACTGAGAAGAACTTACTCAATGGGTTGGTAATACTGTAAGCTTATTGATAACTGAGTCACAGAAATTATTTTACAGGGTGTACATGGTTGAGTATTGGAGGGGCATAGCAAATTTATGAAATCATTGCTGTTTTCTTCTCTTTCCCCCCCCAATACCAGGTTTTTAAAGCCTTGAAAAGTCCATCGTCTCAGAGTTTCTTTTTCTTTCCTTAACTTCTGCTCCTGGTTCTTTTTATACAAACACTGGTATGAACATTTATGACTTTGTGTTAGTTTTGGGAGCAGAGATTTTGCTTGATTCTCATGTTACAGTCCCTAAATCTTGCACAGGACTCGAGGAATTCCGATTATTAAGGGTAAACTTTACACAATTGTGAAATTCATTTTTTTGTTTTTGCTTCACATTATTGAAGTGTACAGAAGAAAATAAGCGAAGTACCACAAGTGGAGTTCACCGCTAATCTTAAAATTGCTGGAATGTAGGACAGAAGTAACATGATCTTTGAAGACCGAATCAGTGTGAGAGGCTCACTCATTATGCAAGAAGGGTGTGAGGTCTTTTCACAATCGCAAGGATTCGGTCATCACTCGCATGGTACAAACTATAATCATGTTGGTTTATTTTGAGGGGGGAGAGTAATGATTAAATATTCAATAACTCTTCCTTAGAACTTGGTTCTTCATGTTTGCCTGTGTTATCTGTATAATCTCAATTCAAGTTTTAACAAATGTATTCACAGCTGAAATGCCAGAATTTATATGACTTTGTGTTGCAGCAGGAAACAGCAGCTGTGTGTGGAGTCACCTCTGGATACACTCAGCGCCACTTTTGTGTCTGTGGTAAGTGTCGGAAGCAAATATAATGTGATTACTGAATAGTCACACTTCTGTTTTCTGCTTAAAATAAAAGTTTATTGGGAAGGATCATATTGGGCTGGGGTGTTGAGATGTTTTATCTATAACGTCACCCAGCGTTTTTCAGTAAATGTTGGTGTTGGAGGTCTGTTCTGTTTCCTTGTGGCGGTGTTAATGGGAAGGATGGTAAAGTAAAGATTTGACCAAAATTATACACTTGCAAAGTTCTCCTTGGTAACAAAAATTGAGTGAAAACTGAGTTATGCACTTTCTATTCGGTGACGCAGTGTAAAACTGAGTTGCATACATTACCGCAGAGACATCTAGAACTGGTTTTTCTTCACCTGAAAAGTTATGTTTTTGTTTCACCACATTCATTTGTCAGGTTATTCTTATTCTGTTTGCTATAATATGTGCAGCACAAATCAAAGTTTAATGTCAGAACTGGTGATTTTATCTGATGTACATTTATTATAATTGTCTATTAATACAGTGAGGTATTCTCAGATGTTAGCTGTGTCATTATCAAATTAATTTTCAACATTTCAGAGACTGTCTACCTACCTCTAGCATCTATAATTGATATCACATTAGTCTCCAAAATATTGGAAATTAAACCAGTGCTGATACAGATGACAACCGAGAAAATTACATTGTGTTTGCGCTGTCATAGCTTCAAACACCGTATCATCCACTAACATATCCCTCAGTGTGGATTGTCCTGTAATGAAGCCTTTTGAGTCATCGTCATATAAGCATCGTTCTTGTGTCTGCATCCACTGTGTCCAATATGTATGTCTGCCTTCACTTAGTCTTCCCAGTGACTGATGAACATCTTGTTCATGATAGTCTCAATCTTGCATAATGTCTACCTTTGGCATGTGCTGACCAATTTATTGTCTACTTTCAGTTGTTGCGTAATGCCTTAATTTAATATTTTGTCAATTCTTTGTAAACTTTTGACGTTATCATGGTGAGAAATATGAATATGGTTGTACTTTAGGATGTAGAGCTGTGTAATGTAGTGATATTGACCATTTCTTCAGAGGATCTTACTGCCTCCATCATGAGGTTGAATTTTGGTGATGGCAACAGTAAATTCCTGCAGTGTCTACATCCCAGAAGACAGTCTTCTTCTTCATCTCCTGATTGTGTTTTTAATACAGTTTAAAAACTTTTTCTCCTGTTGCTTGTAACTTTCTATGTCCATCAGTCCAGAAGCAGGTTTCTAACACTGTAATATGTATGTCTGCTTTTGATATGTTTATGTCTGTCATAATGGATAATAGTGGTAAGTCTGGGACTGATGTATGGGGAATGTACAATGGCAGATTATTTACCATTGGGTGTTCCATGCAAATTTGTGTTCAGATGAGTTCTGTTTTGTATACAAGATACTTATTGTGCCGATGTGTGCTTTTATTTTGCTTCTAATCGCTTTTTTTGTTTTCTTTTTGCTGTGTTGGTGATACCTGCTTTATATGCACATTGCTACAGGGTGGTGATAAGCTCACCTTATCCCTTGGTGGTGTGAACTCCACAGTTGTTGGCCCTAGTGCCATACCAGATGGTGCTCATGCTGAGGATCCCTCACAGGATGAGACTGATGATAGCAACAGGATGTCACAGAAACGCTGCACTACTCCTGTGACTGTGACACATTTTTCGTGGTCTGACCATGGCAAACTGGAGCGTGTAATACTCCCGTCACTGTCACTCGATAGTAAGAACACTCTGAACCAATCCAACACTGAGGATGCAACAAGCAAGAAATCTGTGATACCCCCAGCCCTCAGTGTGATCACAACTTCCAGCAATCACACTGCCCCATGTCTGTCTCCTAAGGTCATCAATCCTGCACCGCAATCCCCAAAATCTCCGCAGCTATCTCTCCCACCTGTCCTGAACCCAAACAACCCTTTCATCAACCTGTTCACAACATCCAAATTATCTCCGACTGAATCCAAATCCCTGCCACCTACAAATCCGTTCCATGGAGCATCATCAGATAAGCCAAACCCTTTCCTGTCTCTCTCCCCTGTGTCAAATCCGTTCAGTGAATTTGAGAACAGTAAGTCATATACACCACTTGACAGCCTTGATAGTGTGTCTGATAAGTCCTCTTCTGTCTCCCCTAAATCACCTGCTGTTCCACTGTCTCCTGTAACACAGAGCTCTCCAGTGGCTGATAAGAAACCGTCCGTTGCCACCGGTGAGACCCGCCAGTGCAAGGTTTCAAGGGTAAGTTTCCCAGTTGGTATGCTTGAAAGGGCTAGTCTTGGAAGTTGAAGACTTCACTTCTGTAAAAGCAGAGAATTTCTTCTTGACTATGTTACTCTAAATAGTGTGAACCATGGAGCATTCATTAAGCTTGTCGTAATGATGAAGAACTTCTGCATTAAGAATTCACGAACTCATACAGTATATTTTAATAGTGAGTGTGTGTCTTTGTCGCAGGAGTCGCCATATACCAGCAGCGCGACAACAGCGAGCAAGCAGACCTCGAAACTGAACTTGAGTGGCTCCATACCTAGCCTGAACCAGCTTTCGCCATGGCTTGTGGCTCCTGACACTTCTGCCACCAATGAGACAACTACCAAGCCACTAAAACACGAGCAATCAGCGATACATCGCAAGACTGTCATCACTACGGAGCTGTGACAGCGTGCATGAGTCACTGCAGAGAAGAAAACCTGTCGAGGCAGTGAAGTGAACCAGATGTGTTGTGTCCCTCCTGTTGCCACAGCCCACTTCTTGAAAGCGACCTCATATGAAGAAGAAAGTGTTTAAAATTATTTATTTTACATAGGTGATTTCTTAAGATAACATAAATGATAGAAAATCATCATTCAGGCATGTCATGTTGGACAGTGACAGGTCTAGCACTGTGTCACTGGCAGGAAAGGGTCGAGGTTGCTGCAAGTAAAGGGAAGGAAGTACATTACAGTTGTTGCAAGATATCTCCGAGCTCTACTGACTGTTGCAAATACACACGTGAGTTGGCCAGCCAGCTGAAGCCTGGGGAACAAGAGGAGATGGTCAAGTAATATTGCATAGCATGTATTGCTCCCTCCTGCCCCTTCATCCCTACCCCTTTTGCTATGATGTAGCTCAGGCTTGGAGATATTTTGTGGCCAGTGTTCAAGCCTTAAAATAAAATGTGATTTGAAATTTACGAGTTGCAATCATACTGTAGGTTACAAGGTTCTGTCAGAGGTTCAGAGCATGTGTTATATTGCGGGTCGAATCTGTGTCCTGCCGTACGGGGTAGGTACCTCCACGTTGGAAATGGAGTCCTTCACCATTGCTGAGATCTAATGAGCAGCATTAGCCACACCAGTAAAAAACTTGTTGAAAAGAATGAAACGTGTAACATGGGAGAATGAGAAAGCCATACAAAATTTTAGTCAGAAAAACCTGAAGGGAAAAGACCACTTGGAAGATCTCTGTATAGATGGGAGAATATTAGATTAAATTTTAAAGAGAGGATGTGTGGGTGTGGACTGAATCCATATGGATCAAATTAGGGTCCAATGGTGGCTCTTTTGAACAGAGTAATAAACCTTCAGATTGTGTTTAGGCAAGGATTGTTTTGATCATCTAAGCAGGTATTAGTTTCCCAAGAAGGACTGCTCCGTATAGTACTGTATTTTAAATATAATGTGTGAGACTGTGAAGTTCAGTGTAGTGTGGGGAACTTGGCTATAGTTAATTTATCTGTCACCTCTTATTTTGGGCTTGCACTGTTCTTTTGTATTTGTATGAAATTTCCTTCTTGAATTTTTGCCTGCCCTTTCAAAGATGTGTGGGTCCATTCTGGTTCATTTCATTTAGATTTCCATGGTTTTCTTTAGAAATTATATAAACATAAATTTAATAATTCTAAGCTTGGCCTCTTGAAGGACGCATCTGATGGTTTTGTTAAGTATTAGCAGCTGTGTTCTGTGCTTTCAAAATTTTCTGTAAAATGTACTGTAATATGTAGAGTGCTGGTTCTTAGAATGTGAAATAGCAATTACACATTCCCTAATATTTTGGAAAAAGATTAAATAAGGATGAGGCAAGTTCAGATTCCAAGTTGTTGATGTCATACTCATCCCCCACCCCCTCTCACACACGCACTGATTGGTATTACATTATAGTTCATGTTTATCCATTCATGCTGTTCTCCTTCATGAGGCTGAAGCATACTTTGATCAGAAAGTTTGTGTTGGTAGGAATGATAATAAGATTGTTAACAAATTTTCTTTGCTACTTCTAGCTAAAAGTATGCAGCATCGTGATATTCGCAGTGAAATTAATATCAGAAAGTGCAGTCTACTATTTCTTTCAGAATCTGGTGTCTCCTGTTTTATCTAAAAACTGAAAGATTGTTATATGGTATGTAAAACTACAACTTTATCAGTGTAAAACTTGATCTGTTACTCAAAATGAATAACGTAGCATCCGTGGGAAGGTTTATGTTATCTGTTAGTCAAGACACACACAGTGGCAGGAGTAAAGACTGATTCGATCCTGGCCAGGTTACATCTCACAAACTATTTTCCCTGTGAAGTCACATTTAATATTATTCTCCAATGCCATCTTGGTCTTGCAAGTGGTAATTTTTCCTAACCAAAATTCTGTTTGCATTCCTTGTCTCCTGGGTGCTATATGTTTATCCTATCATAACCCGAACCACATAAAATGTACAGCGTTGATAATTATTATAAAATCCTCAATTTTCTACATTTTCTCTCTGTCTTATGTCCATTTATTTTCTATAGCATGTATGTTACGTTACTTCCTCAGAGTGGCAGACCATGTTTTACAGCCACACAGTATTGAGCTGCGTGTAGTGATGGCAAGTAGTTTTAATATTGCTAAGACATATATTAACGTGGACAGTATTAATTGTATTTGGTTACTGTATAATTTTGTGCCATGTGGGACCAAGCATACACTCTTTATCTTTATTAGCAGGCTAAGTAGCAATGTTAATTCAGTGCCTTCTTTTCAGCATGTAAGAATGAAGTGCTGTTGTAATGGTTCAACTCTGTTCTAACCTTCACCATCATAACATTGATTTTGTTCTAATATATATATTTTGGGGGGAGGAGAGGTGCACAAATTCAGAAATGTTGAACCAAGTGGAAGGAATTGGCAATAAGAAGAGATGTTTATTGATGGAATGTTTGTCCTGTTCCTCTTTTAAAATTTTCTATCATTTGGAAAAATATGAAAAAGATATGATTATCTAAATAAAAGTGTATCGCAAGAGGTAACGTGAAGTACGAGAAAAAATACAGCACTTAAATGCTTAAGAGATTTCAGTCCCCATAATGTTCCTGACTTGTTCATTTATTATGGATCGAATTTTTGTGACATTGATTTAGGGAGATCTGAGATGATGGCTATTATAAGTGAGGGGTTCTTCTTGACCATTATACACACAGAAATTTATAAAGCTTTTTTGTTTCTTTGTAAGGCTGGGAACACTGTTTCATAGCATTTTTATTGTGAAAAGAAATAAGTATTTAGTTCACAGTCTTCTGAGATGTTGCCCTGTGCAGTCTGGTAGAAATTGAATGATGTTTCAGAGGTGCTTACTGCTTCCATCATTAGGGCAATGAGACAGCAAACAGTTCTGAAACATCAATCAGTTTCTACCAGACTGCACAGGTCAACATCCTAGAAGACTTTTGTCTTCTTGTCACCATGGGAACTTGAAATATTAGCTGTGTATTTATTACAGGGTATTAAAATAATGAGTTGGTCTTTCCCGGTTCATGCAACATCAGACGGGAATGCTGCTAGGGATTCATAAATATTGGTGTTAGTGGACTTGGGTTGTGTATGCTGGACACATTGTCATGTTATTTGGGAAACCACTTTGAACATTTGACAGAATGTGGTATAGGTAGGAGGATGCCTTAAGAGGTGGAAAATTTCTTTACCACCCGCTTTTCAGTGACATTCCTGTGTGTGGAATGAGGTGTTTCTTTAAAGCCATATTTTAGGGCTTTTTCGTAAGTAAAGGGACCAACATATCGAGACTAATGTACCAAACAAGATACTGTGTTCATATTACTGCATTTTCTTTATGTTTGATATGTTGTAGACTGCTGTGCTAGAAAGACACCAATGTATAGCGTTATCACATTTTACTAAAACAGAAACACTTTCACAACAATTTGTTTGTCAGAACATGAAGTTTCATGCTGTCAGCACTAGACATCTCACTTTCTGCCTTCTGTGCCCGTATGAAAAGGTTACATTCTTTGTTAAATTATAAATGTCTTTATGTACAAATAATTTAATGCTTGTAATTGCTTGTGGCAACTCCTGATGTTGCGTGGACAAGATTGAGCCTATTGTTAGTTGCAGGGACCAGTAGTGGTGTTTTATATAACTGTTAGTATTTTTCCTACATATTTCTGATTGTCTTGTATTACATACCTTGTAAGAAGGTGGTGATTATTTGTAAATAATTCAACAGAATGCAGCACTTGTTATGCTTTGTTGAACATGGAGTAAGGGTTCCTTTTATATAATTTTTATATTATTGTTACAATTTGTATGTACTGGAGAGGAACATTGCAGTGTTGTATTGGCAGCCATTACATTGTTCTTCAAATTGCATTTTACATACATTTATGGATAATGTTCTCAGAAAATTCTTATGCTTAATTTTGCTACACAAATAAAATTGCTGTCAGTACAAGATTGTTTTGTTTGGATGCATCTGGAAAAACTTTGTGTTTAATTTCATGGTTTCAAAAGGGTCCATTTGCACATAACCTCTTCAGGACAGTCAGAAGGTTTGAATTTGATATCTAAAGTTGTATGTGCCTCTGTGAATGTCTTGCGTTCCGTCCAGATATCTTCTCACTGAATTGTTTACAGAATAAATTATTGTTTTACTAACAGAACTGAGAACATTTTTAATCCTTCTCTTTACCCAGAGACATTCAAACCTTCCTGACTATCGATGCATATGGAATATAAAGAAATTTTATGAGCTGTCATTAAGTAATTTGATATTGACTGGGTAATTATGGTTTGATTTCTGACTGGAAAGTGACTTTTGTTATTGCCACTGCATGCAGGTATAAAAATGCGGTGGCATTTTGCTGTGTTAAATTTAAGTTTTTGCTTGTGCCAAGCATTTGGGAAAGTATGTTATGTAGGCTGCCAATTAGCAAACAACTTGCATGTTGCTTTATTCCTGCAGTTCTTTAATCAAAATTTGAAGTTCGAGCCATAAGAATTTCATTATCACGGTTTATATTGGGGCATGTCAATGTAAATCGATACAGAGAAAGTGTTTGAAATATTGAAAATATTGCTGTTATTCATCTCTGTAACCATAATTGTATCCGTAGGGTTCACAAACATGATTAATTCTCTATATATTTTGACGTAATTTATTTACTTCTATAATTTGTGTTAAAACAAAATGTTTGATTTACGTATAACCTGTGAAATTCGTTTCCAGTTAATCATAATATCAGGTCACTGAATGTAAGTCTTTTTATCCTTGGTATTCTGTGACCCGTGGTTTTTAATCTTAATATCAGGTCACTGAATGTGTTTATCCTTGGTAATCTGTGACCCGTATTGGAATTTGAAATGTTAGGTTATTGTAATAGTGCAGCGCGATATGTATAAATGTTGTGGAAATGTCTATATACGTAAACCATGTAGTGTGCTTTTTGTAGCATTATTCAAATAGTAATATATTTATATGTTATTTTCCTCAATAGCGTATACAAGAAATGTTCGAACTGGATGGAGATTTTGATTTGGATGAGGTACTAGTATATTGGAACAGCTTAACTTTACTGATTTTTATTTCAGTGCGGAATTACAATATCTGTTTTTTACTATATTAATGTAGTTTATTTCAGTTACTTGTGAATATATATTCGATTTTAATGTACGGTTTCTACTAAAGTAGAATCCAAATTTCATATTGCGTGTGTTGCAGGATTTTCTGCAAGGAGCATTTGAAAAAGAAACTGAATATGCAAAGAGAATTCCAGGACTCGGAACGAAAGGAGAAAAACGTTCTTCACTTGAAGAGGAGCCTTATATAACAAAGAAAAATAAATTAACAAACAGTGAGCATAACACCTTACAATTTAAAAATGTTGTACCATTTGAGGGTAGAAGTAAAATGAGTGGTTAACTTAAAATTGTAAGCAGTTCAAGCTGAGTATTGGGGAACATAGGAACACTTCAATTTTCTACAGATGAGTGTTATTTTATTGTGAAAACAATACAAAATCTGACATTGTCTAATGTTATCCTTTTTTTGTTCATAAAGATATTGGGTCTGGCTGTGTTTAGCCACGTCTTGTTTTGTGTATGAGCTTCTTGAAACTTCCTCCTTTGATCTGAAAGTTGCTGGTGACTGCTCCTAGCCTCACTGTTGTTACTGTTCTTGCAGAGACAGTGAGACCTGCTTACATTGATGTAACTCCACAGCACTGTCACAGGACTGGTCAGGCTGTTCGTCAGCGAAAGTTTCCAGGTCCAGCAGGCTTGCTACCAGACAAAGTGGGTGATTCTTGTTAAGCAGTTATTTGTTATTTCTGAGAGCTTAATGATGTTTGTTTCTTACATGGTAGAACCAAAGGTTCAATTGTAGAATAGTGCATTGAGTTACCTCAATATGAAAGGAGGAAAATTGTTAAAATAAATATGTTAGAGCAAGAGCAGCGACCTGCACACAATGTGAAACATGTTTTCTGTGCCCACAGGACTATGCAATGAACCAGTCCACAGTTCTATCTCCCACAGCAGATTCTGAGATGCTCCATAATGAGGTGAGACTTTTAGTGACATTCTGCCACCAAACACAGAATTGTCATAACCCCATCCTAAAACATGCTATTAACAACTTTCAAAACATTTAATGAAAAGGCATTTGAAAAGTTTGTCTTAAGTTCTGGACAGCCAGGATTTAAATCCCTGTGTCATTTTGTTTGGTAGAAGTTTACCGACTCACTGCCATGAAAACGTAAAATCTCTTGAAGAAACATGAAAGCTCAGAAAGAGTAATAAAGCCATAAAATTGTGCCATTGGGTTCTGCTGTAGAAGCTAATGTAATTCTGTTGTTGCAGAACCTTTTGTGCTCCCAACCATCCAGTTCAATGTTTGAGACGGCAGCCTGGCAACAGATGTTGAGGGATTTTGAGTTGAGTGACAGCAGTGGGCCTCTCAGTCAGTTTACAGTGGCGTGGGTTAAGCGACGAGCTGCTGCACGACAGCTATGGCATCAGAAGGTTCCATTCCTGGTGACAGTGCTGCGTGACCTGGATTGTAGCTCACCTGATCCATGTGTCGTTCTACAAGACAGAACAGGTACAGCAGAACCTTACCTACCTAACAGAGCAAGGCATGTAAATGTTTCAACAGAAGGGAAATAGCGCTGTTACTGGGTTTTTTCAATGAATTTGTGTGTAAGAGCTGATCTTTATTTTTCTTCGTGGAAAGAAAGAATAAAGATTCTGCTTTCCTTATTTTTGTGTAATGATGGGCTAATGGTATTGTGTCTGTTCCCCTGAAGGTTTGAACCATTTTATGGATTTTTATTATTGACATACCCCTAGAGGCCAGACTTTGTACTTTCATTCTACTTTTAAATTTCTGACACTAACATGATAGCTATGCTAACTTCTAATTAGAGAATTTTGTTGCTTACATAAGACATGAAGATGCTGTACTCCACAACATACAGTTTTTTGGTGGGGCTTATTTTCCTTTAATGTAAATTACATAGAAGCAAATTATTTTATTTTGGGTTGTTGAACATCTGTAGTATATCAGTTCCATGAGTGAGGCAGCTGTAGCAAATTATTAGTCTTGGATTTGCATATCGGTACATTACATAAGTGGGCTGTATCCTGCATGGAGAAAGCTTTCATGTTTATCTGTCTATGCATGTAGGATTTGTAATGCTTTTGTGTATATTTAAATTCTGTGTAGTGTTTAGGAAGACAAACAATTTGTGTCACTCTATAAATTACAAGACTGAAAAGTCACTCCTTGTTGGTGATTGCATATATAGAACTAGCTGAGTGTTAGGTGCTATATGTTGAAGGGGAGGTCCATGGAACACTACATCGTGAGGTGTGGGAGCTGTATGGAGGACAGCTGCAGCCTGGAGCTGTCCTGGTTCTTCGCCAGGTGGGCGTGCTTAGCACTGGAATTACAGCACGACGACACTACCTCAATGTGACTTGTAATAACATCATTAACATCTACAGCAATGTTTTACAAGATGAAATAGCAAGCAAACATAGCAGCAATGTCAGAAGAACAATGGTACATCATGTATCTCATGGGGAACTATTGAAGAGCGCCACTGAGTGGCAGCTACACCACTCTGCACCTGATACCTCCCTGACTTGTAGGCCTATAAATTCCTTGTTCAGTACTGTTGGTAGTCCTGCAAATTTATCACTACCCCATCATGCTCTAAAACAAAGTGGGAACATTGGAGGTAATGCCTCTCCTCTATTCTCCCATCCAAATGGTTGGCAACGGAATCCTTCCAGTGTTCCTAACTTGGCGTGTTGTACAAGAGTTTCACAAACTGCTGATAGAACATTGTATAACTCAGTTAATAGCAAAGATAATATGAGGACTCAGAATTCTTTAAATAACAGTGTACAGATCAGGAAAACAAATTTGCAGAATGTTATGAACATATCAAACTCTTTAAATGGTAAGTCATATGCATCTACAATTATAAATAGCAGCACACCATT
The DNA here is from genome assembly GCF_977971745.1 of Zootermopsis nevadensis. Taxonomy (NCBI): domain Eukaryota; kingdom Metazoa; phylum Arthropoda; class Insecta; order Blattodea; family Termopsidae; genus Zootermopsis; species Zootermopsis nevadensis. The sequence goes on along the minus strand of NW_028259159.1, from coordinate 7,082,639 downwards.
TAACAGGAGAGTCACAGATGCAGCAGAACAGCCACTACATGGCAAGTCTGCTTTATATAGGCAGAATGTGTCAGATTCACCACAGCAGATTCAAGATGGAAAGCATTCTGGTAATGAACAATTCAAATTTAAGCTACAGCCAACATCTGCTTCATTTGGACAGAAAGTATTGCATTCTCTACATCAACGTGATGAAAGAAACAATGTTGGGAGTGAAGGCTTTGACTATCAACCACAGCCAACTCCTCCTCTCAATTCCAACAGAACTGATAAGTTGGCACCAGCATTTAAAGGAGGTTTCGTACCCAAAGTGTCACGTTTTGGAAGTCCAGTACCTGCTGTTTCCCACCCCTCATACTCGTCCCAGGTTCTTGCTGCTTCCGGCACATCATTTGATGTCTCTGACTCACACAGACCTTCACATTCAGCAACAACTGTAATGGACCACTTACAAGAAACTTGCACTGTTTCGATGTCTTTGAATTTTGGTGGTGGACGTTCTGCCAGTGGTCATAATTCATCAAGCGAAAGGACCTCCAAGTCAATTGAGCGCATGACAGAGGTTGAAAATTCAGGATTGGATGTTTTAGAAGGACTTGACACCAACTCTTTGTTCGACGAGTTCTAAGTGAAAATGCTACCATGTGAATTGTAGCAGTGTTGTCAAATATGACTCAGAAAATTTAGTCCTCCACAGATCGCTTTCAAGCCAGTTTTTAAAAAGCATCCTGCATGGCCTTTGAGGTGTATTCAAATGGCTGGAAGGGTCAGGTGGGCTTATGGGGTGTCTGTTCAAAGAAGTCAGGATAATTATTAGTACACAAGAAGTTAATGTGTTGAGACCTGATACATTGTGTCCTATAATTTCCATGTGTTGGTTTAATTAAAATCAAACTTTATTTACACAGTCACATTTGAGTAACTTAACAGCATATTATGGTGGTTTAAAATCTTGTATGTTGAGGAAAGATCTATGTATTTGTCAGTAGCATTGTTTTGTGTGATTTACTTGAAACTGTGCAACTTTTCACTGAATCCATTTTTATTGACTCATTATTTGTTATGAATGTATTTGATCTCATTTATTTATTTTTTTTGCTAGTCATGTGTCATTTCTTGGCAAAATGAAGCTCCATGGCGTCTATGTCCTGCAAAGAAAGTGTAAAGATTGCACTGCATGTAATATTATATGTGTAAAAAGCAGGTATTCTATATTTTTAAATTGTAGGTGCCATGATAACATTTCTGGACACTGATCCTCAGGATTTGTCAAATTCACCCAGTAATTTAACGTTAGCATATATCACAAACTGTTCTCTCCCATCCAGATCCAACCCCTTTGTATTCTTGGGTGTTCCTAATGGTGTACCCAATGTTGCAATTTAGTGATTAACACACCTGCTTTATGTTAGGGAGATGTCGGATTCAAATCGTGACCTGGAGGTCAGCTATTGTTGTTGAGGGTTTCTTTTTTTGTAGTTTTCTCCAGGCAAATTCTAGGATAATATCTTCAATTTAGCCATGACCTCTATCAAATCCCTTCCAATTCATTAACCATCCTGTCATTCAATGCATTTTAGGCTGAGTTACTGACAGCATAATTAAATAATACGACACCTAATGCAATAATTATAAAAGTAATAGTGATTTTTGTGTCAGAGCATTGGAGTATCAATTATATTAGTTGAAAGAAAGGTAGATTATTCGCACGACCACGACTGTTTGGAAATTTATGTGTTCAAGCACATGCGCCCATTTCTTTAGGTGCAGTTTGCCTTTTTGAGATGGCAGCACATTCGCATTTGTAATTGCCATACCAGTGCAATAAGTGTAGGAAAATAATTTTGATAGTAAGATGACTCTTACGATCTTGATATGAGATGTTTCGTAATAAAAATTCAGCGGCCTTTTCTCACCCAAGTCTCCTGATTAACTGTTAGATGGCTCTGGCAGAAATTGTTCAGTCAGTGGGCTGGTCACTAACTACTCACAGATGCACTTTTCAAAGACCAAGAAACATCCGAAAATTGAGGCGGCGGAAACCCACAAACCGGGTTGTAGAGCCAAGAACCAACAAGATAACCCTTTGTAAATATTATATAAATTTTTTATTGTCTTGAAGAAGCTCTGCGGAAAGTCAAAAATTTCATTAGGCCAAAAACTTTGAAGGTAGATGTCCCTGTTTCATTGTAAAAATTCTCATTCCAATCTATCAAAAAAGCTTAATTTTACTTTCGACTACTTTAACTCCTGATGGAACCATTGTGCAAGTTACTTATTGAAATCTAAATGTGCCTCCAATTTAGCAAAGGTTAGTTTATATCTTTTTGTCATTTCCTTAAAACTGGTTACATTGCCAACTACGAAGGCTTGTGTACTCTGAAGGCATTGAACATGAAGTCGATACGTAAGATATCTTTGTCATCGTTCGATACATACTTGCTAGCTTGCACTAGCTCTGCTTGAACAACAGTGACTTCAGGTTATCTATGTCAGTAATGTTAATTTTTTAGGCGTCCAGGAAAAATTAATGTCTGATAATGGAAAAATGTACATAATATATAGTACTCTGATAATAATTTGGCGCTCAGTTGTTGCAATGGCAACATTTCAAGTTTTTAATTTAAAATCGCCTACATTTTTGTAATTACATGCCTTCGGATGACTTAATCACACGAAAACAATGATATAGTTCGTCTAAATTTAATGCTACGAAAATTATTTAATAATTTTGTCATTTTATGATTATTGGTGAGAAATCTGTCGCCTGTTATAAGCAGGGAGTTCAGTGAGAGACAACAGGAAAGAGCATGGTAATACAACAGTTGTCAGACGAGGTAATTCTATTTATATTTCAGATAGTTCTAAAATTTCACTTGCAGTGGGCAATTAAAATATCCGGTAAATGTGTAGAGTACACCTCAGCCCTTTATAATCTAACATGATTTAACCAAACAAAATTAAATATTGCAGTAATATTTGCATGTGTGGAACTCAGATTATGCTCTACACTGAATAAGTAGGTAGTTTTGTGCTGTCAGACCAGATAATTGGATAAGAAATATCGGACCTTGACAAATTAATTTGTTATCCCCCTGTGCTGTGTCCATTCCAGCCGCCTCTCGTCAAAGCAATCTTCATAGGGGATGTTGAGGAGGTGCAGCTGTTACTGGGGCAGAAGGAGGATGTGAATCTCCAGGACAGTGAGAAACGCAGCCCATTACATGCAGCTGCCTTCAGGGGAGATCCCTGCATTGTAGAAGCACTGATACTGAGTGGTGCAAGGGTTAACACCAAAGATTCAAAATGGCTCACACCTCTGCATAGGGCATGCTGCAGTGGGAGTGAGGTGAGTTGTATTATGTCACTGTCTATCCAACCCATGTGTGTCAAGCATATCTCTGCATCTTGTTATTGAGGGACTATACTGGAAATTAACTGCAGTCTGTGTAACATGTAATCATTTTCAGGATACTGTTGGGATCCTGCTGAAACACAAGGCTGATATTAATGCTAGGGACAGATACTGGCAGACTCCCCTTCATGTGGCTGCCGCTAATAATGCTGTTCTCTGTGCCGATAACCTGATACCACTGTTACCTAACATCAATGTGACTGATCGTGGTGGGCGTACCAGTCTGCACCATGCAGCTTACAACGGTCACCACGAGGTAGTGGAATTTCAGGATTTTGTGAAGTAATGCATTTCATTTGTAAGAGGAGTGTTGCATTGTATTGTTAAAGAATTAGTCATTTGAATGCCCATGTTGCTTTATAGATGGCTGAGCTGCTTCTTACTCAGGGCTGTGTGGTGAACGCTTGCGACAAGAAGGACCGACGTGCTCTGCACTGGGCCGCGCATATGGGCTATGAAGATGTTGTGAGACTTCTGATCAACCACTCTGCTGACATGAATGTGAAGGACAGGGATGTGAGTACAGTTCTGTAATTACAGTACGTGATGGCCTTGGAAACGGTTTGTCGCACTTACACTGATTGTACTTGCCCAGGCAAAGCATTTGTCTTGTTTCTGAACAGTTTGAGATAGGAAGGAAGGTAGAAAAAATGGTCTTATTTCATGTTTTGTATTGCACGAAGATGAGATTAAAATGTTCAGAATCCTGTCTGTGGACTGCAAGTCAAGTGATCTGAGATTTGAGGTTTTTTCTGTGGTCTATGTCATTGTTGGTCATTCGGGTTGTCACACCATGTGGACTTGTAGGTAGATACGAACATTTCAGAGGAACAAAGTTTTTCGATCTTGAGGGCAAAAGCCCCTAATATTAAAGTATCTATCTATGGGTTCATAAATTGTAATTCAGAACATGATATTACAACTTTTAAAATAATAATGTGATTTTCATGAAGCTTTTGATACATGCTATTTGAGGCCAGTCTGGCTCCAGCCTTTTTAATTCTTTGCCATCAGCAGTACCAAAAGTGGGGATGTGTAGGTCTCTGTCTACAGGTTGAAATGGTAATTTAACTAAAGTTCGTGGAATCACGGAAATACAAATTTTGCAATTTCCAGGAGGGTTTGAAGACTGTTATTTTGGATGTAGGAGAATTTGTGTGACAGATGTAGAATGCCATCTAATATTACGTCCATGTATAAGGTTGTTGGATTGGAAGTGTTAATTCCTCTACAGCTGTATACACCCCTGCACGCTGCAGCTGCCAGTGGTAGCGTTAATGTGGCACAGATACTTCTGGAGAGCGGTGCAGAAGTGGATGCTCGAAACTCGTACGGTAATACCCCTCTCCACATAGCGTGTCTGAATGGACATTCCAACATGTGCAATGAGCTGACGTACTATGGAGCAGACATCAATGCACTCAATTACAGAGGCCAGGTGAGTGACATGCCATTGCATTCTGTTGTTGCATGTTTATTTAAGTCTTTGCCTCATCAACTGCAGGTTGCACAGTTTACAGTGCCTATATTTTCATGATGTGGTGTTTAAGCGTGTTGTGAATTTTGGCTGCTCCTTTGCTGTTTCTTGTAGACTCCACTGCATATAGCTGCTGCGTCAACACATGGAGAGAGGTGCCTTGAAGTGCTGATTAAGGTGGGGGCTGACATAAATGTCCAAAGTGAGGACGGAAGAACGCCGTTGCACATGACAGCTATACACGGGCGCTTCACTCGCTCCAAAACGCTTATTGATCATGGTGAGCCTGAATGTAACTTGTACCTTGTGTTGATCCCACTTAAGCAAAAGTGTTATAACTTAGATACCAGGATGCTGCTCCATAAATAACAAATATCTAAAAAGTTGAATATGTACGAAGATATCCGTCTTCTGGGTTATTGCGCTGTGTAGTCTGGTCGATGTTAACCAACGTTTCAGAGGTCATACTGCCTCCGTCATCACCCTGATGATGGAGGCAGTATGACCTCTGAAACGTTGGTTAACATCGACCAGACTACGCAGCGCAACAACTCAGAAGACAGAAATCTTCATCGCCCTGATGACGGAGGCAGTATGACCTCTGAAACGTTGGTTAACATCGACCAGACTACACAGCGCAATAACCCAGAAGACGGATATCTTCATACTCACCGCTGTGAGAACCTCAAGTCTTACATTGAATATGTACGTTCTTTATTATAGTTTAAACTTTAACACTGGAGATCAGTAAGGGGTGGCATGGTGGGCAACAGTGTGGCATTGATGAAGAGTGGTTGAGACATTGTCTCCTAAAATTTTAACGTAACATTAGATACAACTGTATAGTCATTACACATGATGATGGTGGTCTGTAGTTATTTATCATACAGAAATTTAGAATTGTTATGGAAAATCAGCAGTTCACGTATGCATTTCTCATTTGCACGGTGTTCTTAAGGAATGCATCTACCAGGTAAATGAATAGATGACTGTACTGTGAACGTATAACTGCGGAAGTTGACAAATGAGGAGTGAACGTGAAATTAATGATTTGTATTGACAGGGGCTGTTGTGGACAGCATGGATAAGAATGGCTGCACTGCACTGCACATAGCTGCCCTCTATGGTCATGAACTGTTGAGTGGAACACTGCTAACATTTCAGGCAGATCCTAGCAAGAGAGGATATGAAGGTACCAACTCTGGACACAAATTAATTAACTGTTTTTCCTTCAGCACAAATAAAACAACACAAAATAATTTTTCCCATTATCCTCTCCATATCTCTTGGCTCCAAACGATGTTCCCACTCTCGCTATATATTGTTCCTGCAGCATAAGAGACCAAGTTTTGCAAAACAACAGGTAAAATTGCAGTATTTCAAGTTTGCCTGAGTACACAACCCTTATGTATTATGAATATCATGCCTTTATGAAGATGACCACCAAGTCAAGTAAGATTACTGTGCCTGTTTTAAACAATTTTTTTCAATATCAAGACCCTGCCTCAATATACATAGTGTAATTTTCTCTAGTGTCCTGTTACACTATTTTCTGGCTTGTAAGACACTAATGTTCTTGGAATATTCTGCCTAAAATCTGATCCAGTTTATATTTGATGGGTGGGTCTATGTGAGGGAAAACTTTTATATCCATGTGGTACAGCAGATGAGTTTTTGCGTTACAAAACTCAAGCTTTCACAGATGAATCTGTTGTTAATTTCATCATGAACTTCATTTTGATTTGTTACTGTTGTACTCTGCATTCGTGATGTTATAGGTCGGACGCCGCTTCACATGTGCTGCCTTGGTGGCTTTGTAGAGTGCTGTCGTAAGTTCTTGCAGGTGAATGTTGATCTCGATATTCAAGACAGTACAGGCAAAACTCCGTTACATTTGGCAGCATTCAGAGGGTGAGTGTACATGTGTATTTGCAAGGGGCTGCTTAGGAACAGCCAGGGGAGGTTGTCAGGTCAACGTGAGTTTGTATCGTGCTGGGGTGTCATTTCAGATTTATTTGTTATTTGCTGTTAATCATTTTGTCCATGATTGAATTCCTGCATGTCATCGAAGTTAACGTGTTTTATGTCTGCAAGTGTTAGTCTAGCTGGAGAGAATGGTGTGTGAGGGCAGTAGCTCCATTCTTATAAACACGTGGAAGCAGAGTAATTATACAGATTTGTTCACCAAACCCTTCTGTTTGTTTCATGATATCTTAGCCATCCCTTGGCTCATGTCTGCGACAGTAAGACTTGAGAGCAGCTAAGTATGAGATGACAGAACGGTCAAGTTGAGTTGCATAGCTCATTCATGGGCATGATCAAGGGATTAGAATGGAATATGAATCTTTGTATTACATTGTAATGGTTAGCACTCGGGTGGAGCCGAATTCAGGGCTTGTCTAGGAGGTGGCCTGTTTTAGTTTTCCCTCAGTTCTGCCAGGCGAATGCATTGATGATTCCTTCCAAATTGCCACTACTGATTATACTTCTATTTTACTTTATATTCCATAATCATGTGCTTGATATGTCAGTAACTTTTATTTCAGTTTTCTGTGAAACTGTAATAGAAACACAAGGTAATGAACTCATCTTTTTCAAAGGTCAGTTGACTGTCTTGATCTGCTGGTAAGCAGTGGTGCCAACTTTCAGCTGCAAGATGCACATAGTCGGATTCCTTTGCACTATGCAGCGGCTCGGGGACAGTATCCGTGTGTGTTCACGTTGGTTGGGATCGGCAGTCAGGTGAACAAGCAGGATGTGGATGGTTGTACACCTCTTCACCATGCAGCCGCTCAGGACGTGGAGGGAAAGTAAGAGTTGCCTGGGCTTCATGGAACAAGTTAAAGTTGTGTCCAGTGTCAGGTCAGCTCTTTCTAAAAAACTTGGAAAAATTATGTGTTTAAAACTGTATGTAACTTGATAGTGTAGTCAGTTTTGGCCACTCAGGGCAGCATTTCTGTTTCTGTTTGTTTTGTAATTTTTTTTTTCCCCCAAACACGAAATTTATTTTTGTTGGGTGCTGGTCAGTATAACCCCTACTTTTCATGAAACTAAAATTGAATTTTATAGAACTCCTCCAGGATGGTTCGTGATACAAACAGTTTGGTACATGACAAAATATGGATCTCATAAGGAAATGCAAATTTTATTTCAAGCTTCTTTCAATATGGTGAATATTTAATACATGAACACATCACTTTTGACCGTGCACTGTGATCAGTTTTGCAATAATAGATTTTTGTTTATAAGAAATGAAATTAAAGGCCAGTAAGGTATGCGTGGTAGCGACAAATTCATTGAGGATTTATTTGTAACATATTTATGTTCTCTGTTTTTATTTGACATACCATTGTCACGCACAAGACAGTGATCAGTAGTTGTCAGTTCTTTGATAAGCCTCACCCCCCTCTCCCACCCTTTTTCTTCTTGCACATCCCTATTCAAGTCAGTTGGCACGATCCTTGCAGGTGTGTGGAATACCTCCTGCAGCACAAAGCAGACCCCAGACTGCGAGACAACAGGGGCTACACTGCGATCCACTATGCTGTGGCCGGTGGCAATCAGACAGGCCTGGAGTTTCTGCTAGCGGCTGTTGGCTCATATTTCAGTCTCAGTGGTGATGACATGCCCAAGATGACTCCTTTGCATTTAGCGGTCAGCCTTGATTTTACCCAGAACTTTGTTATAGAGTGCACCAGATGAAGTGGAAATCAATATTATTTCTCTAACCCCCACTGTTTCAGGCATACCACGGACATAGTGATATTCTGCGACTACTCTTACCTCTATTTTCCAATGCAAATATCAAAGATGACTCCGGCAAGGCACCTCTAGACCATGCCTCTTTCAAAGGTAATATAGATTCTTATTGTTTTGAATAAGGGCTGGTACAGATAATCCTCTGTATATTCCAGTTTGAGTTTACATTTGCATTGTTAGTGTGTTTTGAGTTTAGGTGAGATGTAAGTTTCTCGTGTTATTGAGTTTGAAGCTGGCTGTCTTCCGGGATGTTGTGCTCTGTTGTCTGGTAGGTATTCACTAACATTTCAGAGGTGCATACTGCCTCTGAAACATTGGTCAGGGGAGTACATGGTGTAACATCACAGTAGACAGCCATTTTTATTTTTATTTTTTTTTAAAAAAGTCAGTTTTGGAGTAGGGTGAATTTTTCAGCATCGATCAGAATTTTTGTGACTTAATGAGACTTGAGTTTTTTATGTCAGCAACAACTTTGATTGTGCTTATAATTCTGTGCATTCTTGGACCATGATTGTGGTGATATAATGCTCCAAAATACTGGCTACCATCTGCAAGATTATGCGACGTCACAACCCAGAAGTCCACAGTCCAGATTCATCATTCAAGCTGAGGAAATCACCACTACTATGGTTCATTAAAATCAATTGAGTCATTATAGAAGTTTTTCAGACAAGAAGCAGTATTCTGGTTATGTAGTGGTTAGCCTTTGGGTTGATTGCTTACTGTTGTCACTAATACAGAATATGAAAACATGTTTGTCAGTATAAAGACAACAAACGACCTGAGGACACGCATACAGATGAGCTTTGAAGCACTGCAGATATATTTCAGATAGTTGGCTGTCATTAATATTTTTTCATTGTATCAGTTTCTCACCAAAGACTGGCTTGAATTTCAGGTCACCGTCAGTGTGTGCAGTTATTGCTGCGCTGTGGGGCTCTGGTAAGTGTCCACGATGGAGTGACACAGCGAACGCCAGTCCATGCAGCTGTAGTGAATGGTCACAAGGAGTGTCTCTTGCTTCTGTTGGAAAACACAGAGGAGAGCCAGGTTGTCAACAGTGTGGACTACAAGAAGCGGTCAGGATCAGAGTGTTCGATATGTTTTATCCTGCCTGCCACATCACCAGTTCCTTCACCACCACCCTGTCAGTGAACTGAATCAGCTGAGAAGTGGATCCTTCTGTGATCTAATGGGATGGGAGGTTAAAGGCTGGTTTTCTGTTTCATGTCTCCAGAAATTGAGCAAAATACAGCCTATAACAGCATCAGGACCCTCTTTCTAGTGTTCCCTTAGTCCATCTCAGCATATCTTTATTCGTGTAACGATCTGCATCGTACTGATCGGCTTATCACAATGAATTGTGCAGTTTTGAATGAAACGTTGTTTTGTTCTAATGCCTTGGTTTCCGATTTTATTCTCGTTTGTATGTGATTTGCTAAGTTTGTATCTAAAGTTAACCTGTACGTTCCCTTTCATTAATTCACTGGTAGGTTGAACAGAACTTTTGTTTATGCTGCAGGACACCTCTAATGCTGGGCGTGTCAGCAGGTCACAGTGACTGCATAGTGATGTTGCTGAAGTACGGGGCTGACACGAATCTTGTGGACGAGGATCAGCACCCTGCTCTCTTCAGGGCTGTAAGTGGGAGACTGTGTGGTAACGTAACACAAGTCAGACACCTAGAGACCATTGTATTGATAACGCTATGGCATGTTGCAGGTGGTACATGGGCTCCAGGAGAACGTAGAACTGCTTGTGGGCAGGGGGGCAAGCCCCACATTTCAGGACCATGATGGCAAGTCAGCACTGCACCTTGCAGCTGCTTGTGGCCACCTGTCATGCCTGGCCACCATGCTGGGGAACACCAATGAAGATGTGAGCGAGTTGCAGGATAGCCAGGGGTGTACAGTGCTGCATTGGGCCTGCTACAATGGTGAGAAAATAGCCAACAGGATTTTTTTTTCAAATTAGTGTTGGAGTTACGTGTTGCAATGTTAAAATGTGGCCACAAGCAAGGTGAAATGGGTCACTGCTCATTCAGTTGGGTTAAAGTTTGGTTGCAAGATTTTGTGGTGTTTGTGATGAACCTTTACAAGCACTGTAACTGGAATCATTGTGAAGCCTCTGTTCCAGAGAATAAGGGGAAAGAGTTTTTTATTTTGAGTGCTTACATTTTGAATCATAAAACACCCTGATCTGGATCTGAAGAATTGGAAGTTGTTGTCTGATTGCAGGTAATGCAAACTGTGTGGAGTATCTTCTTGGGCAGAAGCACATTGGAAATATGGAGGGAAACTCATTCTCACCTGTTCACTGTTCTGTGTAAGTATCACTACAGTTTAATATGTGACTGTGGTGTAGAAATTAAGTAGCCTTAGCACATGAGTGCATACAGACTAAGTAAGTGGAAGAGAGGAATGGGTATGAAGTTGCTATTTGATGATTCATACGAGGGTCGCTCATTAAGTAATGCCCCACATTTTTTTTCTCAGCCAATAATGAAGATAGAAAAGTGTACTTTTACATGCTTGAGATTTGATGTTTCCCGCGTTCGTGTACGGAGTTTCAAATGATTCCAACCGATAGCGGAGCTGTAGTGAACTGTTAAAATGGCGTCTGTGAACGACTCTCGTTACAAGCAACGAGCTGTAATTGAATTCCTTGTTGCTGAAAAATAAACGGTGGTGAACATTCATAAACGTTTGTGTGCTGTGTATGGAAGCTGTGCAGTCGATAGGAGCACCGTTGGTCGCTGGGCTAAGAGAGTTAAAGCTTCAGGAAGTGAAGAAACCGAGCTCCGTGATCTGCCGCGCTCTGGGCGTCCTGCCACAGCCACCACTCCAGACATGTTGAACCGCACGGATGCCATTATTCGTGAGGATCGGCGCATCACAACTCGACAATTGGCCCAACAGCTTTCAGTCAGCAATGGAAGTGTGATTGCAATTATCCAGGCTCTCGCATATTCGAAGGTGTGCGCAAGATGGGTTCCACGAAGTCTCACAGCAGACCACAGGATTCAAAGGAAAACGATTTCTTCTGAATTGCTGGAGCGTTTTGATGCTGAGGGAGAGGTCTTTCTGTCCCGGATCATTACAGGTGACGAAACCTGGATACACCACTTTGAGCCAGAGACAAAAAGGCAGTCAATGGAGTGGCATCATCCTCAATCACCGAGAAAGAAGAAATTCAAGACAACTCCCTCCGCCGGAAAAGTCATGATGACTGTCTTTTGGGACAGTGATGGGGTCATTCTTGTGGATGTGATGCCAAGAGGTGCGACCATCAATTCAGACGCGTACATCAGGACCCTGAAAACCCTCAAGAAGCGTTTTCGACGAGTTCGGCCTCACAAGCATCCAGCAGAAATTTTGCTCCTGCACGACAATGCACGCCCTCACACAAGTCTGAGAACCCGGGAAGAAATCACCAAATTGGGTTGGACGGTGCTACCCCATCCACCCTACAGTCCAGATCTGGCACCCTCCGACTTCCATCTCTTTGGGCCACTTAAAGATGCTATCCGCGGAACAAGATTTGAAGATGACGAGAGCGTGATTCAAGCAGTGAGGACATGGCTACGTGCACAGGACAAGAGCTGGTACCGGCAAGGCATGCATGCACTTGTTCCACGCTGGCGTAAAACCGTACAAGTTGATGGGGACTATGTGGAGAAATAGTATGTGTAAAGGAAACATTGATTTATATTGTCACTAAATTTGAGCCATCTTGAATAAATATGTTCTGAGGAAAAAAATGTGGGGCATTACTTAATGAGCGACCCTCGTATTTGGACATATTTACTTATTACGTAGTTTTGCGAACTCGTGAGCCCAATTCATCTGTGGAACATAACACATTTCAAAAGAAAGAGAGCAAGCACTGTAAAATAGATCATCTCATCCACTTAATCATCTGCTTGCTTACTTAATCGCTGGTTCACCCACTCACTGGCTTGCTCACATATTCCCTCACTTCATTGCCTCTTCTGCATTGCAAAGTGAAACGTAAACATGGCATTTATCTGGTGAGTGATGAATTTCAACACTAAACAGAAGAAATTTAACATGGAGACAGATTGGGGTCATAAAATTTGAACTCTAACTTGGGTTGATCTGTAGATTAGTGAAAATTTAATGTGGATTACACTGTCATTTGTTTTCCAAGCTTTCGCTGATTTGGTTCTGATATCGATCGCTGTGCTAAATTTCAGTGATAGGTTAGAAATTATTCACTATTAATTAAATTAAAACCCACACATTTGTTTTGTAAAGAAATGGAACTTTGTTTCCTGTGAAGAAAATGGCAGAAGTTGCTGCAGCTTACACTTGATGTGTTGTGTTTCCTTTGTTTGCGCATGCATTGGCAAGTGCAGGAGCAATCCGTAAGTAGTTTGGCGTCCCTTTGGACGTGTGAATGCTGTCAGAGGTTCAAGCTGTACGTGGAATCCATATTTTAAATTGAATTTCATTCTTAAAAATAACTTTCTAAGCAGGTGATTGAGTTCCGTAAAACACAAGAACCCCATATCTCATAAAGTTCTTGTTTGAAGTGTATTGAATGTTCATCCTAAACAGTGGCCACGTTAATGCATTTACTCAGTTTAATGGGTTAAACCACGAAGTTAATACCCTGAATTCTAATTTTAACTGAAAGTGAAGATTTTTAGACTTGCGTATAAGAAGTTTATTGGAAGTAAGTCATGGGCAGAGACTGATACAATGTAATACTTCCTAGCTTCCAAGGCAGCGAGCAGTGCTTGGAGCTGCTAATTGGACACTTTGGATCATCTATTGTGAACTTGAGGGACCATCGAGGGCGCACCCCCCTCCATGTGGCTGCATTTTATAACAATTTGGAGTGTATGCAGTTATTGCTGAGCCACGGAGCAAGTGTGGAGGCCAGTGACATCACTGGGAAGACTCCACTCCTCCTGGCTGCATACAGTGGGCAGTGCAATGCTATCGGTGAGTGCTACTGAATTTGTGAACCGTTTGTGGGACATATTACAAGTAAGGCATTGCATTTGAACACAGAATCTAAGAATGTCTTATAGGGAAGAAATTGTGCTACCACAAGACTGACTTGCATTAGTGTTCCTCCCATCTCACAAGTTTGCTTGTCTTCTACGTTATTACCAGTTGTAGGAAACTAAAAATTAAAAATGACTCTTTATGTGCGTGTACATAATCTATCTTCAGTTTTATTTCATTATTATGAGGAGCATCAATATCGTATCTGCAGTGAAATTTTAAAGCCTTGTTACCTATGTCGAACCTTCTCCAAGCTTATCATGTGTTGTGATGCAGATAAATTTAGCATTAAATAATTCTGTCTTACATGTTTTCATTATATGTAGCGATTTGTAGGAACACAATCTCAGTGCATAATGAGAATCACCTGTATTGTGTTAGGTTTGCCTCCAGTCGCATAATGGTAATACCAAATTTCATATGAATCAGTCCACTGATAAACCTACTTTTTATCCTTGCTTGCTTTCATAGTACAATTCATGCCGTTACGTTCAGTTCATTTGTGTTCTCTGTCTGCTTTCTCTTCCTCTGGCAAGTTAAATCTGGCTACAATTTTTGTATTTGGCATGCTAGTAACTGTACTCCATGTTGCAGAATTGCTCTTGGACTGGAAGGCAAACATCAAGGCATGTGATCTGCAGAGCAACACTGCCCTCCACCATGCTTGCCAACGTAAACACAGCCGCTCGGCCCTCCTCTTGCTCGAGAGGACGGATGATGTGGAAGTCGTCAATATGACAAACAAGGAACTGCGCACGTATGTGTACAAATTAGTCTTCTGGGTATTTAATTTCAATTTAGATCATATTATTTCTGAAGATGGCTGTCTTCTGAGATGTGCCATGTAGTCTGTAAAATAGACTGAAATTTGAAATTTCATATGTGCTTACTGCTTCCATCACTAACATAGGCCAGTTTATGCCAATTTCTTCAATATATTAGGATCATGTTAGTGATGTAGTGTACTAGATACATACATTATCATTCTGGATTCAGTCCTGACAACTTCTGTAAGAAATAAAAATAATTGCAATTAATGTTGGTGTAAAGAGATGCATTTATTTCAAACTTTGTTAGATGATGGACTCAACACTGACACCTGGGACATTCTGATGGTCTACATTCATTTATTTTCCGTCACTGAACCAAACTGCCGTGAATAGAATGTTCACCTTTTTTTCCTTTGAGTATCTCCTGAAAATTTGAGGTTATTGTCAATAAATAAAGACACATTTGGTGGTATCTTCTAGAGCATGTGACATAATTGAACATGAGCGAGTCAGTTTGAGATGTGTGGAGGAAGCGCAATGCACATGATGTTAATCGAGAACTTTATATACGTTCGCCTTTCAGGCCACTGCATCTGTCATCTCGACATGGCATGGTTGCCGTGACACGTCTGCTACTGGAGAAGGGAGCATCTGTGCTTGCCGTGGACTGCGATGGAATGACCCCTGCCTTGGCCTGTGCCCCAGACCGCAATGTGGCCGAGTGTCTTGCCATCATCCTCTCGATGTATCCTTCAGTCACGCTTTTGGCACAACAACCAAATAACTTTCAGAAAGGTGAGAACAGTGGCACAAAGTGAGTGCAGTGAAATCTGTGATTTAACGTTGTAGTCCTGTACTGTTGCCAAGATTTTACAGTTCTCTTCCTATCTTATTCTTATATGTTTTTGATACCAATGAAATAACTTTACATGTCATTGGCTTTCTTTGTCTCTTGAAGAATGTGTGACTCTTGCTATGCTTACATTATAATAGTAATGAGGGTTGTGTATTATATTACATTTCTACAGTATGATCAGTTTTATATGGGTTGTGAGAGGCAATAATAGTTCGTGTACTATTTTATTAACTTGAGATGCAGGTATAGGTAAGTCATTTGATTGCATGATAGCAGTGTAGCTGTTGCATCTGGTGTGGAGAAAATGTAAAATAACGTGTAAGTGGGCTGTAAACAAACCATCATCTAGTTAGTCAATAGGTATGTTGCTCAGAAACGAAGCGATGAGAAGAAAATTAAATCATAGTAATGGAGAGAATTACATAGATCTCTTTTACAACATGTAATAAGGATTGTTTAAGTGGCTGTCGAGTTGAGAAAGATAGAAGAACAGACTGGACCTCATCATTATGTGTTCATATTATGTACTTTATACAAGAAACACATAGTAGAGACATAGATGTTTTGATTTGGGCATAAAGTAGGGATTATAGTGGACCAAAATGAAATTTGACTGACAGGTTTTAGTATACACCTTCCATATCAGGTTGAGCTGAATTTGTATGTCATCTTGGAAGTGAAACCTGCAGAGAGACATAGCCCAACATTTATGCTTTTACCTTGTTTGCTGAGCGCAAATAATATACGAAAGAAAGGCGAGAAATGTCGTTACATTTCTGGAGAACTTTCTTCATGGCCAGATGAACAATTGTTTGTTGGGGCAGGTCTCAAGAAACATCCGACACTGACACAACTGCTGCAGCTGCATCCACTGTCGTCAATTGACTATTCAGTGTACAACAACGTCACTTCGCCAGAGATGAAGGCTGCTGCTGGGGACCAATCAAATCTCTCTCACAACAGCTCAGACTCTGACTTCTACTAGCAACCAATTTGGAGAGGAAGAGAGACTGGACATGGTGCTTACACAGACACAGCCACAACCCACCAAGTCTTTCTCTTTTAATGCTTTACTATGTATTAATATTTTACTTTTGGGTTGTGGTTCTGTGAATTCAGTTGTACTTCGAAAGCATTGTCATAATTATTTGCAGTGTCCATTTTTTTAAAATAACATTTTTTTAGTACTAAAGCGATAAGCTGGTGTTAATACAATAAATACTAAAGACATTTTAATATTGGCTGGACTGTTCTTTTCATTTCATATCACTGCATCTTGGCAGTTTCTCTTCACACACATTCCCAGTCCCAGATCTGAAATCTCTGTTAAAGTTTCCTAGTCAACATTATGTACATTATACGCTAGAGTTGCTGCAATTTGTTCCTCTATGTATAAGTTCTTACAGTGAGCCGTGGTGGGGAAGTTTGGTAAGGCTTGTTTTGAATCACTTGTTAAAGCATACTGGAGTGACCAAAATAAATTCACTAGGTAATTTTGAGTGTAAATCTCTGGTACAAATTTGATCGCAATATATAACTACTTTGAGAAATAAAATGTGTGGACAAGTATAGTAGGCGACTGTAATCTTGAGACTTGCAAGGAATGCAGGAAGTCCGAAGAGTTAAAGGCTGACGCTATCTTTCGTCCTTCACCTCACTTCCTCACCCTGCAAGTCTCAAGATTACAGTCTTACATTGTAGAAGGATGTGACATACCATTTACACATTCCTTTTGTGCGCTGGCCATACAAACTGGAGAAATGCATAACACACATCTGATTAATTTTACATTATAATGTAACCATTCTAGAATTCCAGGCAGGAAAACAACAGAAGAATGTAACTGAAGTTGCATAGGATGATGAAAATCAGTCTCAAAGGAGAATGGTCCCAGATGAATGTTCCATTTTTTAACCTCTTTTATGATGGTTGTTGAAATTAAACAGGCATGTTGGAGGTAACTGTGGCAGTGTGACATGGTTAAATTTCAGCATTCCAGATGGAGAAACTGCATGGATTATCAACTAGGCTGATGTCAATTCAGAAGTGCTTCTGTAAAACCCTCCAAGACTTGCGTACCATAATCAGGTGCTACGGACATCAAACAGTGATCTTACAAATACTAGTAGTTATTTTGATTAACTGTGCCTTAATCCTGTGATCGGTGGTGCGTAGTAATACATTTTTACAGAAGAATCCAAGAAGGATAGTAACTAAAACTCTTTCTTTTGGAAATGAAGGTTTTATTTAATTAGAAGTGAGACTGGTCCGAAAACTTTGTTTCAACACTGTTGTCATTTTTAAAATTGCAAAATACTTCCTCTAATTACCGCAGGTCAAATGAGCTGAGTTCCTGTTTTGGCTGACGTAGTTCGAAGTGTTTGTGGACGGTGTTGTGATGGTGTTATTTGGTTAAACTTCTTGAGGATATTCGTTTTGTGTATTTCTTATGACCTAGGTTTGAGATAACTGAGGTAACTCGGTATAATCTGTATGCATTAATAATGAGTTTAAAAGAACCGAAATTTGTTTTATTGGTCGTTTTTACTATCTATACTTAACCTTGTTGGTACGTGAAACTAGCTTATGCTCATATTGAGAGATTTTTAAAGATGTGTGGACGTTGATGGTTTGATTTATAATACTTTTGCAAAGACGTTTTCGTTACTGTTTAACATTTTGTGGTCATTTGCGTCTTCGTTTTTCTGTTATGCCTAATGACTACGATAATGATGTCATTAGATTTGTGAGTAACCTTGTAGTGAAAAAGTACTCTGAAGCAATTAATAGTTTTGTAGAGTTGATATAAAAGGTGTGTTTTGCAAGTAACATATTTTAGAAGTTCCTGTTTCTGTAATTGCACTACTTGATTGTCAACATCTCACTCCTATGATGCAGTATGCCCACATTCTAACCTAAAATGCAATGCAAAATGACATACATTAATTTTTAAATATTTCAAAAGAAGCTCGGCTGGATTTACGTACTATTAACCTCCTGTGCTTTGGTTTCTCCATGGGTCTGTTCCATCTGCATTTCTGACCAAAGTTTTTCCTGTATTTCTCATCTGTCTTGTGAACGGTGTTTGTTCCAAGCATTGAATTTTTCTTGATGTGATTACCACAGTAATATTCAGCAACGATTCCAAGTTTTGATGTTCATTATTTAGTTTTTAAATTAGTAATTTTTAAGTAACACCAGGATTTGGGTGGATTGGGAAAGAAGTGGTATTTCAGCTGCCAAGGCTGCTTGCAACTGTGTGCAGAATTTTAGTTTGTTTGTGATGGTATTATTGTATGAGATGGTGTGTTCTTGTGGCCTTCCATGTTTAGTTGTTTTCTGATTTTTCTTTCCTGTGGTTAGTAAGGAATTTGAGTGACTACATTCAAATTCCATTTGTTGAAGCCTGTTATATAACTGCATGAAAATACTCTGATCAGCAAATCAGTTACATCAGTTGAAGTTCATAGTAGACTGGTAAAAATGTGTGATAATAGCTCCTATTGCTGCATAATATAGTTTCTTTTGTTCCTGCAGTGCTCTGGTGGATGTTGTTGCACGTCACATTTCTCGGTTCTGATATGAGGTCAAGACTTCATATTAAGGCAGAATCAAGTTAGTCAGCATGTCACTGTTGGCAGAACTGGAAGAACTACAGCGTTGTTTAGAAGGTACTGGTGATTCAGATTCTGAAGAAGCAGGCTCTCCTGTAGTCCTAAGTGAGGAATGTAAGCTTTTTGAGAAGGAAGTTGAGCCATCACTTACAAGAAAGATTGAAAGTGGGCCCTCCACCTTGGCACAAAACTCTGCATCTAAATATCCATCACTTTCAGAATCTTCTTGTAAAATATCAAATGTGGAGGAAGAAAATGCATGCACAGATGCTGGAAATATTGCAACAAAGGAGTTTTCAGTAGGTTTGGGACAATCTGCAGCAAACTCTAGTAAGTTTGAATGTTCTGCACAAGTTTCTCAATCCCGTGCTTCGTCTTGGGGGTCTGTTGATGACAAAGCCTTTACTTCAGAAGGCTGTAGACAAGGACAAAAAACATCCGGTGCGCGCACGATAACAGTGAAAAGTGTTTCCCCAGGTTCTCAATTGCCACTGGCAAATTCAAATAAAGATTCAGCTAATGTGAAAGTTTCTGAAGCTGAAATCCTTGTAGTCTCCAGTGTTGAAAAATGTTCCCCATCTAAAAATGTAAAAATACTTGCTTTGAAACAAAATGAGGTACCCTCTTTAATGAAAGAAGTAAAAGAGCTCTCCTGCAGAGTACCCGACATCTCAGTAGTAAAAGAAGGTTTGTTAAATGCTGTTTCACAGTCAACACATGTAAGCAAAATGGACAGAGGTTCACCGGTTTCAGATTCCAAAGTCTTACCAGTTCCTTCTTTGGCTTTGGTGAATGAGGAAGAATTGATTGTTAAGAAAGTAAAACTGGGAGATAAGAAGGATGCTGATGATAGTGCACTTGAAATCTTGAAAGAACCTCCATTGGATTTACAGACAGTTGCAAACAGAGGTAAAAAAGCTGTAGTTATGCTGACGTCTCTAGTCATTGATAAGAATAAGATGCAAGAAGTGAAACTGCTGGGCCCAAGAGTAAAGTTACAAGCTGCAGAGTCTGATTTTGTAGCTAGTAATAAACCTGAAAGTGAATCCAGTGACGTGCAACAGCACTCCTCCGCCTTAAAAGTTGTCAGATCGTGTATGAACAGCTCACAGGGCAGAAAACCTGACTTAGAACACATACGTGGGGTTGGTACTACTTGTGATGTTCAGCCAACATCGGACAGCCCTGTGTTTAGTGTGGACTCAAAAATATCAAGTCTGGAAGAGGTGAAAATATCAAATGGCAGACCTCCCATAAAAATAGTGGAAGTTTTGTCAGATTCTAACAAAACTGAAAATAAAATGGTTGGAATTTCAACAGGGTCTTCTGGTTCAGTATTTATTAGCAAAGCAAATGTTCTCAGGGAAGCCAGTTTTGTGAATAGTCCACCAGTGGTTACGAAAAGAAAAATGTCATTTGACACTGGTCCAGATGTCGGCCACATTCTTGGAGAGAAATTCCCACTAGTTTCTGTTGACGCTTCTAAATGTAGAGTACCTGAAGAACCAGAAACAAACAATGCAGAATCAAACACCAATAAGAGGAAAATTTCTACAGAGACTGGGCCTCTGCCTTCAAACACTGCTATCTCAGAGCTGGTTTCTGGAGAAAAAATTTCGTTAATGTCTTCAGAAAGTCAGAAGGATATTTCTTCTAAAACACCTGAGCCAAAATTACTTGATGTTTTTGTGAATGAAAAAAAAGGGTCTGCGGATTCTGAATCTCTTTCCTATAGTGCTACATTGGGCCAGAATTCAAAAGAGTTGTGTCAGAAGTTGGGACATAAGGAAGGAATTTTTTCCAAAGGTTCTAATCTAGTAGATGCAAAAAGACATTTTGACACACCGCTTTTAAAGAAAAGAAGAGCCTCGTCTGATCCACTAGAAATGAATCCAGCTTCTGGACTCAAAAGACGAAAACGTTCAGCTTCTGAAGTTACTGATCTGGTTGGAGAGGTAACATTGAATTCTGAGTCTGGTGCACAAAATCCAGGCAGGGTTAATGTGGCACGAGCACCTACGACTAAGACAGTTCCCATCACGTCGACTATGGAGGTGACTATATCACCGCATGGGGTTGAACAGAATATGCAGACAATTCCTGCAAGTAAATCTGAAGAAAACAGAGTGCATGGTGATGATGCAGCATTAGAGAAAGAGGGTCCCTGTAAGAAATTGATGGATGCAAGGATTGTTTTGAAGAAACTCAGCATACCAGTACCAGAAGACCTTCTGCCATTATCAGCCCAAAATGAGAGAATTGGAAACACAAAGCAGAAATTACACAAAACACTGGAAGAAGTTTCAACAGTGTTGCAGGCAACCCTGATTGGGAGTTCAGCATTGAATAAGAGGAAAGTTGGCAAACCAAAGAAATTTCAGGATCATTTAGTGGAACCAATAAAGGAACAGAAAGTCATGAGAAGGCTGGCCTTGCAGCAGAAAATTATAGCAAAACCAGAAAAACAGAAGCTTATGGGAAAACAAACTCACCATAAAATTGTAGGAAAAACATCTCAGCTGAAAATCATGAAAAAATCATCACAACAGAAACTTGTTGCAAAACCAAAACAACAGAAAAATATCAGGAAACCAGTGCAACAACAAGAGTCTGTTTCAAAACCAAAGACATTCCGGAGAACCTCATCAACAAACCTGCCGAGCATTGCAGTCAGAATAGGCGTGAAGAGGAAGAAGAAGAAAGTAATACCAAAGAAAGTGGTATCTAGCAAGAACAAGACAAAGTCGCAAAAAGTGGGGCCCTCCACCATGGCTAAGAAGACCATAAAACAAATCTCATTTGCAAATCCGAGATACAAACAGGGCACGAAGTTGGCCGTTAACCGAAGACCAGAGGATAAGACGAAGATTGTGGCCATGCAGGACAAGAATGTGGCCTTAAACAGAAGTAAAGAAAACAATTTTCATAGGAAAGACAAGATGATGGTTCCAAAATTGGAAATGGTGCCGCTTCTTATGAAGGTCAAAGAGTCTGATTTGAGAGCAGCGAAGACAGTTCGGCAGAAGAACCCAGTGGCAGTGAAGAAACAGCCGGAACCAAAGAAAGTTTACTCTGATGACAAGAAGACAAAGAAATCACGGCAAATTCCTGTTGAGCCAAGCAAGCTAGATGGTGGCGACTCTGTTGCAGATGATGAGTGGATTGTAGAGGTGTTACTTGATGACACTGAAATAGATATGATGGCAGTAACATCTCAGGTTGAGGTAGGTCAGGATGCAAACATTAGCAAAGTGAGTTCTAGTGATGATAGGCTAAAAGAATTGCTCGTGAGCAGTAGTGTCTTGGGCGCCGCTTGTTCGTTCGAGTGCGACTCAAGTACTGATATGAACAGGGGCAGGAAGACTGCCTTTAGTGGGGATAAAATATTGAGGAGAACCATTAGCGCTAGCAGAGGTAAGGCAAATGGAACATTCTTAGACACAAATGTGAAACCAATAATGGCATTACCAGATATGAAGCAGGCGTTGAGTTCATTTAACATAGATGAACGGACTAGCATTTCTGCAGAGAAAAAGATGGTAGAGATGAGAAAGGCAATTGGTGATTTGGAACGGATTGCTGACAGGAGCATGCTCCGTCTGAAGGCGGAGGAAAGGCAGGTGATGTACCTGACCAGCAGACTCCATGAGTATGAAAATGACAAGCATCACAGAATGTTAAGGACAGTCTTGAGGGATGGTGCACCAGGGCCAAATCAGAATCCTGATGCCATGTTTATTCTGGACCTGCTCCTGAGCTACTGTCCTGAAGACAGTGCATCAGTAAGCAGCTAAGTATGTGTGATTCTATGAAAATTTAAAATAAATGCTAACCCTACATATTTCTCAAGTTGTTACTCTTCAAAGTTTTGTTTGAGCGTTTGCCACACTCAAAGCAGTAGAACATGTTGAAATTGTGGTTTGGAAAATAATGTTTCCTTGTTGCATACCGAGCTCAGACAAATCTTATAATGTTTGCTATTGATATCTTAAATCTTTTCAGTGTGTTCTGTACCTGATAATTTATAAGTTCATCAAACACTGTGCTGTTGAAGCCTGCATCTTATGTGCCAGAATTAATATTTTATTTGGCTGGGCAAGTTATTTTGTTACTATTTCTACATGAGCTTCAGAAGAAATTATTTGCATTTAATTATTGTGTTGGAGTGCAATGAACTAGAAGAAATTTTTGTCTTTGTATGAACTATCCTAAAATATAAGATGGCTGTCTTCTGGGTTGTAGCACTGTGTACTTTGGTAGAAACTTATCAACATTTCAGAGTTCCATGTGTTGTTAAACTTCTACCAGACTACATGGTGCTTCAACTCAGAAGACAGCCGTCTTTGGATTCACCACTGTGAAATCCTCAGATCCCGCTAGCTTAAAATGATATTTAAATTAAATTGAATATTAAGAATTAAACGTGTC
The DNA here is from genome assembly GCF_977971745.1 of Zootermopsis nevadensis. Taxonomy (NCBI): domain Eukaryota; kingdom Metazoa; phylum Arthropoda; class Insecta; order Blattodea; family Termopsidae; genus Zootermopsis; species Zootermopsis nevadensis. Next base: position 7,059,284 of record NW_028259159.1, on the reverse strand, counting down.
TCACTAGACTGACAGCTGATCTCTTTGGAATTTTGAAACACTGTGACTATCAGCAGCATCCAAGTCTTTGATGCCACTATAGGAACAGTCTTTTGTTATAATTTGTAATGAAGGAATTTGTTGGTTCATGTAATGGCTAGCTTCTTTGCTAGCGTAAGTGCCTTCATTGATTTAAAGTGTGACTGTTTTTATAAAGTGTTACTCTGCCCATGTAGCGCAGGTTTGCCACATTGGAACAGTGGATCAGTTAACAGCACTTTGTAATGTTGTATATGTCCTAATGACAACAGATAGCGAGCCCGCCTGGAGCCACCTGGCGGGCTCGTGTGTTCTTTTTAAGAGCAACAGTGTGTACAGGAATATTTTGTGTCTAATGTAATTTTAACTGTGTCTATTATGAAACACACAGAGTATAATAAATTGATTCTTTATGCAGCCCACTGTGGAGCCCATCGAATTGGGTTTTGGTGAATCCCATAGATTATTTTTTCGTGTTAATACATTTTTGTGGTTCATATTTTTCTTTTCTTAATTTTTTGTGTTTGGAATATAAAATAGCATGTAGCTAACAGAATGGATAGTTGTGTCAGGAAGCTTTTTCTGCAGTTCTAATGCTTTAATGTTTTGTACCACGCTGTCTAGGATCATCTTGTTGCTGATATTACAGTTAGCTTAATTATCACCTCTTCTAATATCCACATATGTATTTACTTTTCTTTTGCCAAATTTACATATTTGTTACAGTTTCTCATGTAGTTGCCTTCCAACATTGCTGCCTAGTGGGATTTTTATCCTGATCAGACATGGACATCTTGTGCTTTCTTATTATACACCGGTATGTCTGGTTTGTTGACCACATTATTTTGTTTATAATGAGTACTCTTCCTCTGTGACTTGTAATTTTGTTGTTTATAAAATGAAATGGTTGATATTTGTACAGTGGTATTATTGTTATTATTGTTTGTATTATTATTTACTACTACTACTTATTTTGCTGTTATCGTCATCATTAAGAGTGATTTTAATTCAAGCTGTAATTTATGTAATATTGTATGTCAGTTGTTGGTTCCACTGACTGCTAGCTACAGATCTGTGCTATCATGTCCTAAAAGTGTTAATTTTAATTTCACCACTGTGATTTTACTCAGGCCTCTCCTGTTGACCAGTTATCATTGTGTAGTTTTTATAGAGGTTTGGAAGGAAACATTTTGACATGTGGCTTGCCCTTGGAGAGAAAATGGTAAATTGTGAATGACCTCAACTAGTATTTGAACTGTGTACTTCCCAGTTTCAAATCCACTTTAGCTTATCTATGAAAAGTACTAAATATAACCCCACAGTGAGGATGTTTCCATTGCTTTCAGTACAGTGGCTGATATTCTGTTGGAATGTCAAATAGCAAATACTGGGAGTGGTGTGTACCAACATTGAGAGATAATTCTGATAGTTGATAGGCTGTTATCAGTCTTGACTTCCATTTGCAACTTGAACAGGTAAGCTGCAAAGTTTGAACAGGTCCTATGTCTTGGTGCAGTGGTGGACAATTCCTTTTCGTAGGAAGTTTGTCTTCGCATTTGTTTTGTCAAAGAAAGTGTGTGTATCTCCTCTAAATAAAGAGGGAAATATTTTAATCTTTAGAACTGGGCAGAGAAAACCCAGCATTGGTCTTAACTGTATGTAGAAGTAGGTAATATCACGTTTGATGCATGAATTTCACAGTGAAATTAAGAGGACAGGCAGTTAAATAAATTAATTGTTGTTCTTGTTGTTATAAAACTTATTTTATTTTATTTTATTTAGATATGGTACTGTCTGGGCCTCCAAATTGCATTGGCCTGGGTTTAGATCAGAGGAAATAAGAAATACATGCCGAGTTTTGACTGGGGAAATTTGTGGGAAAATCACTTGGGAGAGCTACGTATAGATTTGAAGATGTGAAGTGTATTGAACTAACTAAGGATGTGGTCAAGTGGGGGACCGTTGTGAACACAGTAATGAATACTCTGGTTCCATAAAAAGTTAACAAATTGCTTGGCTGCTTCAGTAAGTGTTGACTGCTTGATGAAGTCAGTGTAACCCTGGAGTGAGCCATCTTCGAGCGGCTCGTATTGTAAGCAGCCAATCCGAAGACCAGAATCTGAGGTCATTGGATAATATTAAACTGGATATTAAACATGAGAGAATGTGGATATGGATGTGTCCAGTGGTGGGCTTTTTAATATTTGTTCCACAGTTGTGATTATGGACCAGCCATGTAATAAGCATAGATGAGAAATGCATATAAAATGTTATTAGGGAAATTGCATGGTAATAGCAACAAACGTAATGAAGAGGTAAACCTTAAGTTGTATTCAATTGTTCTGTTGGTGAGTCATGTTGGATGTTAGGATTCTGATGTCAGATTGTGTCAATGGTTTGATGTGTCCATATGATATTTATGTTATACAATTCCTCTGTAATATTCTGTTGGAGCCAGCAAGCATCTGGAAATTTTTCAATTGGTTCACAATCGTAGTTCAAGAACTGCTGAATGAAACATACATTTCTAGTGATTATTACTTTGGGGTTAACCTTTATTATACCTGATAGAGTATTTAAACCCTTGTACTGTGGGACTGACCCTCAAACTTTTATTCCAGAGTTGACGGTTTAGAGGTATAGCTACTGTGGTGTAGAAATGGTGATTACCAGCCTGAATGCGAGGTTGACCACTCATCTACATCTTAATTGAATGATGCTTAGAAATTGTAGAATAGTTCTTATATGTGGAAAAACTATTGTATAGGTAGAAGTGATAAAATGAGGTTTTACCCTGCCTTCAAATCTGTGTATTATACATACTCTCAGAACTCTTGATTAGAAGCAAAGTTTTATTCTGAGTATCTATTTCACAATACAGAGATTCAACATATTCATTTGTCCGAGAGATGAGTAAGGTGGACGTACAGCTCGCTGATGTTAGCATCAGCCCAGTGCAGTACCAGGCCCAGCTGTTGGCAGCCCTGCAAATGCGGGACTTGGACAAGTTCACACAGCTACTTGATCATTGTAGGGTGGATGCTTTTAGTTCTGTTCTGGAATCAGCATGCAGAGAAGCGGACTGCGCACAGTTTGTTCAACAGTTACTGCAGCATGGAGCAGACCCCAACATATTGAACCCTGTGCTCTTACAAACTCCTCTTCATATCACAGCTGAGCTGGGGTGCTATGAAACACTTCAAGTGCTGCTATGTGATGATAAAATAAATGTGGATGCTTTAGATTGGCTTGGCAACACTGCTCTTCACTACGCTGCTCAGAACAAAGACCAGGACACTGTTCTGGCCCTGTTGGAACACGGCTCATATATCGGGTCAAGAAACCATGCAGGGGACATGCCAGTCTCTGACATCGAACCAGAGACTCTAGAAAAATTCTTAAACACACGCTTGAAGATGCCAAATGATGAGTCACTGTTGTTCAAGTATGACTTTCTTGTCCCACCAGTAGCCCTTGACTCTGCTTTGCTGAAAAACAAGTTGTCTGATGAGAAAGACAATGTGATAAAGAAATTAAGCAGTCCAAGTCCAGAAATGGACCCCATAGTTCAGATCAGCCTCTCATCTAAACAACAACACCTGCTTCTTCATCCGATAATATCAAGTTTTGTACATCTCAAATGGCAACATGTACAAAAATTCTATTACTATAATCTTGCATTTTATGTTTTCTTTGTGTTGCTTGTGACCTTTATCATACTTCACCACCACATAACTGCCATTGATGAACACAGGAAATCCTGCTGGTTGAACCTGTCAGCTGTCTGTTTCTTCAAGATTATTATGATCACTCTGCTGGCCATTTGCTGTTTCTGTCTGATTTTCAAGCTTTTGTTTCAAGTTTGCATATCTCCAGTACAGTATCTCCACAAGTGGAGTACCTACCCACAGTTGGTTCTGACGCTGTTGACGATCAATGTCTTATTCATTGATTCGGGTACTGGAGATAGTGCAGTGACGGTGATCACGCTGTTCCTAGCGTGGACCCGGTTACTTCTTTTAACAGGAGAACATCCAGCCATATCCATATGTTTCCACATGTTCCAGAAAATCTCCTGTACATTTCTGAAGCATCTGGCTTGGTATTCTCTCTTGATTATAGCTTTTTCTCTCAGTTTCTATGCCCTGTTTCATGACAGCAAGGCATATATTGCAGAGAAAAATGTCTCGAGCAAACTATTTCACAATCCACTGATCTCTTTCTTCACAACTGTCAGCATGTTTGTGGGGGGATTTGAAACTAAGTTCCTTCCATTTGAAACAGCTTCTGGGACAAGTCATATAATTTTCATAATGTTCATGTTCTTCCTAACTCTTGTTCTTCTGAACATGTTCACTGGCTTGGCTGTTAGCCACGTTCAGAATGTTCAAAGTAAATCAGAGCTTGTACGTCTGACAGCAGAGGTGAATGCAGTATTTGACATTGAAAAGCTGGTGCTGGGGAATCCCGTGTGTATCCATATGTGGATGAGACGGCTCAACCTAAGCCATAATGCAGTGATTGTGGGGATTTTTAAGTCCTTTGTATACCTGTGGCTGTCATTCAGCTGGTTGCAGTGTTTCAGGAACATTCATCACAGTGTCTTACTTTTCCCTGACTCAAGCTTTGACTATGCAAATATTGTGTATCCATTTGGAAACAGTGTGAATGTGACTTGGAATTACAGGCTGGACCACAAAGTTCTTCTGCAGGCAGCCAACATTGTGCAAAAGAAAAATGATGAAGCAAGGCAGCAGTTAGATTGCTGGGCAGTGTTTGAATCTTATGAGGAACGCTTGAATAATATTGAGGCATCCCAATTGAGGTGTGAGGCCCTACAGCAAGAAATTCTGCAGCTTCTGCGTTTAAGATAGGTCCAATAGTGGGATTTTCAGAACACAGTAATTTTAAAATACAATGTATGTGCTTTTGTTCTTGAGGATGTGTTCATGTGAATGTTCCATGTTTGGTGGCCATGACACAAACTCCTGCTGTTGGATTTCATAGAATATTTCAAAAATATTCACGAAGCCTTTAAATATTGAATTATTGATGAAGCTAAAACAATTGTATAAGGAAATTCCTGTTGCAATTCATTTAATAAGTGTTTATCTAATTCGTTTTGTACAGAAATAAATGTCAGCACGTAAAGAAATATTTTACCTCGTTTCACATTGTTAAGAATTGGGTATTTTATGCTAAGAATGGGGTTATGTTTGTAGCAGAACGGTTCTGGGAAGATTAAAATTTGCAAAACTAATTGGATCTGTTTTTTTATATAGTTGTGAAATCCATCTTTAACTTTAAGGGAAGAACATGGAGAGTCTTAACAGGGTGCTGATGAGAATATTTTTTACTTATGTGAGATGAAGTGACAATGCTGAGGTAAAAAAAATGGTATGAGGAGCTTCATAATCTGTACTATTCATCAAATATGTGATCAAGTCAAGGAGGATATGTAGCATACATGGACAATATGAGAATTAGTATAAAATTGTCAGAAAATCAGGAAAGCCTAGGCATAGGTGGGAAAATAATATTAAAATGAGAAACTGATTGGAGCAAGAACTGAATTCATTTGGCGTAGGATAGAAATTATGACCAGCTAGGAGTGTAATAGCTTCTCAGAAAGGACTCTTGCTCATTGTAGTTATTTATGGTTCTGGGATTCACTTAGTCTTCCATTCAATAGGACTCCTACCACCTTTGGACAGTAGTAAATGTGGTTGGTGCTTGAAGCTGACTGCTGCTTTAATGTAGTGCTTCCTTAATGGTGTGGTTAAGGTTTATAAAACGTTTTTATTTCAAAGATAAGAATTACTATAATACTTTAATTATGTTTAACCAAAATAAACAAAACCAATGAATAGTCGATATCAATTAAGGAAATTTGTTACACTAAAGTAATGTAAATTCAAATTTTCCTCCTCATGACGCAGGCGTCCAACGTATAAGGGTGGCCAACTGGTGTATTAAACCTAGCTTACAAACTTATTTTATAACTACACGAATTTATGAAGACACTCAAGTTGATATTAAAATCTACCCTTTCTAATGTTGGCGCACATGCTACGTACGTAAAAAAAACAACAAGAACATGGCTATATTAGACAGCTGTTTATCTTCCACGGGGGCAAGATAGTATGAGTGATTTGTTGGTTGTGTTTCGTAATCATTTGTAAATTATTTTCTTTGGGTGTTATGTTAGGGGGTACAATTATTCAATATAATGATTGTTTATGCCTTGATAGTTCGTACTGCAGACGGCATGGCACTTTCTGCCACCACAGATTTCAATGATGAAGTTAATAGGAATATTAAAGAAAGTAAACGTTATGTGAAGTTGCTTGCCAAAAAGGCGTACCAGTTTCCTGAGAGATGTACACTGAAACTTAATACACACACAATCCAGTAAGTATTGACCCCAATAGAAGATATGTGTTTGAGAGCCGATTGTACTGTTTGTAGGTTAGGTTCCAAACTTTCAGAAAATGTTTTGGACTTTACACATTTTATGTCAAAATTCATTAGGCAGTTACTTAAGCAGATTTATTATGTCGTCTTGAGTAAGGAAGACTTGTTATGCTTCGTTTTATTTAAAGTTTATATAAAATCAAATGATTGTTTCAAATGATTCTAATTTGATTATTCAATAACATTAAGTTGTTCTTGCTTTCCAGCTTCATAACGACACTCGGATTGTCCTACTTTGCTATGTGTGAGGCTACGTATCCAACTGTTCTGGCATTCAGCTTTCTGAATGAAATCATGAGAGAATTTGTTACAAAGTATGAATTGAATAAAGTGAACCTTGTTCGTCGGCCATATTCATTTATAGAATTTGGTGAGAACTGCTTTATTATTTATTTAATTCTGTATTATTGGGGAAAGTGATGTATTTCTCTCTCTGTGTTCTTGCACCCATGTCACCACAAAGCTTGTTACAGATTTCATATCTTACCCAACATGAACCTAGTATGTTGTAATGTAAACAAACACAATCTAACATAGATTCTTCAGAGAAGTATGTGTAAATATAAGTAAGTCTATTTTAACTTTATTGATATAAGCACAGGCATGGCATTGAGGAAAAAGAAAAAAAAACAGGTCACTCTATGGTACAAGTGCAAACACTTATGTGGTGATGGTTTTGCCTAGGTGTGAGGATGATCTCAATTTAATTGCATGAGTCCCCTCTCAGCATGAACATACATTATCTAAGATTAAAATACTTATGGCTGTTGAACTGAGTCTGTAAAAGATAAAAAGAATCTTCAACGCTCAGTTATCATTAGTACCTCCAAAATATTCCTTGTCATGTTGTGTTTAATAATTATGTTAAATTTAACTTGAATTCAGAGATGGATGTATTGTAATTTCAGACAGTGTTATCCACAAGACCAGACAGCGCTATAATAAGCCACAGAGTCTAACAACAAAAATCAACCTAACAGATCTTAGCACAGAAATAAAGTTGAGGCCACCACACATAGTTCAGCTGTCCCAAGTGGAACCAGTCATCAATGGTTACCAGTCAAGCATGAACCTTGCCAAGTTATCAGGTGAGCCTTGTGTCTGATTCTCGATTTCATAATGCAGACGTTATAAGAACTGTTCCCTGCCAAGGGATAGTTGTGTCCATGAAATTTTTATGTCATAAAGCCCTTGACACCAAACCAAATTTAAATGTCAAGAAGTACAAGCCGCTTGTAATTAAAGTAACATGTTTAAATTTGTTCTTATAACATCTTGAATCTGACACATTTTTTTTTATCTGGACTACCAACATTTTATGTTAGGGTTTTTAAGTCAATAGCATGTGTGGCACAGAGTAAAGAAAATTAGTGAGCCAGTAACAAATTAAATAATTTTATGGGCATCATTACAAGCGGTCTTGGGCCAGACATGGCCACAGTCTAAGAATTGGACCATGCTGGTGTAGATGAAGAAGGAATTTGATTATAGTTTCAAAACAAACTTTTTGAATAACTGACAGCTGAGAAGATGTATGACGAGATGCAGAGACAGAGGGGATGCGTAGAAGAGGACGCAGGTACAAGAGGAATGCGTGTGCAAGGAGAGACTCTTGGACAATAACCTACTGATTGGAAATGTTAATGGACAATGATGATGTAAACTTTAAGCTATGTACATGTGTAACTGTAAAAACATAACAAATGTTTTAACTTGTTTTATAGTTGGCCCGCCTCCGAAGTTGGAGCCTTTGGCGTGGCATGCCATTGTAGCGGCCGTGTTTTCAGTGTTGCTTGCACTTGTCGGGTTCTATCGAGGCTTGTCAGCACTGAGCGAGTTACATCTTCAGGCGGGTCCGATCACAGTAAGCATTCTGCGCTATTTTCAGTTATATAAAATGATAAACATTACGCTACCAGCAGCGTGACTGTTCACCCGTTTGTTATGTGTTGCTTACTGTCATTTTCAGACTTCTGTTTTGTTTCGCGCAAATGATACCGATCTTTTTAATGAATTCATACGTTCTGAATGTGGTAATGAATCTGTTCTATAAAGATGGAGAATTTATCGACTAGCCGAGTGTACTGTCAGCTTCTGAAGATAAAGTTTGTTGGTTACATGTTATAATTGTGTCTATTAATAATTCTTATTGTTTTGTATGTTGTGGCATTACAACTCTTTGTCATGTTGTGTTGTAAGTTAACATTTTTATTCTATGGATGTAAGAGTAATTCACGTCGTTTGTAAATATGTATTGATATTTGTAGTATTCACTTCATAAAATCTGGCCCACAGTGCAGTGTCGATTGAAGTCATCTGTCCGATATGTACCAGCGAAGAGGTTTCAGAAGTTTCTGGATCGAGCCGAGACGGCCAGACGAGGTGCAACGTGACACGCTGAAGTCTTGTATGTGAACTGCAGTTGCATTTTTGACTGATACTTTATCTTTTGCAGGAATATGATGGGCCCAACCCTGCACATGCGTACGTGTTCCTCTGTGAGGCCGTTCTGCGATGTTTCCAGGCGAGTAACGACTCCACTGTTGGATTAGTGAAATCGTAAAGACTGTGATGGAGGAAAGAAAAAATATGTTCAGAATTTTTATGGGAAAATGTTATTAAGATAGGAGAATAATATTAATTATGGAAATAGATTCTGAAGAAGTTAATCATATTTAAGTGACTCTGGAGTGTGTGTGATGGCTGAGTTTAATTTCAGTTATTTTGTCAGCGAGTTCTGTGGCAGTAATTGGATGGGACTTCAAGAGGAAGTGAGCAATTAATGCTGGGGGAACACTTACGTAATTTGTGGGTCGTAAGCTTATTTGAACTGTCATTGTATGTTGTGACTATTGACATATCGAACAGTTCAGATCTAAAATCAAAAGTAAATGTCAACTGACTAAACATAAGTTTTCTTAGGGCCATTTCCTCCACTCCAGTCATAATGTTTCTGTAGTTGTGCCTTTGTTCTATGGAACTGTGTAGTAACATTTAGTTTGCCAGAATCTCATTTGGGATAGCTTTATACTTTACACAAAGTTTGAGAAGCTTTAGGAGATTCATTATACTCTTTGACCTACTGAGTAACTAACTCCATAATGCGGGTTGCTTCTTGAAAAGCCGACAGTGGCCGAACAGGCCAAGATACTCTCCATTTTTATGTAATCTGAAAATTTATTTTCATGGTGTCAAGAATCCGACAAGGGACCCAGTCCTGAGCCAGTCAAGTCCAATCTACACTCTTACACCCCATTTATTAAAGTTCTGCTTTAATATTTTACTCTCACCAAGTGGTGAGTAAAATTGTGTATGCAGTTCTAATCTCCATTGTGTGTGCTAATGTGACAGGTTTATCTCCTGCTGCTGCACTCACGGTATCGCACATTGGAGAGCTGGGTGGTGATGGTGGTCCTGTGTCTGTTCACGGCGGTAGTGTGGGAGCTGCGAGACAACTGGCAGGTGGTAGCATGTGTTGGGTCAGCGGTAGCGATGCACGTCAGCGCGCTGATACGTCGCCTGGAACCTAAGCTGCCGAACTATAACGTATGACATACGGCGGTCTTCAAAATGTGTACTCAGGTCTGTGTTTACGGGATATGCTGGCAATTGAATACGTGGGTTCTGGCCCGTGGGACACGATAATAAACATGGCAAAGCAGACAACTGCACTGCGTTACTCTGTTGGCATCGTTATTTTTATAGGACGTGCTGAAACAAGAGGAAATGGAGTCTCCATCTTCAGATACGCACAAATTAAAATGAATTCTTTGCTTAACCTTTGTTCTGCCACATTGTGAAAATTGTGTATTGCCTACATGAAAGATGCATGTGTCTAAGAAAAGTAAGCAGCAGTACGTGTTTGAAACAAAATATTTAGCATTATCGTGCTCTCTCTTTAGGCAAATATGAACAGCATTCAGTAGAAAGCGAACCTCTAAGCATCGGCCGTGCAGAATCCTGACGTGCCCAGCAGAACAGTCGGGAAATGTGAACTTCATCCTTAGCGTACGTTATATCATGTTTCGTTATTATATTTTTAAGATGTCATATGCAGCCTCGTCATTACTTGTGCTCTTGAATTGTGCGTTTTCGTGAAACTTATCCATCGTCACGTGTCCTCTGCTTATCACTTGGTTGTAAGAAGTTGGTATGAATGTCACACTGAGAGGCAGACAGCGTGTGAAGGATCCTGCCCACTTTGTGCGCTGATTATTCTTTCTTCAGTTTTTCTTTAAGCAACTTGATTGTTGATGCCAATTTGGGACAAAGAAATTCCAGTTGCTTCTATTTCAGCGAATCTTAAAGTTTAACTTCCCCGTCGTCTTTGTGGAATTTACCGCATGCTGATTTGGAACTAATTTCCTTTTATTGTCGCTCATTTCCGCCAGTGCCGTTACCACTGCTGGAAGCATTCCCACTTGCCTGTCATCTCATCAAGTGCCGTCATAACCTTCTTGTGTCTTTTACTGCGTGGATCCCGCATTCCTTTCAGGGCTTTTGCCCGTGGTAATTGGCAGGGAGATCGTGGAATCGCGTGAGCCGGACGAGACTGGCGAACTCTGTGTCGCTGCTTCAACAGTCATTGTGCCACCTTGAATAATGTCTGCACGTTCCGTTCCTGTTTTAAAAATTAATGAAATGGACAAATACAACTCCGAAGCAGCATTAAAAGGCGTGTTTTGTTTTCACGTTTTCTCTGTCCGCGGCCCAGGTATAATTTGTGATTTGTGTCACTTATATGACACTGCGTTTCCTGGTACATTTGTTCTGTCAAAAACGTCGCCTGTTAAAAAAAAGTTACGACGTACAAAAATGGTTTATTTGTATTTTACGTCGGCTGTGTTGACGAACAGTTGTCACTTGTGAGTAATCCTCTGTACAGATGCTTGTCTTTCATTTCTCATTCATAGATGGCTTCCAGCTACACATTTACAGAAAAGTAGAAGCACGTGGCTTTAGAATCTTCTGCTTGTGAATCGTGCAAAACCATTTTATTGTATAGAATGTCTGAATAGAGGGCAGTTGGCCCCATTTCCGTCTTTGTAGAGGGGCGTTTAAATCAAAGATGTTCGAGCCAAGATTCTTGATCTAACTTCCCATACATTCCACTGTGATGTTTTTATTAACGTGTCAGACGCACCTGGAAATACGTGGGTTTCCTCCGTAGCCCCGGGCATTTTTGCCAAAGAGCCAAGTTTCTTTCGTCCATATTGAAATATCAATATTTTGATACTTTTTTATTTATGAGATCTGAGGGTTTCGCGAGGGCGAAAATGTGGTTTGCGAGCTTCTGGATGGCGACGCTGTGTAGATGGTGACCAGTGTTTTGGAGGAACATGTCACCTCCATCTTCATTGTAGAAATTGCTGCTACTCATCATTGTGGATCAAACTACGAGAATTAATGCCAAAATCAGATTGAACGTGTTAAGTTGAGGGTACTTAAAGAAAGTGGATTAAGTTTCGGCAGCATTTTCATTCCTGCAATCTTCTGCCTGCAACTGCAAGGGGGCTGATCACTTTGTACTTTATTCCTGTTTAAATAGACTTGGGGCTGTAAATTATGTTGTCTGGGTATCTTTTGCTACAGGTTTCTGTATTTAATTGAGAATAAACAGAATTTTGTTGCTGTCGTGTTTCTCTTGTGTCATCCCACATTGGTTGGTGTTGTGTTTCCAGTCGCACTGTGTCGGAACTTTACGGTTTGACGTGTGAACAGCCAATCTTATGGCGCAGCGGTGCAGGTCATACAAGAATTGTGCGTTGTTTAAGAGAAACGCAACAGAAACCCCCGTGTGTGAAAGATGACGCCGCTTCTCCCTTCCTGGTTTCCACTTTATTGAGTCATTCCAGTTCCAGAATTTAATATGTATCATGTTTTACAATAAAAATTACAATTTTACGAGTTAAAATGGAACGCTTTCCCATCCTTGACCGACCTTTTCTGGCGTGACCATAAGAGCAACTTCTCCTCTGATATCGGTCAAGAACTGCTTACTGGCCGACAGATTTCAGAGTTGCAGTTGGTAAATGTTCTTTAGTATTTAATTTACAGTGTGTCACTTTTATGTTAACGTCCGCAATTATCGAACGACTAATTTGTTACATAAATTAACTATACAAGAAGATCAAACTATGAATATATTTTTTTATCGTAAGATTTGAGGTTTACGCAGTGGTGAGTATGAAGATTTCTGTCTTCTGGGTTGTTGCGCTGTGTAGTCTGGTCGATGTTTACCAACGATTCAGAGGTCATACTGCCTCCGTCATCAGAGTATGAAGATTTCTGTCTTCTGGGTTGTTGCGCTGTGTAGTCTGGTCGATGTTTACCAACGATTCAGAGGTCATACTGCCTCCATCATCAGGGCGATGAATATGAAGATTTCTGTCTTCTGGGTTGTTGCGCTGTGTAGTCTGGTCGATGTTTACCAACGATTCAGAGGTCATACTGCCTCCATCATCAGGGCGATGAATATGAAGATTTCTGTCTTCTGGGTTGTTGCGCTGTGTAGTCTGGTCGATGTTTACCAACGTTTCAGAGGTCATACTGCCTCCATCATCAGGGCGATGAGTATGAAGATTTCTGTCTTCTGGGTTGTTGCGCTGTGTAGTCTGGTCGATGTTTGCCAACGTTTCAGAGGTCATACTGCCTCCATCATCAGGGCGATGAGTATGAAGATTTCTGTCTTCTGGGTTGTTGCGCTGTGTAGTCTGGTCGATGTTTACCAACGTTTCAGAGGTCATACTGACTCCGTCACCCAGAAGACAGAAATCTTTTAATCGTTCCTTGCAATTTAATAAGCACAAGCGATAATTTGATTAAAAGATTTGTTGCAGTTCATTCACGATTCCTGAAGATTCTTATTCTAAATAAATAAAGTTTTGCATTTAATAAAAACAACTTTCCACGTGCTGAGGTTTAGTGTCTCCATACGCGGGTTTCGTTTTGAGAAGTGTATCAAGAAGGAGATGGTCCTGTCAGAAATCGTGAAGTGAAGACAAGACATTTTGGCCATTGGCTCGTAAAATGGAAACGTTTCTGGAAGAAGGTGGCTGCTACAGAATCTCAAATCTTATTTTCTCCTCTCTTTGATACTAAGTGCTCAGTCGCCCAAAGTTGTTAGACGCCACCAGCCCTAATCTTCCGCGCACCACGTGTTCAGAGGGTTTCGTAAAGTCTTGTGGCATCTTCTTGTATGAGAGGTGTTTGTAGTTTGGTGCCAAAAGTGTGTCGCGTCGCGTCTCGAGGTGCAAGTGTTCTTGAAATCGGTTTATCTGAGAATCGGGATTCAGTATCAGCCGCTTGGACGACAGTGTGGCGCTGTCTGCAGTTGTCATCACGTCGCCAGGAATGAGGTAATGAGACAGAAGGCGGAGTTCTCTCGCATCCTCAAACTTCTTCCTTTGTCTCTGCATTTCCGTGGTTACCAGAGATGGACAAACAGTTGAACAATTGGGGGAAAAGCGGAAGAGATTTCATTTATCGCTTCTGTGGACCATGAGAGAAGTTCAGAGGGAAAAAGTGTTTACTAAACGACTTTTGTCGTTCGTGTCGTCGGAAGTGTACATCCGACGGCTTTTAGATGTTATTCTTTAAGAGTAATTTTGGTTCTCTACGAAGTTTTATTTTCAGAACTGTGAAGGGCCTCGAATCCTCTAGACGCAGCTGTGTCGGCCATTTTATTTATCAGACTTGTATTCAGTGTCGTTCCGAAAATTTTGAGAGCAGCGCAGTATTTTTCTTGTACACGAATTTGTAATTGTAATTAAGAGTCAGGTGTCGTTTAAATGACAGAACATCTGTTCTACTTGATGACGGCAGCTTTAAAATCTGAACCATTGCGAGGCAAATACAAAGAATACAATTAAGTCACGGTTGCACTTGTCAGGGAATTTATTATGGCATGAAGTTATAAAGTGCTTTTGGTCCAAGATGTCCGTGTGACTGCCACTTTGAGAAATAAAAGTGTATGAATGGGGTGACGTGATTATCGGGCTGACGGGATAAATGGCAATTGTAAGTCCACCTTTGTTTCTTAGAAGCTCAGCGTACTTTGCCAGCGAAGTCGGGGCCCTGCGTTATCAACACTCTGCCTATCAGTTTGATCGATTGCCCTCTCAGGGATGCACAATTTGAACTGATCCTACTTTACCGTTTCAAAGTAACACGAACTGTCTCCTTTAACAGGAAGAATGTGAAGAATCGAATGTAGAAAGTCTGTCGATATATCGATCAGAATCGAGTCTGTCGATATATCGATCAGGATCGAGTCTGTCGATATATCGATCAGGATCGAGTCTGTCGATATATCGATCAGGATCGAGTCTGTCGATGGCATCGTTGCCGGGATATTTCATTTTCCAATTGATGACACGATTCTGTCGTCGACGTAGCTAGGCTGACGTCTGAGTTTGGCGAAAATGTCTCTAATATGACAGAATCATTTTGTGAGTGAACGCCAAGTGCTTTTGTGCGCAGGTCTCGAACCGTCGTGCTCCTGGTTACGACTCTGGCTGCAGTAGCGAGCTGTAGCAAGCCATGCCTCACTAACCAGTGCAAGAAAGAAGGTAAGTTTTGGTCTTGACGATCTCCGGGTCGCATTGTTTGATGTCGTCTTCCAGGCGATGGGCCTCGATTGTGATCTCAGTCCTCGTCTGTGTCAGAAACGGGCTCTTGGTGTTACAATTTCAGCTCGTGAAATGCGAACTACGCCCGTGTTCACGTCTCATGACGAAATTTGTGTGCTTGCAGCTCGGTACTTGCGGAATTGTCTGAAACCGAACGAGGACCCATGCACAGATTTCTACGAATTTTCTTGTGGAAAATTCAGAACTTCCAGCTTTACGGTTAACGACTCCTTGAGCTGGGGACCGTTCGAAATAGCGAATAACGCCACTGATCATGCAGTCAGAGGTACGTAGCCGGCAACTGCGACATTTTGAGCAGAAACTTCTTTATTTAATCGTCATTCCATCCGTACCTAAGGTGTATTTGTCTCACGACTTTTTTTAAAAGAAACCTTCGCGTGTCGAGTTTTCTTTGCGGTACGAACTGAATTCTTAAATAATATTTAGACTAGCTTCGGCTCCGAGGGATTGGCATGTCGATGTTGGTCTTCTGCGTTGTAACGCCACGTGGACTTGTAGGTACACAACACCAACGTTTCAGAGGAACACAGTCCCTTCATTTTCATGGTTGAAGATGGTGATATTTTTTTTTTATCGCAGAATAGCAAATTGTCGTGTCTGACAATCGTTCACTTACTTTTCGTATGAGAAATTCCCTATCTTTATCGACACCGTTGGCGTGTCGGTAAAGTAACGTGCTGCCTTCTGCCTCAAGTTTGGTTAACGCGTTGTCCTTTGTCTCTGCAGCAATTCTGTCATCGCCGAAGAAACGCACCGACTCCGGGGCCCTGACGAAAGCCAAGACCATGTACGCTGCTTGTATGGACGATGGTAACGTGCACATAAGTTGGGGTGACTTCTCTAAACACGCGAAGGCACGCTTAAAAAAATCTTTCGCTTATCTTGCTCACAGAGTTTGTTTCTGCGACAAAATACATTTTACTGCACACGGAACTTGGAACAATTTTAGCAGAGTCATTGCAATAGTGAGAAATCCAACAACTTATTACCGCTTATTATTCTTTGTCAAGAAATATTTGCTTTTTATAACAATTTTGAATGTGGGATGTGAGTTTCTCCGCCTGTGGACACAGTTCTCCTCAGAAAAAAAATCAAATTTCTGACTACCTTTGTATCATTTCGCTTCGAATTTTGTTACCGTATTTTTTTTTTCTGGTAATACGTTAAGTTGGCTCACTGTCGCCGTTTGCTAATTTCCGCCCTCACAGAGACCCGACAGCAACGCGGGCTTCGTCCTCTGCTTCGGATGATCAAGAACCTCGGTGGCTGGCCCCTCATATCAGACAGCTGGAACGGCAGTGTTACGTGGGGTCACGTGGCTCGCCTGATGGCGCAATATGGGGTTCCCATCTTTTTCGAAGTCACTGTCAAACCCCATCCCTCAAACACGTCACTGAACGTCATCCACGTGAGTAAATGTCTAACGACGTTCGCGTACCTGCCCCCTGTTTCCATGGAGATTCGACAGAAAGTTGTCCTCCGGGTGGACAATGCCGGAATGTAGTTTCTCTGCTGTAAAAGACGGAAGACCAATAACTCTCAAGTTACAATGGATTTGAAGTTAAACAAAAAATAAACCTGCTGACTAAATACGGGAATTTTTAAATTTTGGGGAAAATTAAACTCATTATACGTATTAATGTTATCGTTGTATCTTTCTACATGGGAGTTCTGTTCTCAGCCAGTCTTAAGTGACGTTTAATGCATATGCAGATCTAGCCACGTGCCTTGTTTTCAGCGTTATACTTTGTACAGACATCTTGGCGTTCGGAGGCCTTCAGACACAGTGACGTGCTATTTATTTTATAAATTATCTGTTAATCGATTTGAACGAGACAAGGATAATCTTTTTGTTCGACTCGTAGGGGCATAGATAAACGATTAAGAATGCATCATGGAATTTCATTTCATTTCTATTTGTGCGTTGTGAAACAGTAAGCGACGTATCACCTGGTTGAGCAACACTGACTCAACCAGTCGTAATAATTTTTGCACTCACTTTCCGCGTTCCGTTTCTGAGAACTGACTTAATAGTTTCATTCGTCTCCTCGAGAGATTGTGAATGTTGTCTCCTCCAGAAAGAAAGAATAATTTGTAAAAAAAACCTTTCCTACTTATCTCAGTGTGATCGATAAATATTTCACATTTTTTTTAAAAAAAACAAGCGATAAGCGTGTTTTGACATAATACCAATGAAAGAATTAAATTATTATTATTATTATTACAGTTGTTCAGTGGCGGAGGAACTGTATTGCGCAGAGAATGTGCCCAGGATGGGTTAAACAATAAATATGTAAAGAATATTCGGTAGGAAACCACTTTGAAAACCAAATATGATGCTAGAACCAGGCAAATTGCTCCTGATAGAGTCGATTTCAACGCCTTAAATTAAAACTACTGATTCTAACAGAGTAGAAAATTACGCAGGCAGATATTTAAAGACAATTTTGATTTACGTTACTCGTAAATTCCCTTTGACGCCGGATGAGCTTAGGCAGGTGGCATAATTGCCCTGTTTGCAGCTGAACGCACCCAGTATGATAATGCCCGTCGCTCTCCGTCGGTCGCCTAGGCAACGAGAAGGCGCTGTAGACATCTTGGCGTTTCCTAACAACAAAGACGACATTGTGCGCTATCTGACGGACGTGGCATTGGAACTACGTGATCACGTGGGTGCGACGCATGCGCACAAGCGGCGCATCAAGAGAGAGCTACTCGATGTCGTGGACTTGGCAGGGAAAATGCAGGTGACTTGTCTTTAAAATGACTTCGTTTCCAGTTTGTTCCTCGCAAAATGAAAGAGTGTGCCCAGAATTCTAACGCAACTTTCAAAGAACAGGGTTTGAAAAAAAAAAAATTGAAATTTTTCCGAATATCGAGAAAATTCACTGACTTTTCGCATTTTTCGCGCAGGTGATATCAACGATTTTAGGGTTACAGGCCCCGTCAGGCAGCGGCATTGTTCCGACCAGCTCTCTGGACAGCCACAACGGCCAGGTGAGTTCCGTCGGGCTCTCACCCGAACTGAGACTCAGCGCCTTTCAGGTAGCACACGTGTCTTTTTACACGTGTCGTGTCTTGCAGATGGACTGGCTGGACTTCCTCCAGACCGTGTTCAGGAATTCGGGTGTCAATCTGACGTCAGAGCACCTGGTGTACGTAGGCGGCATCTACGTCAAGTACATCCTTCAGCTGTTCGGAAACTCGAGCAGTAGGCTGCTAGGTAAGAAACCGAAGGCTCGTGCTTCTTGTCGACTGCAGGGGGCTTCGTGTCCACTTCGTCGTGCTGAAATGAAAAGTAATGCGAGAAGAGAAAATAGTCGTGGGGTGTATAGAAACTGTTTATATTTTTAAAAGAAGACAGTGTCTCAGTTTTATATTAATTATTATTGGCATAGACTCCTTCGCAGATGTTAACAAACAATGTTAATTTGTAACGCAATTTTGTCAACAGCCAACTACATTGTTAGCCACTTGGTGATGCATTTGGCTCCGGAGACAACAGAGCGCATGCGTGGCTTCTTGATTCGATTGTATCGAAAGTTGCAGTTGATTACAGACAACTATCCCAGGTAAAGAGATCATTTGTTAATAAGCCCGACTTTGGTAACGCCGGAATAAAAACAAGATGATATAATTTAATCTGTAAGACTTGAGGTTCTCACAGCGGTGAATATGAAGATTTCTGTCTTCTGGGTTATTGCGCTGTGTAGTCTGGTCGATGTTAACCAACGTTTCAGAGGTCATACTGCCTCCGTCATCAGGGCGATGAGTATGAAGATATCCGTCTTCTGGGTTATTGCGCTGTGTAGTCTGGTCGATGTTAACCAACGTTTCAGAGGTCATACTGCCTCCGTCATCAGGGCGATGAGTATGAAGATATCCGTCTTCTGGGTTATTGCGCTGTGTAGTCTGGTCGATGTTAACCAACGTTTCAGAGGTCATACTGCCTCCGTCATCAGGGCGATGAGTATGAAGATATCCGTCTTCTGGGTTATTGCGCTGTGTAGTCTGGTCGATGTTAACCAACGTTTCAGAGGTCATACTGCCTCCGTCATCAGGGCGATGAGTATGAAGATATCCGTCTTCTGGGTTATTGCGCTGTGTAGTCTGGTCGATGTTAACCAACGTTTCAGAGGTCATACTGCCTCCGTCATCAGGGCGATGAGTATGAAGATATCCGTCTTCTGGGTTATTGCGCTGTGTAGTCTGGTCGATGTTAACCAACGTTTCAGAGGTCATACTGCCTCCGTCATCAGGGCCCTGATGACGGAGGCAGTATGACCTCTGAAACGTTGGTTAACATCGACCAGACTACACAGCGCAATAACCCAGAAGACAGAAATCTTCATAATTTAATCTGTTAGCGAGCAGGTGTTGGAGGGCATTTCAGGTTCTCCCATCGTCGCCGATTTACCCCGTGTCATTGTATATTGATGTTTTGTTGTCGTAGTTGGCACTCCTGTATCAACAAAGTTCTCGATTACCCCAACACTGGCCTTGGAGCGGCGATGATTCTAGATTACGTGAAAGACAACTTCCGCCCTGAAAACACGCGCCGGGTGAGTGTGTTTTGTTTTACAGAGCCTTCCTATAAAGCTTGTTTACCTGCTAGAATTACAAGGCTGTGGAAATTAAAGTACAACCCTAACTACAAAGGCATTCGTAAGTTTCAGTGACTTCATAATAAAAAGACGAGTTCTTTTTCTTAAGATTTTGTTTTTATGAAGAACGTACAGAACCGCTTTACAGCGGATGCTGAAAATGCTCACAAAATGTTGCAAATGCTTAGTATGACCCGAAATTCTGTTGCCTTTTCGTATTCGGGGTTTCGTTGTCAGAAGACGCACTGTCAAATGTTTCACGAACAGCAGCAAACGATCCGAATACACCACACCTTTTGCGCAGCGGCATAGCAACGACGGCGAGTTTAATGGGAGTGTCGCTGCGTGGTGGCGCGCTCTGCGTAAAAGCTGGAATGAGTACAAAGTTGACAGCAGTACGAGAGGGTCTTGTTTGTCTGATAATCGTGATTCAGGTGATGCAGCTATTGGAAGACCTGCAGGTGGCGAGCGAGGAGCTCCTGGACCAAACTGACTGGATCGACGAAGAGACGAGGCGCCTGGTCACGGACAAAATGGACGCCATGACCGTTCTGGCGGGATTCCCTCGCTGGTACTCCAACGCCTCCGCCCTGGACCGGTTCTACGACAAGGTGAGGCGTCAGACGGCCTTTGCTCTAAGGCAGTCAAAATAAATATCATTCGTTTTGCAAGATTAAAAATGCTAACGGAAGAAATTGTTTTGCGCCTGCGCAGCTCGTCATCCACCATGACGACCATTTCGGCAACGTCGCGAGGATGCGTTCATTCTTGTATGCATCGAACTTGGCAACGCTGGATAAGAAGGAAGACCCTCAGTTTAAGTGAGTCACTTGATCTCAGCCTCTGTTACGTAAGAAATTAAGTGAACAATAACTTTAAATACTGAAGTGCTTTTTCTGTGTTTCTGTTTGTAATCAAAATTCTCTAACAAAGTCGCTTTGTTGTTTTGCAGGTGGAATTATTCACCGTTTCTCGTGAATGCGCTCTATGAGTTGCGTGCTAATAGCATCAGTAAGTAAACCTTAAGATTCGCTTTAATATTATTCTCGTATCTGCACGCTGACAAGATGCAATATTAAAGGGACGTGTATCAGATTACGACTTTCAGACTTTCAAAAAATAAAAATGTCAAATTTTATGCGCAAGTCACCGCCAATATTTATTGTGCGCAATTTTTAATAATGTAATTTGCGATTTCAGCGCTGCCTGCCGGCATGATGCAGCATCCGTTCTACACGGGACAGGACAACAGACCGCGGTAAGATTGCTCTTTGGTTGGCTGTTCTTGAACGATACTCCCGAGGGAGGTTGTTTCTTTCTGACAAGATCGTTTGCTAAAACGCTTCAGAGGTTCGTATTTCTGTTGCAGTCTCTCGGGCAAGAAGAAACGCGTAAAGAAGGCGCGAGGCAGAGGAAGCCGGAAGTCGTCGCGAGCAGCGGGGAGACGACGCTCTCGCGCGAAGGAAAGCGTCCTCTTGTACGTGAAGTGAAGTTTAAAAAAAATCCCATTCAATCGAATCCTACTCGGAAAAGTTGATATCGATTACGTCACCGAGATCGAGATAACGACTACGATAAAAGTTTCCGATGTCGCGTATAGATGTCAGTCACGTCTGAGAATGGGTAACATCATTCTTTATTAGGCTTAATTTCTAATTTCGAAAGCAGAGATGTTAAAAACACCTTCTTAGCAGAATCTTTGAAGCGCGTTTCTGCGCAAAATCAAGCAGTGGGCGCATTCGCATTCTTTGACTTGCGAATCCGTCGCTTAAAGCGATCTTCTGTTTGCAGGGCGCTGGACTACGGTCGTCTTGGTTCCGTCGTCGGCCACGAGATCACGCACGGATTCGACGATGATGGTATTAATTATTTTTGATCTCAGCCATTTAAATGTTTGAGTGTGGTTCATTTGCTGTGTAAATTAATCTGAAAGGAAAAGCCACAATCCGCAGGCCTGTTACTTTGTAAGGCTCCAGTGGCAATGCATTTGCATCTTGTGATGCAGGTCGCCTTTATGACGGAAACGGAGAAACGAAGAATCAGTGGAGCTACCGTATGCAGTGGTTCTTCTTCAAGAGAGCCCATTGCTTCAGGAGACAGTACGGGTTGAAGAGCCACTTCCTCCTCGTAAGTGGTTCTGACACTTCGTCTATGTTTTACGTAAAAACAAGCATCCACTCCTGTGAACATCTCGGCGATAATCTTTCGCGAGGTCTTCCTACTTGTTAAGACGCGAGTTTTTGTAGTAGAATAGGCAGATGTGAGGACTTCTGAGGTCTTTGGTGGGGTGTGCGCTGTCAGTCGAAGTAAGGAACAGGCCGCTGGAAAGTTTGTTCCGATCTTATTAGGGCGCGTAATTTGCGAAGACAGAAACGAGGACGAGAAGCGGACGAATTCATAGAGTCGTAATTAAATACCACTCAATTAGGTAATTTTCCGTAATGCAGACGCGTATTTGTCTTAATCTGATTGGTTTTTGGCTGCGAACAAAAGAGAATCGTATTGCGTCGCTTTCAGGACACGCTGGGGGAAGACATCGCCGACAACGGCGGAGTGCGGAAGGCGTTCAGAGCCTTCAAGAGGGCCTGGTCGCGTGCGGGCGGCGTCAATGCAACGTTACCACGTCTGCCGAGCTTCACCCCTGACCAGATGTTTTTCATCGGATATGCAACAGTTGGTATCATTGCTCACGCTTTCCAATCCGCAATTTTGTAAGAATTTCTCACCCCTGCGTGCTACACGCCCATCCCCCACGCCTGTTTCTGGATGAGTCTTGACTAATTTCATTGCTGTGTGATGTGTTGCATCGCACGAAAGGATAATGGATGTGCTTGTCACGTTGGTTGCAGCTGTGGTGCCACTCAGGCGAAGAGTTCTCACTCGATGACCACAGTTCGCATCGGGACCGCGTCAACAAGCCCCTGTCTAACATGAAAGAGTTCGCCGACGCGTGGAACTGCGCCCCAGACTCCCCGATGAATCCACGTGACAAATGCGTTCTGTGGTAGAAGTGGTTGGCCTTAGGGTCCATCGCATTCAAGTGGTTTACTGACAATTAGTGTTGAGGTTAACTCACGTAACGCCATTGATTAATGTTAACGACGAAGACAAAATCTCAAACCTGTAGTAAAAACGTAGAATTAAGACACAGCACACGTAAAACTTTAATGATCTTAATGAAAATACCACGGAAAAGTATTGTGTTTACTCTAACGTGGCCCACGTTGTTGAAAGGATCCAACTGACTTAACAACTATAATCTTTGGTGTAATACATTCGCACAGGACGCAACAGAAAACAAAAACAAAAACAAACCGAAGATGCGATGATCAGTTCTGCAGTTGTAAATCTTGATTCAGCCTAGACACTCGTAAAATAATGGCTGCCTCTGACGGAATTCTCTCGATATTAGTATCTTTTTTACCAGACATCCCTTGATTCTGAAAGTGACAGCAATAACTAATTGACGTCTTCGTTCAGAAGCTGTCAGTCGCTCAGTTGGTCGAAAATTCCACAGACTTTTTTTTACAAGACCTCCAAATTTTTCCAAGTCTTGAAGACGGTCTACGTAATAAACTTAGGAGCGTACAGAAAACTTTAAAAAGTTTGAAAAGTACGTATATCTATTTGGTATTAATGGCGACAGCGTTATAAGAAGGTTTACCAAAAAAATAGACGCGAAGGAATATCAAAATGATTTAGGGCAGTGGCCTGTCGGATTGCGTGGTTTCGGACTGACATCCTGGTCACTTAGCAGTGAATTTCTTGATCGTGTTTGTGCCGCTCTAACGCCCAACGTCTCTTGTTCTGGTACAAGGATAGAGTGAGGGGGTCGCGACTTGCAGTTTGCAAACCGCCACAATCTCTGGCCACTCGTTCGGTATCTGCAGAGGTTTCGTGCGCTGCACCGGTCAGTTTGCTCTGATACTGCGGAGAGAAGATGATCAGGTACGTAGACAAACAATCTCTTTCTTTCGCTCGCTCGAAGTAAGTTTGTTGTAACCCTAAACGGACGGCAGACATTTGATTTGTTAGGTTAGGTTTCGTTGTCGAATACTGCAGACAATCGAGGGCACTCGAGAGCAACCATAATTCTGACCAGGTATTTTGTCCGTGGCGTGCTTTGTACAGTAAACGGGCTGTGTTTCAGGTCTCCTTTTCCGTGATTTTCTCATACCCTTTGTAGTTTCTGAGTGCAGTCCCTATGTTACGAGGGAAACTAGACTTAGAAAACTCCTTATATAGTCGTGAGTAAAGGTCATGTTGGCTGTAGAAAAGAGGTTTATCACACAAGAAGGCGTTCCTAAAGAACTGCTCATCACATAAAGTAATTATTGCTTTACACAAATCTGATTGTAAATTATTGGTCACTTGTAAAATCTGATTTTTTTCCGTCACGAATTTCGTTCACAGTTTCTCCAGGTTTTTAAAAGCGTATTCGACGACTAATCTAATAGGAATTCTAGCGAAACAATGAAGACTGAGCGGGAAAAATGTAAGTCTGTATAAGATAGCAGACTTGTATCAGCAACAAACAATGAGCATATACCAATGGGACATTAAAAATCGTATAGATAAACCTTGGGACATTTTTTAAACTGTGACGAGTGTCATAAAGGTTTCAGGAATTGATAAAACCATGTTTTTCGATACTAAACCCCTTCATTACAGGCAAGGAATGTGATAGTTTAAGCAGAATTTGTAAAAGAGCCATTGTTATATTAAAATAATTATCAGCTTTAAGCACACATCAGTGTGCATTGTAAGAGGGAAATTGTGTACTTCAGGTTCACAACGAAGAAGACAGACAAATGCCAACTGTTGAGCATGAAATATCCCAGACCAAAAACCGTGTGACGACGAACTTAAAGCATCTTGGCCTGACGGGTAGTAATTTGGGTGGAACGGAAAGACGACAATGAAAATTCTGTGCTTTGATAAGATACAGCGTAGTGGAAGGAAGGACAGGATTTTACTGACATTTTCATCACAATTATTATATATTACGTTCTTCATCAATATCAAAGCAATTTGTGATACTCAGATATCGTCAAGTTGGCAGTTCGTCTACACATTTTGTGTTTCAATGTTTATTACGAATCCGCTACATGTTTCGACCTTGACTGGTCATCTTAAGGTGCTTCTCTTTAAATGTTTTGATGTACAAATATAAATTAGCGGTTATATCTATTAGTTATCTGTTAGACGATGCATGTGGTGGAGTGTTAATGAACATTGAAACTATTTAGGATGAAAACTTTTTTGTGTAGATGGTCTGTCGACCCTACGATCAACAGGCAACGAGAATCGTCCCTTAAAACTCGCTGCCTTAATATTTTCTTAGACTCAGAACTTGCAAACCGCAGACATCGAAGTAAGGGAGGCTAGAGAATTGTAATTCGGACCGGAACACACGCGATTTTTGAATTTTCTAGGGAACGGAATACTATAGGCCTAATTTGCAAGCGTTGTCATAGCAACGTCCATGAAGACGGGAATCGCAGTCGATGCACGCAACAGCATAGGCGCATGTCTTCAACGTAAGATGAGGTTCAGTTCACGAAAGAGGCTGGTTCGAATTTCGATGCGATTTGAGAACTTTCCCTTATCACTGTCAGAAAGAGGGCGCAAACGTGCGTTTAATTTTTTTACTATATTATTTTTCTACGTTCTAACGCCGTGAAGAATATCAGCTTTCCGGAGAAACATACTTCAAAAATTTAATCTAAATCGATTGAGTAGTTTGTGAGAACTATGTTTTATTACAGAGTGATTGATAGACGTGTTGTTCGCGTTGTACTTTTGTTTCAGGCGAAAACTGTATCAACTCTTACTATACGTATTTTCTTTCAACTTCTGATCCCGCTTTTAGTTTCAGAATATGTTTGTTGGCAGCAGTGGCTGGGGTGACGCCGGGTGCCGCCGTCATACAGCTGGACGCCAAGTGCCTAACACTGAGCTGTCAGCAGGCAGGTACGGCCTTACGCTCTGATCCTAGGCAAAGTTTGCGATGCTCTTATAGGACACGAACACAGGATAAAATCTAAGAATTTTCATACAGCTGCTAATCATCAAGGAAAATTTTAAAATTTGCACTGGGGGCAATAGAACCACAAATAAAGTGTTTGCAGAATTGCTAACTTTTGAAAGAAAAATTTACCTTCCAGCAAATGAATCTTAACTTTGGAAAATAAATCTATCGCGAGATAAGACAGATACAACAGGGAAAAAAAATCCGAAATCTTACTAGATATGAAAAGTGTTCGGGCACTATATAGACAGTCTCTTAGAGGGCCTGAGCAAAACCACGAAATTGTTGATTAAAGACACCTGGTTACCACTTAGCTAACCTGTCGCAGCGGACGGCGTTCTTAGCAGTCTGGATAACAGAACGGATCCATGCGACGACTTCTACACGTTCGCATGCGGCCATTTTGCGGAGAGCCACGTGATTCCCGAGGGAAAACTGCTGTGGGACAACTTCCAGATCCTGCAAGAAGCCACGGACAACCGCTCCAGAGGTTCGTATCAGCGGAAGACAATTTAACGGGTCGCTTGCAATCCGGCGTGGGAGATTTTTGAACTTTTAAAGCCGGAGCCCGTCTGTGTAAAACATTAAGTATTCAGCCCGTACCGCTAAGAAAACACAACACTTCACCATTACGAAGATCGACTGGTTAACGCTGTTTATTCTGAGAGTCGCACGTGGTAATAAATACTCTCTGTGGGCGAAATACAGAGTATATTAAAGTAGGTGGTACGTATGATTACCACTGGGCTTTATATGGTTAATTGGCAGAGCAGAGTGGCCAGTTGCTGGCGATAAGGGGCATTCAAGCTTCCTGCACCAGAAAATCAACGCTGTCAAACCTCTTAGATCGCGTTATTTGTCGTGCGATAGTAGGCCCTTCAGCGAACAATCACAGATAAGATTGTGTGGCCTTCAGAGATTAAGCAGTTCCTGGGTAAGATGCACTTAATGTCAGGGTTAGTTTCCTCTAAGACGAGCATTTGATACTTTCCATGCCACGCACTAGAAACGTCGTGTGGTCTCTTTGCCCCAGGTCAATTTGATGTTTGAGGAACTAGTGAACGTACTGTCGACGTTGCAGCAATACCAAACCCCGCCGCCTTTGCTCAACGATCTGAGCCAGTTCAATCCATCTTTCATCTTCTTGAACTGTCTCTCAGGAATCTATTTTAATGTTATCTTCAAATCTCGTCTGAGGTAAAAGTGGAAATTTTACAAGAGGTTTCCTAACCAAAATTCCGTATGCATTACTTTCCGTCATCACGGACTCCATCAAACCCAGCACATCACATCCTTCTTGGTTTTGCTTTTTGAGAAACAGGTTTAAATAAGCAGGTTTCTTTTAGCGAAGAAACCAACCTGAGTAGGATTAAGCATATTTCGATTTTCCACATTCGTTCTTACCCAGACTAGACATGTATTCGTATTCTTAGGTGATTTTATTGCATTTTGATTAGGGTCCTCGCTTGTCTTATGTTCATTCAGATATCTTGAAGGAGCCCGAAGCGCCCGGAGAGCCGGTGGCTGTCGCCAAAGCTAAGAAAATGTTTGCGGCCTGCATGGATACAGGTAACCTAGCAAGGGCATTAATGTTGTGAGCTCCGTCTGCCGGTCATGGATGGGTCCAAATTACTATTGGCATTTCTCGTATAGTTCAGTGTTGAAATGCCCGTCGGTCAATCAGCTTCAATTTTTAAATTATATTTATGAATTACATTATTGACTTCATAAAAGGCTTTATGTATCTGTAAGAAAAATAAATCTGATTCCATAAACATCAGGCACTGCTATCCTCGACATCTTGTGCCAAGGAGGGCATGAGGTAGAGACAATTTTAAGATAAATTTTAAGATGAGCATTGCAGTCATCCTGTGATTGGCTGGCAGAATCGCAGGACAGACGAGGTCTGCGCCCCGTGCTCGAGTTTTTGCAGCAGTGGGGCGGCTGGCCAGTGATCAGTTCTGACTGGACTCCGCTGGACTGGCAGAGGATGGGTGACATCGTAGCCGAGTTCGCCGTTCCCTTCATATTCAGCATCAGCTCCTTGGCTAGCCTGGACAACGCCAACACAACGGCGGTGTATGTAAGTGCTGGCTCTGCATAACGGGGAGAACGCATTAGCGCGGTTCGTTATAGCGGAACTGTACTTCGGTAATTGACGCAAAAAAAAGACGCTGTCATTTGGGCATAATCGATAAAGCTTGTCAGAGAGCAGAGATTGCAGGTAAGATGTTACTGATAGCGATAACCACTTCAGTTTCATCAGATTACGCTAACAGAACAAGAGATCAGATATTTGACTTTTAAAGAGATGAAGTGTTCTGGAGCTCCGATACAAGATTTTATCATTTACCACCCCACAGACACAGGGTGTGAGTGGATTAGTTTGCCACGGCACTTGTGTTATAAAGGCACCCGGCTGGCCTAACACTCTGTTATTGTCCTCAAATAAGCAGCCACCTCCCCAATCCTCGTCATTCATTGTCAGTAGCTAAAACACCTCGGACCATAGAGTTGGCGACTGTAATCTTGAGACTTGCGGGGTGAAGGAGGAGAGATGGCGCCTGCCTTTAACTCTTCGGACTTCCTGCATTCCTCGCAAGTCTCAAGATTACAGTCGCGTACTGTAGGAATGGACTGTGCTGCTAAATTGATTGCCTCATTATTTTTCGTTTGTATCCTCTGGTATTATAATTCGCAAACGGTCGTCATAGCCACGTTCTTAAGGACTTCAAGGCTTGCAAGTAGGCGTCAGACTCTTCGACGTTTATGCGGCCACGGAATATGTGAAATGCCAATTAATAAAGTCGATAAAGAGATTCGACCGCTGGACGCATGACGTGAAAATTTGACGCAAATTGAGCAGCGCTCGATGTAAGTCGGGTGACGCACTGACGCAGTTCGTTTTTGCCGCGGGTAGCTTGACGCTCCGTCACTGGTGCTGCCTTCACCTCTACTTTTCAACGTGGAGGAACCGGACATCATGCAGGAGCTAAGCAGAGCGGAGGGCGGCGTGGAGGACCTACCCTTCACGAAGTACCTCATAAGAATGGCCACCCTCTTGCGCGACCACCTACAGACAAACGTCTCCGACGAGAGTGTCCAGAAGGACATGGTCGATGTCGTCCTCTTCATGCAGAGCCTGTCGAGGGTGAGTGACAGGGCGTTCTTTGCACGGAGGGTCCAGCAGTCGATGTTTGTAGTGGTTCAGGATGATTTCTGTCTGTTCCAGGCGTCTCAGGCTTTGAAAGCGAATAACACCATCAATTCCAGGGGCATGGCCTGGACAATCGGGAGACTGGACCAGTGGACTAAGGAGACGCTGCAGAACACGTCCGTGAGTCTAATGTCGCCCTCAGTATCACCGCGTGACGCTAAATACGCATGTAACACCGACAGTCTCTTCTGTTTTACTGCCATTGGCCAAAAGCGAAACGTCTTTGATCTGCTGTTTCTTGCAGTCTTTCTTAAGCGACTGAAAGAGGTTAGGTTAGGTTAGCATCTCCACGCGGAATGATTTCTGTCGCCACTCCTCACTTCGCCTGTCTTGCAGATGGACTGGGTTGAGTTCCTGCAGAGGGCCTTCGGCAAGTCTGGGGTGGCCGTGAGGGCGGAGCACCCTGTGATCTTCCTTGCAGGAGAGAAGAGTCTCGCGAGCATCATCACGTTCATAGAGGGCGCTGATCCTCGCGTGCTGGGTCAGTACAGGGGAAAAAAAACATCTGCGTGAAGAAGGTTGCATAGAAACTGGTCGTCACATCTAGCCCAGGGAGGGATTTTTCTGCGTTTTAATGTTATTTGTACTTGGGGTTTTAATGATTTTTCTCAGTCTCTCTCCGGGTGAATACCTCTAATCGTCTGTTGCAGTTAACTACGTGATGAGCCGATTGTTAGTGTTTCTGACACCAGAGAGCAGCAGGGAGATGCGAGACGCCGCGTTCACATTTTACGTGCAACAAGGATACGTCACTGACGACTATCCCAGGTATGAGGCGTTCTTTACGAAGTAATCGTGGAACTTCCTGGAACGCGTCTGTTACAGTATTTTTTTTAATGATTACAATTCACAGCTGTTCGCTTTGTTCCTGGCAGGTGGCTCTACTGTATACACAAGGTCCAGGACTACCCCAACGTGGGTTTCAGCCATGCCGTGGCCTATCAGTACAAGACTAAGATGGCGAATCCACAGATACTCAGAGAAGTACGTTGTTTAGCCGCAAACAGCGCTAGTGTAACTTCTTATCTGCAGATTTTTTGTAATTTGACTTTACTATTTATAAATCTAGTGGGTTTATTGAATGACAGAGGAGGTTAAAAGATAACATTAATATGGATCATGTGGAAATAAGTTGTGGCAAGTGGATTATACAGGTGTTGAACAGTCTCGTTCTTTTCTGATCCAGGCAGATGAAATGGTGAGCGACCTGAGGGCCGCGTTCCACGACCTGCTCACGGAAAACGATTGGATGGATAACGTAACGCGGCAGTCAGCTGACCGGAAGGCTGAAGCAATGTTGGTACTACAGGGATTCCCCACGTTTTGCGACTCTGGCGCGGAACTCGACGAGTTCTATGCGAAGGTATTGGTAATTTGGTGTTCCGAAGGATTTTGAAAATGTTATAGTTCCACTCTTGGCCTTGGCAGTCGCCAGCTGTTCCTTCCTTGAGTCCGTCGTGCCCCTCACATTTAAATGCTAGCATTTAGGTGACTCATGTGACACCAGATGTCTCTGCTTGCAGATCGAGGTTGATCGTGACGATCATTTTGGCAACGTGGTACGTCTTCGCTCGTTTATGCAAGCTACAAATTTGGCAACGCTGGGCAAGGAGCGGGATCGCAATGAGTAAGTCACTTGTTCGAGTGCCATTGGAGCCCCACAGACAGGGGCAGAGCCTCCTGGATCGCTCCTTTTGCCTGTCACATTTGCTATCAAGAAGGGTACGTAACTCGTGGTGCGAGAATTGAGGTGGTCTGCGTCTGTTTACAGGTGGACACAGTCGCCTCTGGTGGTGAACGCCTTCTACAACAGCCTCAACAACCGTATCAGTAAGATGCTTTTGATCGACTCGTTAGCTTAGGTTAGGTTAGGTTTAGTTTAGGTTATGTTATGTTAGGTTAGGTTAGGTTGGGTTAGGTTAGGTTAGGTTAGGTTGGGTTAGTTTAGGTTATGTTATGTTAGGTTAGGTTAGGTTGGGTTAGGTTAGGTTAGGTTAGGTTGGGTTAGTTTAGGTTATGTTATGTTAGGTTGGGTTAGGTTGGGTTAGGTTAGGTTAGGTTAGGTTGGGTTAGTTTAGGTTATGTTATGTTAGGTTAGGTTAGGTTGGGTTAGGTTAGGTTAGGTTAGGTTGGGTTAGGTTGGGTTAGGTTAGGTTAGGTTAGGTTGGGTTAGTTTAGGTTATGTTATGTTAGGTTAGGTTAGGTTGGGTTAGGTTAGGTTAGGTTAGGTTAGGTACCGATCTCTTTTGTACCTTCTGCCCCTTCTAAGGTTACAGTTTTGCTGTGGCCATTTGGAATGTTGGAACTGGGGCGCTTTCAGAAAGGTTGCAATTTGCTCGTCAGTGTTTGTGCGTCACTTCCGTCCCCTTTGACGACGGCTACTTCATTAAAAACCTGATTTTGGTGACCGGCTGACGTGGTCGAAAACTGGATCAGCGTCCTCATGTAAAATTATTTCCTAATTTAAACTATTCCAGCCGCGCCACTGTTTTGTTTAAATTCACTGTTGCCTAAATGCGAAACGATTTCTGTTTTCCAGCGTTTCCGGCCGGTATGATGGAAATGCCGTTCTTCAGCGGAAAGGAATTTCAGAAGTAAGTAAGTGGAGTGTAAATTCTGGAGTGTCACGTGTAAACCACGGGGCTCTGACTCCACTCTCCATGTTGCAGGTCCATGGATTACGCCAGGATTGGAGCCATCGTCGGCCACGAGATCACGCACGGATTCGACAGCGTAGGTGAGTGACGTCACAATTTTTGTGCGCCTCGTTGTTAGACCACGCTGTATGGCACTACAACATGGCGGTACATGGCATTAAGTTGCGTGTCTAATAACTTAACCTGATTTTATGAAGTTCGGAGACCTTATAGGCCACCACACTCACTACCTTCATTATACAATAAGCTAAATAGACTTGAGAAAAACACAAATTGCGTGAATATCAGCCATGAGCGCTTCAAACGAGGCCTTCTGTGCTGTGCAGGCCGGCAGTACGACGCGTTCGGATCGGCGTTCGACTGGTGGAGTAGCGAGACGAACGCCAAGTTCGAGGAGCGGGCTCAGTGCTTCGTGGAGCAGTACAGCAACTACAGGGTGTCCGAGATAAACAAGACGGTGAGCATCCTACGTGCACGAACGGTCCTGTGCTACGAAGCCCAGTGACCTTGAACTTTACTGATGTGCCCTCGTCCGCAGGTGGACGGACAACGGACGCTTCGAGAGAACATCGCGGACAACGGCGGCGTCAGGGAGGCCTACAGGGCGTTCAGGAGGCTGAAGGCGCGGCGGGGCGTGGAGGTCTTGCCGCCCAGACTGCCTGGTTTGGAGCAGTACTCGGCTGACCAGCTATTCTTCATCGGCTACGCCTCGGTAAAGTAGAGTACTGGCATCCCACCGAGTAATTTTTTTACACGGATGACGAGTGAGTGCATCGCCAGGGGTGTGTTGCATTTTTTGTCCTGGGGGGGGGGGGGAGTGTACGAACCGAAAAGTGAATGCCAGGGTAGTTTAATTTGCAAGACGCTCCCGTCAACAAAAATGTCCAAACGCGAATGAGCTAATATTCTGCTTCAAGAATTTTAGATTTTCAGATTTCCGTGAGCGTGATTAACCTTGACTATAATCAACCGCACGAAACCTCGTGATAAGGGAAGAATCGATAATGACTGTTTGCATTTCGGTTAAGATAATGTTTTTGGTCCAAAAACAGCAGCCATGAATAAAAAATTGGCAGATCTTGAGATAACGAACGGGTTGAATGAACACTCCCGACCAAATTTAATTTGTTTTTCTTCACGTTAATTTGAAAAGAATTTTTCTTCGAATCGTCAAAGAGAATAAAATAATTAGAAGTATATTTGCTTTTCAATTCCTGTCAGTCTCGCTACAATTATAGACTTACGTAGCCTAGAATTAACTGAACTGATGTGTTCTACATGCGATTTGCAGCACGACCGAAGATTAACTGACGATCTGTTTCGATTTCCTTCAGATGTGGTGCAGGGCTGAGACTTTGGCTGGCCTCGAAGCCATGCAGCAGAAGGACAGTCACAGCCCCAACAGATTCCGTGTGATTGGCTCCCTCTCCAACATGGCGGAGTTCAGCGAGGTCTTCCGATGTCCCCTGGGCTCCAGGATGAACCCCGAGCACAAGTGTGTCCTCTGGTGAAAACGGGAGGAACTATTATTCGCGACGCAGAGTCAAGGTCACTCGAGTCGTGTTTCTGAGGCAACGGAACTGGGATTCAGAATTATAATTAATAATATTGTTAATGCTTCAAAATAAATTGTCAGCGGTGTTACACCAATCATTTTTGATTTCTATTTCAAATGACAAATAAAACTGTAATTTGTGACGTCATATTGCTGACTCATTGACAGGAGGAGGCCAAGAACAGATACAGCACAGGGAAAATAAGCGAATGCAATAAAAATATAATAATAATAAAATGGCCCTCGGAAACTCCCCTCCGAAAATATTTGCACGTGCTGAACTACTTTGTGGAAAAACAATTGAATTTCTGAGAGCGCTCGCCGAGAGTCATTTGTTATGCGCATGTAGCATGCGCGGTAGCTTCGTCTTTTGTCGTCCGTGCTGTACGCAACACGAAGTTGGAGTTGAAGGCGTGTGTGGTGTGGATTGAGAAATATC
Organism: Zootermopsis nevadensis; assembly: GCF_977971745.1. Taxonomy (NCBI): domain Eukaryota; kingdom Metazoa; phylum Arthropoda; class Insecta; order Blattodea; family Termopsidae; genus Zootermopsis; species Zootermopsis nevadensis. The sequence continues at coordinate 7,025,638 of NW_028259159.1, read as the reverse complement.
TTTCTTGGGTGCACGTGTGTTATTGGCCGGTTCATCAAAATCTATGAAGAGGAAACAGGTAATGTAATTTAATATTGATTTCAGTTGTGAACCCGAGTTATTCTAACTGCTCGCCATTCCACGCTTGAAAGTGCGCTGTTACGGTGAGGTGTCTCAATATGGCCGTAGGTCAACGTGTTCTAAAATGTGACCGGGTCTGTTTGCAGTGACGCAATACAAGAACCGCTTTTAAATATAATTCGTATAGTTCGTTTCTGGTAAATAATTACGTTACGGGAGCCATAAATTGAAATTACGGGCTTACGTTCTTTATTTATGCAATGGAGGGGAGTGGTTATAAGACGGTCATTTCAGCAGGCGACATGTTGCAAGTCTGAAATACTACGTCACCAGATTTGTGACGTCATGTCGTTCCCAAATTTGTTCTGTACAGAGAGAGGGACATTATTATTATTGCATATGAATGTACAATTGACGTAGGTCACAAGACTATTAACACTTTAGGCTATGTGGCTGATTTTAAATTACAATTAGGAAGAAGAAATATCTGGGTATTGCAATTGTGACCTGTGATTTAGAATAGGTAAGCACGTAGCACGCAGCTAAAATACACGTAATTAAATGTATAAAATTGCAGTAACAGTTAAGTAAATTGAATAATCTTATATCACTCGCGTCATGAGCGAATATTTATAAATCGTCATTTGAATACTTATATTGAATATGAAGAATTTAGGGCAATTCTTAGTATCTTTAAGGCCCCATGGCAACTTTCTCGACAGGAGTTTTTAAGCCTGAAATTCGTCTAAAAGTACGTTCTTGAGCAATGCCCCCATATGGTAGTCTCTTACGAAAGAAATGGATACAGTTCCCCCACGATATATTTCTGTAATTACATCAGTGCAATTTGATTAGTTTTGTAAGTTAGCATTTAATTTTAATAAAACCCTTCATTAGTAACTGATGCCACTGCTTGATTGCTGTTAGGCCTGCGTCTGGTGTGATATCTTAGGCGACACTTTGGAGCCGATGTTGTGGTGATTTCTGTTCACGATAGAATCGCCATCCACTTCTAAGCTGTGGCCCTCTTAAATCAGCACAGCGTTAGAATGGATGACTGTTCGTCCGGACTTGTGCTGTCAGTGCGGGTTAAAATTAGTTTCCTCTCACGGGCCCACTGGCCTCGAGATGCCCGTCTTGTCCGGAATTTTGTTTTCTGTAGAGATCCGGAAAAATCTTTTTCTCCTCCCTTCATATTTTTGGATTGTCTTTCGAATTATGGCACCTCGTAGTCTCGTACGCAGGTCGTCTCCTTAGTTTTGGAGGAACCGATTGCCCTAATCTTCGGTGTAGAGGCTTGTGAGAGTAGTCTTCTTTCCTTTTAGAAGGGGTTCAAAATTCTTCTGAGTAGTCTAGGTCCAGCTATGAATCGTATGCCTCGAGCTTCAGTGTAGAGGGACGTGTGGGTGTGGGGATTCCTTCGGTGAGTGAGCATGACGTCGTTGTCCTCTGCACAGAGGTCACTTGTCTGCAGTGTCTTCCCGGATTCGTCATCGTGAAGTTTCCCCAGCACAAATTTGTCTCCTTTAGCCCTCTGTCTGAGTTCTGGTGAGTTCGTAACTTAACACACCAGAGCCTCATTAAAGGTAACTCTTCGGTTGGTTTCAAATCGATCCTTCTGCGAGGATCGACTTTTTTCGATCAGAACCGAGAATTTTTAGACGCAGAAAAATGTCAGGCCAGCAACAAGCCACAGTTTGAGAAGTCGTCGATTTGTATTAACGTCCTCAAACAGTGGTTGAGGCACAACCAAGAGCCATCAAGTTTGTTTACTGCCTGCAGCCTCACGTTACATTAAGAAGCGATCACCAGCCACAATGCCTCGTGGCATTTGATCGAGACGGTCAATGACGTGGTTCTGATACTCCGCTCTATTTGACAACTGCAGTACTGGGTCCGGTCGTGACTCTGGAGTTCTGAACGGGTGTTCCCGTCCCCAGGGGTGGAACATGGGTGGCCTAATTAGCACCAGATCACCATTAGATCACACGTGGTCCATCCCCGGGGCGGACTGGTGATGATGCATCAAGAGACCTGATGGTGACTCCTGGCTTCTGCGTTCGCACTTATCAGACCTGCAGAGAGAGAGAGGGGGGGGAGAGGGGAGAGAGAGAGGGAACATGTTAGTAAATTACGGATAGCTTAACAGTTCTCGTGTTCTCGTTCTGTTATTGTCTCTGGATGCTGACTTTTCCGTTCCGTTGTTTCAAATAAGAGAGAAATTAATTTTAATACGAAATTTCAACAAAACCATTCCGACAATTCGTCAGTCATCAGATGACAGGGAGTTTTATCGATTCTTATGCTACTGTTCCATAATAAGCAAGTCATTCGAAAAGATGGTGTCATGGTAACCAGAACTCTCGATGAAAGTTCAGTTCCTCAGGGATTTCTACACCAAGAAAACATTTAATGTCGTGCCTGCCTTATATCGGACTTTATGAAATTAATTTACAACAGTCTTAAGGCCAGTTGGCATGCGCGTTACAAAACTCGCATGACGTGTTCTTACACATGCGATAGCTGTAACATGTCCACATCCAATGGCAATTATTATTGAAAATGTCAATTTTCCTCGATTAGCTCGAGGTTTGTGACAATGATTGATACTTTAGGGGATCGATTATTTTCTGAGAACGGTGTGCACGAGAGATATTGTGACATTAAAAAAAGGGGCGAAGTGACTAGAGAGTACAGGAAATTACACGGTGAGAAACTTCACAGTTTGCACACTTCACCAAATAACTTGTTATCACGACGAGAAAAATCGAGAATTAGATGGGTTGGGCGCGCAGCACGTGCGGATGCGATGTCAGAAATCGATACAATATCTTAGTTTGAGATGCTACAGAGAACAAAGCACTCGAAAGACATAGGCGTCGGAGAGAGGATAATATTAAAATGGATCTTAAGGAAATAAGGACACGCTGAACGGCCAATCACTATTTCTTGGTCGATATTCGCCACTGCACAGAACCCAAGGTGAGACACTGGTGATTTTCTGATTGTCTACCTAGTGACGTCACCTGCGGTACTGCGCAGTGAGTCTCGAAGGGGCGAGGTGCCCCAATCTTGAAGATAGCCCCTGACATGTCCTTGAAACGAGTGTGACGATATTCATAAAATTCTGCCAGATCAGGACGTTTAAATTTCTTGATCTGAAATAAAATTGCTGGAAATATTTCGCAAAATACAGCAACTTAAGGGAAGTTTTGTTAATCCTGACAGGCGTATGAAAGAGTGGCTCGCGAAGTTCCACAGCTCATCTCACGTTACAGATTTCGTCAGAAAACCTTTGTCGGCAAATGAAAATGGAGCTTCCGCCATTCTGAATCTCCTTCCAGCTTGGCCACGCCCATCTCATGTGACCACCAACTACACCAGTGCCCTGCTCAGCAACTCGAAGCCACCCTATCACAACCCTCACATTCTATGCCCTTTCCGTCCTTAAGGTAATGGAGCGAAAGATATTCCCACGCTCTGGAAGAGATATCCGGAGCTACGGAAAGTTTAGTTCCGGGTGATTAGGCCGGAACAGAAATGGGCGTGGCATCAGCTGCGAGAAGGTAATGATGGTGACTATGTCTACCACCTGCTTTGCATTTTACTTAAACGGCATTAACCATTCATCCTTGTAATGGTGAAGAGTTGTGTTTTCTTTGCGGTACGGACTGAATATTTAAGATGTATACGACCTTCAGAACGTTGACATGAGCCCCGCGAGTAAGGTCCAAGCAGATGTCAGACTCCGGCTCGAAGCACTCAAAAGTGTTTTTCCGCTACCACCGAAATGAAATGGCGTCCTCTTTAGTACGGAGTTCGATTCTCTTCGCCACGACTGCATTTTCTTTTTTTGGGGGGGAGCTTATTGTTTTGTCTAGCGACACTATCAGTGCATCAGACTAAAGGCTGTGGCGTTGAACATTAGGGCGATTCATGAGTAATGAACCTGAAAGGATCTGGAAGGAAGCTGTGGGTCCCTAATTTAAGGCAGGCCTGCTGTCTTGGTATTGGCTGAGAAGAACCACGAAATTTTCGGTCTCAGGTTCGAGAAACGTGACAAAAGCCTTCGGATAAACGCTGTTTTTTTTCGCAGGGTAAAGCTGAGTTATTAAGTTATTATATTTGTGCTGTGATGTAGCAACAGCTGAGGTATGTACCTGAGTCGTGCCTAGATTATGACTCTCAGTCTGTTACCCTAGACCAATGGGTCAATTACGACGCTTACATTGTGAATTGGAGGCCTCTGGATTGCATTAATGCTTTCCAGACCTCTCGAAGCAACGGGACACCTGTCCTGGGGCAAGAGCGGTCTATGTCCACTGTAAGCGCACTCGATTTTCACTGCGCGGTGCGACCGAAGCAACTCTGGATCTGGTTTGTGGTTGTTTTACGATGCTGTATCAATTTTGTCCGCTGCTATCAGTCAACTGATAGTATGATAACTGAATAATGACTTGGGAAGGGTGTGGAAGGAAAAGTGGTTGTGGCAAAGAGAGGCTGTGGAGAAACATGAAAATCTTCAGTCTCAGGATCGAGATTTGAGCCCGGGACTTCTCAATAACGAGCAGGATTGCCAATCTCTCGGTTTTTCCCACAAAGTCGTCTGGCGTGTTTTTGAATTGAACTGTTTATGGTTGAGCGAAATTGGTAGGCAGCCTTGAGGATGATTAAAGGAAGGAGGGACACTAATCAGCGGCTGACCGATAAGGAGCTTGCACTAGAAAGGCCACGGGGCTAGTCGAATTACCTCAGTCGTGGGAACCGAACGTTCATTAACGTGATGACAAGAGCCTGCTACTGATCTGTCCTAAGCCAACTGAATCCAATCCACGTCGATTAATCATATCCTTTCATCAAAGTCTAGGTCTTCCATGTAGTATCTTCCCTTCTGAAGAGTTTTGGATCAAACTATGTATCCATTCCTGAAATACGTCATGCGAGTTGCGAGGCCCACCCATCTTTCTCCGATTAATAAATTTTACCTGCGAAATTAAATCCTTCGTTAAATACTGCAGTGCATTGGTTTTTTGGCCCCTCGAAGCCGAAGCTCGTCTTAATAGTATTCAAGGATTCAGTCCGTACCGCGAAGAGAACACAACACTTCACCATTACGAATATCAAATAGTTAACGCTGTTTAAGGAAATAATCGCTGTTTAGGCTGAGAATCATTTCGAAGCACGTACAAATGCAAAATTAATAATCATTGATGGTTGAAGAACATGCAAGTTCTACTCACCACAGCTGCTTCAGACACGTACCTTTCGCTCACAGAACGTAACAAGTTAAAAGGGCGGTGGCAGCCGAAGGCCTGTCGCACGAACGTCAACTCGCAGTGTGTCGCCACTTGCGGAGGGATGAGGAAACCCCCAACCAATCAAATCACAGCTTGTAGATCGTACATCTGGGCAACGGGCGAATGTCTTACGTGGAAGTGGAGGTCGTCGCTGTCTGGTCATCCGAAAACAATAGGCGATCTGACTGATCTTTTAAGATCACGTGATAAGCAACGTAGCTGTCATGTACAGTGCGTGCATAACAAAGTGACGTCATGACTACTAGAAGTGCGTGTTTTTTTGGGAAGAAACGTCTCCTGATATTGAGGTTATCAATAACATTAACACAAATTTTCAAATTCTTCATTTTGGTTGATATCTGATTAGTGTTTACAACCGGCATTTTATACTAAACTAACATAAATTCAGACACAAGTTAGAAAAGTGAGTCTATTTAAAATTGGTCACGACCGATTTTCTTAATTATTTGCAATAATCTGTATTTGTGCTGATTTACCACGTTACGTAGATGTGTGGGAGCAGAGGCGGTCCTCCGTGCATTGTTAACCTCGGTATTACAAGGAAGTGAGTGATTAGCTTCACGCTTCGGCCCTTATGCCTCCGCTGGGCGGGTCCCACAGCCGGTCTTAACACAGCCGTGGCAAAGAAAAGATTTTCTCCTCCAGTAGTCCATCATGAAACCAGTTGCTTTATTAAGGATAGGCGAATAATTATTTTTACTCATAATAAATATGGCTTTTATTAAAATGAATTCGTTAATAAGCGAAATATTTACCAACGTTTTGACTGACAATCCTGCATTTCCGTCAGAGGACAGATTTGCTACGGAAAGACCGGAACCCCTGACAGTTGACAGACCCGCTTAGCAGCAGTGTCGGAGAAGATGCCGCCAGTGCTAGGCGCTCTAACTCTTGGGCTTTGAGTTGTTACATACACTTCGATCTATTCTGAAGGATTCTGACGATGGTGTAATTTTCTATACTGTTGTCATGGTAATAAATGTGGCAGAAATTTTATTTCAGTGCTGTAAACACCGAGAATGGGAGATACGTTTGTCGTTTCATTTAAATAAACAGAAAAGAGTTGTAAGAGTCAAACTTACTGGTGAATTCAGAGGGTTCCGAGTTCAAATCTCGGTTGAAAACTGATTATTAATTCTGCAGAGAGATAGTGGGACGGACTTAAAATAGCCTATGACCACTCACTCTCATTTATGTTAAGGTTAGGTTTCTCTTAGTGACAATAGAATTTGAACGATACTTCAAATATTTTTCTGTACGTGATAAAATTTTATTGTTGAAAAATAAAACATATGTATTATCGTGCAATGTACACCTTAAAAAGTTTATGGTCACTTCAAATGGACACGGTTCTGGAACAAAAGCACAGCGCTTTTAATGTCTAGCAGAACCTGAGTCCACAACAATGGTTGAATCTTGAGCAGTTTACGCAGGCAACAATACCTTTGTATATATACATACCTTCAACCCGTTCTTATAATTTTACAGACATACACATTACAAGCAATAAAATGTAATACACAATTATAATAAAGATGGCTTATTCCATCGGTACATAGGGCAGATGTGTTAAGAACAAACTGCATTTTCTTTAAAAATGTAGGCACATCCGGTTAATATCATAATCTGCAGCGCTGTTTTAGGCGACTTGCCTAAATCAAGTGCAGGACACGTCAACCACTCTCACGAAACGAAATCAGACGGCGTAAAACCTGCGGAAAAGCGTAGGAAAATTCAGATTCTTAAGTCTGATAAAAGATTTCTCGTTCTTACATTTCATTTTTTTTTTTTTTTTTTAACTTCAGAAGTAACTGTAAATTTTTGGAATACGTTTTTGTTGTTTAAGGTCAGAATCGCGCGGTTCAACTCCGGCGATCTAAGACGGAGACAGCAATGCCGACACAGGAACGAGCGAGTATCGTACATTTTCCTTTCTTCGTCAACTTTAAATTTTATCGTAGACTTCTAAAATTTAAAAATATAGGGCAGAGGAAAACACGTTCTCACGAAAGGTAACCTACGTCACAATATAGTCAGTCACCCGAACTTTAAATGAGCAAATAATGAAAGCAGATATGCAACAGAGTTCGTTTTAACTCCGTAAATATTAATCCTGCATATTTAGCATGCGGTCTGAATACTGATTAGTTCGATAATACAAGATTCATAAATAAGTCTTGTTTTATCTGTCAATACTTCGCTGCTCCGAGGGCAGAAGGGGGAAGTCCTCACAAAATCAGGCTTATTAATATTTTAAACTGCGTAAATGTTTGTAAGATTTTGAGATGAACGGCGAGTTTTGCTGTAATTACAAGTAACAATGCGCATGCGCCAGAGATTTAAAATTGTTACGGGGCACGAAAAGAAATATCAGTCCCTAAGAAGACATCAGCGATCCCAAAGTCTAATTTTAAGTTGTTAATATTTATGCTTCATAGTTCAATGTGTGAACACGTCATAGGACACAGACTGGCTGTTCTATATTAGTCTAATGCATATATTATATTCCGTTACGTGTATTGACCATGGATGAATTTTTTAGTGTTGAACATTTTTTTCCTGCTTTGTGAAGCTTCAACTTCATCTCGCAAGTGTTCAGTCTTGTGAACGAAAACACAACAAGTGTTTGTACAACACAATGTTTTTTGAAAGGTACACTTTGTAAAGGCGCGCTTATGTCACAAGAATTGACCGCATCGAAGGTAATACAACTTTAAGTACAAGGTGCTAAAAAAATATGTTCCTAATTAAATTAATTAACTAATCGTCACAGCATTATGACTGATGCAACGATTCGTTAAATTTGTCATTAGGCTATTAGCGTGTTAACGTTTATCCTCCATCGTGAGCCTTCCCTTCCCACGGGATGAGACTTCACTTACAAAGCCTGGTCGCAAATCTGACGGCGGACCAGAGGAACGTCTGGTCCGCCTTGGGCTTTCATGTGAATCTCGACGGTTTGTGGCGGTTCTCGTATTTCAGTGACCGAAGCGTTGAGTTTGATCGGAAGTTGAGAGGTGACAGGCGGCCATTTCTCGGTCGCGAGCTCTTTGTCTACGGCGAGATACTTCTTTCCCTCTGCACCAAAACCCGTCAGCTTCCTCCACCTAGGCCTGACGACCTTAGCCAGGACGTAGTTTACGACGAAATCCTCAGTGAACATGACCGTCAGGAAATGGATGACTGCCAGACAAAGCACGATCACCTGTAAAAGCACACACGTAACGAGTTAGCTTCTGAACTTGTCTTTCTGTTCGTCGCGAATCTTCCCCCAGAATAGAGTGTGCTGTCATCTATCAGTGACCTTTGCGATTATGATTTTGGTTGTTATCGATTGTGACTGCAACATGAGATATATTTCAATCCGTTTTTCCACTCGATTAGACGGGTCGGAATTATCTCCTCTGGAGGACTTTTGACAGCTACTTTAATGCCATGACGAAGGGGCAGTCAGAAAGTCGATTGCCTAACAGGCGTGTTAAGTCGGTAGGTTAGGTTAGGTTCTGTGACAAAGATTGACAGGTCCATCTCAGATGAGAGGCTGGTAGTCATCTGAGATTTGTGGGACACACGGCGGTGAGAAGGAAGATGGCTGTATTCCGGGTTGTTGCGCTGCGTAGTCTGTTGGACGTTTACAGACGTTACAGAGATCCCTGCTGCCTTCATCATCAGAACTATCATCGCCCTGATGATGAAGGCAGCAAGGACCTCTGAAACTTAGATAGTCTGTGAGAGTGCATGTCGCAAAAACCCAGAAGACAGCCATGTTCTGCCAGTTCTTTAAAACTTTCGTGTGTATACCTTGAAGTTGAAGACTGGTGGTTGGATGTAAGCCATAACGTTCAATATCCACTGCGCCGGGTACAACGTCTTGTACGCGCAGATCACGGTCATGATGACAAGAGACGCCACGAGGGCCACATTTGTGTGGATTCCCTTCCTGTAGGGCTTGCCCTGCGAGAACGTCACGGCCGCTGCAATGTACTGGAAGAGGGAAACAGAGTACACGGCGTAGTTCTCGTAACACTCGTAACTGTCCGGGTCTTTCGTGTACTGCGAATACCAGGGGAAGTCCCTGACCCAGAAGAAGGCACAGATCTCGACGGCCGCTACTACGACCACGTGCAGCGCGATGGACGCCAGCGGGATGAAGGAGAGGAGGCTCGTGAGGGGCGGGTCCTTGACCAGGGGCCCGTCGTAAGCCTCGGACTTGCCGAAGAAGAAGACAAAGTTGACGATGAGGCAAATGTCGATGAAGAGGAACTGCAGGTCCGTGAGATTGCTCTCCACGGAGTACAGAATGATGCAGGAGAGGAACTCGGTCAGCGAATACGCCACCATGAACTTGAAGATCCCTGATGACGTCGACAGGGCCGCCCGTCCCTCGCGGATCACCCTGGGGACGCACGAGATGTTCGCCTCCCGGGACGTGAACGGAGACGCCACGGACGATTCTGCTTCGGAGAGTGAAATTCCGGCGTGCGCCGCCTTCAGTGCGCCACAGTCGTTCGCTCCGTCGCCACACATTGCTGCAACCCGCAGTACAATATTTTTTTTTCGTCTTAAAGGCATAGTGGGGTCTGTGGCTTGTTGCAAGACATTTATTGGGGGAGCAAGGGTCCTGCTGATCTCTGGCTAAGAATACGTTCAGCATCAAATTCACACTCTCAAATCATCTTAATTTCATGGTGTACGGATACAAAGGTAGCTTTAACCTCGGTGACCCCAGAGGCCTGTAATCGTCGCCTCGACCATAGCACACTGAAATGTCGATTGAACTTACCCACGTAGTAGCCTAGTGACTGTAGTTCTTGTACCAGCTGCTGTTTCTGGTCGGAACTCATTCGCGCGAACACAGCTCCCCTGGTGCAAATGCGTGGAAGCAGCTCCGGGAGTCTGTCTCTGATAATGGCCCACGTGTTTCCTGTCAGCGCCAGCTTGAAGCTCGTCTGACCTGTCCCTGCCTCTACGTCATGTCGTCCGTTAGCTACCGGAGCTACCAGCTGAAATATACAGAAATCCTGTCAGCCACTTCATTTCGTCGCAAGTGTCGAATTGCCTTTCGCGTTGCTGCGATGGGCCGCTGCTTCCGGGAGCAAACGGGACTTACGTCTTTCGGCGAGGTGTAGAAGACCCTGGCGCGAGTGCCCTTGACCTCGGGAACGGCTGTCACAGTCACCACGGCCTCGCCAGGGGCGATGATGCCGCACTCCTTAGCCACGCTGACGGCTGTGAGGATGTTGTCCCCTGCAAAACAGTGCGAGCTACACTCAGCTTTCCTCGGTCGCCAAGTTAACGAAGGTGCCACGACATAGTCAGGTTGTAAATGCAAAAAAGCTGTCGTAACAATTCATTTTCTCCGGGTGTAAAAAAAAAGATGCAAACGGATATACGCGTAGACTGTGCTCGCGTGTGGCCATGGATTCGTGTTCCTCACCCGTGATCATGATGATCTTGAGCTGCGCCCCCTTCAGCACACCAATCACAGGCTCGGTCTCCGGTTTTAACCTGTTCTCCAACACGATCATACCCAGGAACTCCAAGTCCTGCTCGATCTCCTCGCGACGCATGCGCTGAATTTTGCCGTAGCTGCTCTCGGCCAGAGGGCGCCTGCCCAGGGCGATGACCCTGTAGCCCTGCTCCGTGTACTCCTCCAGCGTGCTGTTAAGGTCCTCAGGCACTACCAACAGATTACGAGTAATCGCGATGTTACGAAACACAGAGCGGAAGCGACAATATTAAGATGGACTGTCAGAAGAGAAACAAGAGGACTCTGTTTATGATTTGATCTCGCCTCGCCTCGCCTCACCTGTCTCGGGCCGTGACAGCGAAACGATCATCTCGGGTGATCCTTTGCAATACAGCACCAAGTCCTGCGACCCTAGGGCCCGTGTCACCACGCTCATGCGCTGTAGGGTGGACGAGAACTGGAATTGATGGAGCAGCGAAATCGCTGACGGAAGCTGTCGGAAACAAGCAGAGGATTACAGAATGCGCGCTTGTCTATTTCCGGGATGTCGGCACACACAAAAGATCGTCAACACATTGTACGAGTGTCGTACTCAGATCCGCTCAGTGCTTATCTGTAATGTGGTAATGCGGCGAAGGAACATGAAGGCAATTATGTACTGAAAGTTTTTGAGTCAACAATCTCCCGTCTCCATGGCGACGGTGTCTTTCATTACTCACCCCGTCGTCGTGGTGGTCGTTCGCTGTTGGACATTTGACGATGGTGGGGACGATCAGATCGTACTTCTGCTGATCAACCACCTCTGGTTCCTCCAGCTTCCAACCAGTCGCCTCGAACATCTGACATAAAAATGATCGTGTAATGACGATGCCACAACCACGAGTCAACAGACCTCGCCTGAAGAGGCTGAGTAACATTTTGGGATACTGGAAGCCGGCGATTCCCAAATACGATTACACCGGACTTTACAGGAAAACTTGTGGCATCAATGAACGGACATATGTCACAACATAGGCCCTCACCTTTACGTCTAGGGGATCTCCCGACAGTGCGCCGTCAATGAGCGTGAGGGAGTGGCAGGAGGCCATGCCGAGCTGGAGCGGTCCTCTGCTCAGAAGTTTCATATCTTTGACGACCACCTGAAACCGCTGCTCTCCCACTGGCAGAACACCCCACATGTCCAGCCCATCCTCCGTGAGCGTCCCCGTCTGCCAACAATCATCAACCAAAATGCAGTCTGCAGTCAGCCTACATCGGGTGATACGGACTTTAGCTCCATTAATACAGAGCCCAAAGACTCGCCTCACCTTGTCGAAGCACACGCAGTTGATGGAGCCAGCAACGTTAATTATCCTAGAGTTGATGCAATAGATCTTGCGGGCCTGCAGCCTGTTCTGGGCGTACAGCTTGCCCACTGTCAGCGCCGCTGGCAGGGCCGGAGGTATGACGATTGTTATCAGATCGAGGGCCTTTATCGCCACGTCGCCAGCTGGCACTGCCTTTCCAATCTGTGGGAAGAGACATTTTTCGCTCGTTATGAGGAACAGGGAACGCTAAAGTTACGTACGTTATTCCGATACTTCACTTCGATATAAATCGCAAGGCAGTAGCAATATGAACGCGCTGGCTGGCTAGGTGCAGCTGTTCTGAAGGCTGTACCTTGAGCACGAGGGTGTATACGAATCCGACGGCTGCTATAGCGGCCAGGATACCAATGAACTTGTAGGAATCTTGGTCGAACTTGAAGTCTGCGGGAGGTGGGTACAAGATTGACCTCACCAAACTGCCCTTGGCGGTGAGGAACCCAGTGCGCAGAACCACCGCGCGCACTCTCTCGTTTCCATAGAAACGTGTTTGTATTACCTGCGTTAAATGAGAAAAGAATTGTGTTTTGACGGAGTGAATTTATTTTGTAAGAGGCAGGACCACGCGGCGTCAATAGATAAAAATGACGAAGTGTGAAAATTAACTTCATTTCCGAGAAGAAACTGTGCCATTCATTTGCATTGAAACGACCAAAAGTGTTCACAGACGAAAGCGGGAATTATGGTTTAATAAGTTACAATAGACGCCACTCGTGGAGAAATAGGCGCACCTGAGAATATAATATTAAATATAGTGTGGACTGGATTAATCTGGCTTGCGACAGTCTCCAGCGGCGAGCTCTTGTAAGTAGGACAACAGACCATCGTGTTTTATATGAACTAGCTGAGTGTCTAGAAGCTTAATATTTCCACACCAAAGTTGTCACCCGCCAAGCAACTGAAAAGGTTTGAACTAAGGACCTCCATTATTCTGGATGCTACATGTTCAACCCATCTTACCATAACCCTCGCTCTACTGAGGAATACAAATTACGAAGCTCATACTTAAGAAATGTTTGTCAGCTAAAGTTATTTATGTTCAGGTGTAATGTGTATTACATAAAATTTAACTGCAGTTTTCGAATAATTAAAGGAGGTTACGTCACGTGTTGTCCGTTGCCGTCTTGTTGACGCTTTGAACGGCCTTTCAAATGAACATGGAGCGGAACAGTTGATTATCCACGTGTGTGAAACAAGACAAGGTCAGTTACCGGACACGTCGACTTACAGCGAACAAAATGAAATTCCTCGGTGGCAACAGCTGCGTGACGCAGTCTGATTCATCAATTCAGCAGGAAATAGTATTCAAAGAAAGAGGAAATCGAGTGTTCTATTTCAGATGGCTCTATTTTTCCACGTTAGACGCGTGGGTCTGCAAAAGAACTGTTATTAAAAAAACTACGCGACTTACATTTCTTACGGTACGTCTCCGTATTCTGTAATCTCTACGCTAAATGATGTCAGACATAACCTATAAGTTTTAGCGAGTCCCTACGTATGTAAATTTGTCATGCAAAATTTGAATTTACATTTGTAGTTCAGTCTTCAATTTTAACATCTGAAGAAGTGAGATTCCGTTTGCTCATAGCACGAAAGATAAAACCAATAACTCCTTTAGGTTTCGCTTTGCCGCCATGTTGTTTTTATGCGTCCTGGAGTAGTTACGTAGACCACCAGGCTTACAGACGCCACTGATCCAATCGACTCACCTTGGTGCCGCAGAAGAGCGTGTGGTTTATGTCTTCCTTGGGGTCGTAAAGAACGCCTGAGAGACGTGGAAGGGACGTCTTATTTACCGGCACACTCTCGCCTGCACACACAACAAAGAAGTGGCTCTGTAATCAGATGTACTTGCATCGAACCCCGTTCTCTGTCTTGTTACAGTACTATTGATTGTCTTTATAATTTAACAGCTGTTCATCTGAGTCAGAAACTCCTGCTTTGGAACCCAGTGGTTCATTTATCGCGATCTCCTGAGCCAGCTACATCCAGTTCGTATATAAATCCAAAGCTCATCTAAATATTATTTAAGAGATCGTTCCGTACCGCGAAGAAAACACTACGCTTTACCATTACAGAGATGAACTGGTTAACGCTGTTTATGGAAATGATCGCTGTTTGCAGTGTTAATCATATCAAACCCATGATTACAAAATGAAAAGTTGATGATTATTAAAGCAGGTGATACCCGAGTTTACTAGTCACTGGGCTCTAAAGGGTTCTCAGGTGTTTCTACGTTGTTATGCGTAAGGTTATATCTTATAGGGCGATGCAGTGGAGATCTTGAAACCGAAATGGGTTACTTGGAACATAGTCTCATACAGTTGAATCCATTTTACAATTCCACCACCTACTTATCTTAAATCAATTTTAGTATCAATCCATCTATACCTAGTTCTTATTAGTTGTTTTCTCTTCACTTCAGATTTACTGAACAAAACTACTATTCGAATACCCTGTCAATATTAAGTGAGCGCTTCAAATTATGAAGTTCGTGAGATCGTAATTTTTTAATTGCAAACCATCGATTATGACCCTTACGACCGCAGCGAAAGGCGTTTTAACTCTGATAGGACAGCAATGACGTTGTCTGCTATTAATTCCCGGAAAATCATGCGCATTTGCGAGATGAGAACTGATCGTGTGTTGTTCAAACCTCGGTTGCTGGCAGCTACAAATTGAATTCCAGGAAGTAACCAATAGGAATATTCTCGTGGAAAATCCTGTGATACGCGAGGCCACTCGGTTATCTCGTCTGACTGGCTGCGTCGTCGTACGTTTCCCCGGCAACAACGAAACACCAAGGACAGACCTTGAAAGGTGTCTGTGTGACCTCGTGTCACTATTATTTTCGAAAGGGTTTCTTCCTGTTAAAGAACAACTTAAGTAAGAAACCGACTGACTCGATGGTACAAGGTTTTTTGATTAGTTGTCACTCTCTGCTCTGGGGCGAGAGAAGGGTCATGTTGCCATCCCGAGGGCGGAAATCGAATTGGCCTGTGCCACGAAGCATTTGAGGTTTTCCCCTCAGGTCCTTGGTTACCTGTTAGCATGCTCTCATTGACAATGCAGGTCCCACTTAACAGCAAGGCGTCGCATTCCATGTTGCAGCCGTGGGTGGGGATCGTGATGACGTCACCGGGTACGAGCTTCGTCGTCGGAATCTCCTCATACCTGTCGCCGCCCCTCCACACGGTCACTACGTCGCAGGAGTGAACGGTGTCGTGCAGACTTTGCTGATTCTGGGACGTACAGGGTGATCGTATTATTAGTGAACACAACATAATCGACGTGAGCAGCTCTTCGATACATGCGACTGTACTGAGCCCAACGGAAGAAGTCCATATAACTCTCTCTAGTCATTTCGTCCACAGGACTGCCAACACTTTGCATTGGCTGACGAGTGTGAAGGGAATATTACAGTATTGAGACAGATAAAAGCCTCTAAGACCAGTTAGACTCCTTTCTGCATCCTCAATATAACCATCCACAATGCTATTACCTCATATATGTATGGCACCGATTTATACATTCGGCTGGTTATAAAAAATACAGGGTGTTTGTTTTATTATGGAGACATGTGCAGCATTATAATAAAATGGTTACGGGGGTAGAATCTTTTTAATGTTATCACAAGATCACTAGAGTGAAGAAGGCATTTAGGCTACGTCTGTTGCACACATGTTGAAAGCAGTGAGTCGCACTTACCTTTCGTGTCTGTAGGATGGTAGAAAAGACGCCGAAACACGTCATAAGGACGATGGCAATAAGGTAGTAGTAATAGCCTTCCGCGGCCCACACGCACAGTGTGAACAACTGGAAGATGTAGAACGGGTTGATGACTTCCAGGAGAAGCAATTTCCAGAGACTTTGCACCTCCACTGGAATGTCGTTAAAGCCGTAAATGATTTGTCTGCGGAAGGAAACGATGCAAGTTCGATATTATAACGATATTGATAAAACGTGGGCAGGCAGGTTCGTTAAAAGATGATAGGTTGTCCCGTAGATCAAATGGATTCTTAATCCTTACAAATTACTCGCTACATTATAATGTAGTTTTTTTTTTTTATCGACGGAACATTTTTGTGACAATACAAAAGTGTTAACACTTGTACCTGAGTGATATGAACAGCTCAGGATACATAAATGTTAAGACATCTTAAAGGTTCAGCAGAATTTAAATGGAAAATGTCACTGGTCTCGAAGTAATGGACTATCTTTAGAAATTTCCGTACATTGGCCCTAGGTGGAAAAACAATTTTGCGAAATTTGCTGACAGATAATATTCACTTGACATCCGATAAGAAAAACTATTTCAGCTTGAGCGAAGGTCATCGAAACATTTTGCTACTAATACTCGTCACAAGGTTTTTGGGTTTGACTCCGCTATCTGCCTATTCCGTAGGAGATTTCAAAATAATGCATTATGCATCATGACCTTTCCAAAAGATTTAAAACAGACAGAAAAGTGTCTCTATGACAATAAATCCGGTATTACGTAAATCCAGTTGGCCTTTGTGTGGCGCTCTCTGACCTTATGATTCGGACCTCGCGGACCGCGCACGCGGATAAAATGTTAGGTTAGGTTTACCTCTTCTGTTGCTGGTACTCGTTGAATCCCGAGTACTTGTGGAGTTCTGCCTTAGTAAGACCCTTGTCCAAGCCGACCAACTTGACGAACTCGGATCGATCTTCGTCCCAGATGTAGCACAGTTTCTTGATCCACACGGCTCTACATTCCTGGATGTCTATCCGACAAACGGAATATAACAAGTAGTTGGTTCCTAGTTATTTAAGAACTGGATCAACCCCGCAGTTTATTCAGTGACGAATGAGACGGGTAGTTCAGCGGTTTCCAAAAACGATCTTAACCACTGTCAAAGCCACAGTCAAAAGACCATAGTAAAAACATCGTCCTCGTAGAGAAAAGAGGAATTAGGAAAAGGTGTCATTGTGTTCGGGAGTGCTCGGTTCGAATCCCACCGACAATGTTCGTGATTTTCTTCAGCGCACGCAGGAAAATATCGGGACACTGTACTGAAGCACCCCCGTCCCCCGAATCACCAGTTACAATCATCGTGCAATGTCTCATTCGACGAAACCTTAGCGGTTGATTCAGCGTTTCTAAACAATCGAATGAACAAAGAATGAAGCTAGGTGCGCCCGTTCTTGTGGAATGACAGAGGATAAAGAGGGACGGATCTGTTCTGGATTGCTACGCCGTGTAGTCTGGAAGAAATCATCGGTCTCACGAATGGAGATGGGTTGATTTATACCAAACTTCGCAGCGCAACTTTCCAGAAATGTATTTTTCATAATCTCGGCCGTCTTCGCCGTGACTGACCTTTGGTGGAGCCGTTGTTTAGCTGAGCGCGAACTCCGTCATTGACGTCGGACAGACTCGAGGGCGTCTCAGCCGCCCCGACTGTGCTCAATCTGAAAAAAAATAAAATTAAAGATTTGAGCGAAACACACACGGTCCGAGTTTTCGCCCGTCCTTCGGGGCACGGAATGTCTGTGGGCTCCGTACGTCGCATTTAAATATTGGTGAGAGTGTCTTACGACAACTCCTGTCGAAATAACTACCAGTAGGCAAGTCGTTCTTCTTGACGGATGCATTTACTTGGAGGCCCATTAAGAATTCAAGAACTTAAAATCAGTTTCAGTCGTGCGTTATATAGGATGATGTTTCGCAAAAATTTTGTTTATGTACTTTTAAATTTAAAATTCTCCGAGATGATTTTATGACCGTCTGTCTCAGCGTAAATACTGGGTGTCCTGACTGATGATATCTTCATACAGAAATTAACGCTCGAGACATATTCACCGTCATTTTTAAAGTACGTCGTAGGACTCCCTCCAGAATCTGATCACGTGGTCCCTAAACATTGTACATACATATTACACGAATACATTAATCGCCCTGATGATGGAGACAGCAAGCACCTCTGAAACGTTGGTGGAAATCTACCAGACTACACGGCGCAACAACCCAGAAGACAGAAATCTTCAGACTCACCGCCGTGAAAACCTCAAATCCCACATATACTACACGTTTTACCAGATTGGAATTTCGCGTCTCAGTCTGTAAAGAGGTTTCGCTGTTTGATGGATCGGACGACTTAGCACGGTCCTTCCCAAACCTGGGTAAATTACCCCCCAAAAAATGGGTAAAAGTGGTTTTTCTTTGGGTAACGACGCACTCATTTCTGTGTGACTTGACTGAAATCCCCGATAGTGTTAATGGCTTTACAGCGCAAATGATGGAGCTTAGGTCAAGGAGTCAGTGCAAAATGTTATTTGAATGAAAAAAAGGGCCATTTGGAGTCTTTCACGACGAATATCCTGTGGTAGATGGGGAGGCCGTGATGCAAATATTACAGTTTCCGAGCATCTACATGTGTGAAGTAGGATTTTCCACTCTCGCCTTCAAAACAGCACGAAACGAAAATATTTGCTGAATCCCGAATACGATGCGAGTTGTCCTCTGTCTCCAATTGCTCCCAATTTTGCGGAACTATTAAATAAGACGGAGCAGTGGCGTTGCTCTCATTAGCCGGGACCTGGGTGATGATATATTCATGGTGAATAATTACGAAATTTTTTGTGGCTGCTAAAATGTTTAGAGACGTTTAAAATAAAGACATTTCATCAAACATATTGTTTGATTCCTATTTTTTTTACCGATCTCTCTCCACTTGTCATGTTTTCTGTGCAGTTAGTGTTTTATCTACGTTGGGTAAAAAGGACTTTCTGAAAAGCGGTTTTGGGTAATGAAGGAAAAGGTTTGAGAAGCAGTGACTTAGAACAACAACAACCCGCTTAAGTGACGGAATTCACGTAATAAATGTCTGCAGGCAACAACAGACCGAGCGTGCTAAAACTGATGCGCTATGAGTACATTTCCTAACTTTTTCTCTTCCGTAGTATTTCCAAGTAGACACTGACGCGTCTATTGCAAAGTTCACCGGCGATTATAACCTTGGGTTAAACGCGGCCGGAGCGTGAACATGAACACTTAAGACTGTGCAGTATCGAAGAAAAGAATACGTGGAGCAGTGCGTTAAGGCCGTCTATCGTTGCTCTCAGCTGACACGTGAATGTGTACTTAAAAAACTGGCACTTCTTGGTTTTAAAGGAACTCACCTCACGGTGTGTGTTGAAATTGTCTTCACCTCCTTTACGAAATACGTCTTGAATCTCCCCATATAATTGTCCTGTGAAACAAAATTATCGAGGGTTATCGTTTCGGAAAGCGAAGTTTACAAAAACTGTCACGGCTTTCTTGATACCTCGATATGGATCCAAGGCCCCCCTGAAAGTTTCCTTTAAATGTCACAAAGCTGTCGTCATTTACACATGGATGACATCAAATAAATGCAAAAAAATTGTAATTATAACAAACAAAAAATTAATATATAATTTGTGACCAATGAATAAAATTATTGATCCGTTGGACGGAATAATATTTCATGAATTGTACGTAATTGATACAAAGACATTACTTTATAACATTTCCAAACTAAAATAAAATAAAAAAAGGTCAGAACGAATTACGTCACGCGTTTTCAAGGTCATTACGCTGACATTACCTCGAGAAAGGATAAACGTGACTAATGTTAATTATGTATAATGAGCCCTAATTAGCAAGTCTACTGAAACACTACATAAAACGCAATTGAACAGGTGTTAAAACATGTACTCTCATTTGTGTCTGACTCAAAAAGACAACCCACTTTCACGATTTTATACACGCGTTAAATGAACTGAAAATTTCTATATATTTTTTTTGTCTTAAACTTTTATGTGTATTTGGCGATCTGTGCTCTATTAAAAACACGAGTTTTCCACCTTCTAAGTTTCTGGAACGAAGCTCATCCAAAACTTTCAAAACTGCTGTTCGTATCTTGGAGAAAACACATATCTATTGTAATGAATATTCGGTTAATAAATACTGAAAAAACAACTCTTTATTTTGGAAACCACAAAAAATACATGGCCCACAAACGAACATTTGTGACCCTGCTTTAATTTTCAAAAATAGTTCGTGAAATGCACTAAAACGAGCAACTTACCACCACAAGCAGTTTAGTAGCGACATCGAGGGTGCAGGGGGTGTGAGTGGCGTACAGTAGCCACTGGGGGTACCAGTGAAACACAAGGCGAAGCACCCCTAGCGTCAGAATCACACCCGACCACGTGGCAACTGACCGGAAACGACTCCACGTGTACCCGTACACTTCCTGTAACAAAGTACATGCGGTTTTGGGCATTTAGAGTATGTCTCTCGGATGTGATTTGTACCAGAAGAAAAGTAATTCGGTGTTCAACATCTAAACCTTTACCCCGAATATTACAAATGATATCGCCTTTACATTTGATAATGACTTGTAAGTATCCTGTTTAAACTGGTAAATCTGCTTTGTTATTAAATCACAAAGTGGAATTTCTGAACTAGGCGCAAGTAGTTTGCTAAAATGGTAAAGTTGCGTCTTATTGTGATATAATAAGTAATATTAAATCTTGTCCGTCTAATCACAATAAATTCTTATTAAATATTAAAATATTACAATAATTAACATTTAAAATATTTTAAAATATCAAATGATGTTCTTTATCGAAATATTCGATTTACATTAGACCATCATTTTTCATGTTTCACGACATGTTTCAGTTCCTAAAAGAACCATCCTCAGGTGAAACATGTCGTGAAACATGAAAAATGATGGTCTAATGTAAATCGAATATTTCGATAAAGAACATCATTTGATAATTTTAAATGTTTTAAATATTTTAAATGTTGAAATGTTAATTATTGTAATATTTTAATATTTAATAAGAATTTATTGTGATTAGACGGACAAGATTTAATATTACTTAAGTAGTTTGCTGTTTCTGGCTGTAGTCGCGCATAAAAAACAGACTGCCAAATCAGTACGCAACAGTAATTTTCTTAAGTCGGAAGCAAATATAATCAGGCGTAAGGCATGAATTAAAAGTAGCAATGCGCATTCAGTTTCTTATCAGCCAGAATATTTGGTCCACGTTGTAGCGGCATGTAGGTATAAATTCCACCTGAACAAGATATTTTAGTGCTGTAAAGTTTCTGAGCTATCGCGAAATACTATCAGTGGCTGTGGGAGGTTTTACAGACTGTCGGTATGACTCCTTGGATGAATGATCAGCCCGTCGCAAGGCCTCTGTGCGTACACAGAAATGGGGTTAAGAACAGATTGAGTGTAGCAACTCTTGATAATCCTCACCATTTGATCTTCTTCGCCACAGTTGATATAAGTGGCGCACGCAGGGTCAGCGGACAAGTCATTTTGTTTAGTCTCCTTAGCTGAAAAGAAAAGAAAATGTCAAAATGACAATACCAAGGCAACTTTTCGTGGGTATTCCCAGTCCCTCCGGGCAAACGTTCCACATTCTTCCAATTCGGAATTCATAATCTCCCTGGGTTCTTTCCGATGCTGCATTGTCTGGGGTGCGCCGCCATCCCCTATCAGGGCGACGGATCGAGGAGGGATTATCTGAGCAACTGACAGCGTCGTTCTATACGCCACGAAGGAGGAGTGTTGGCGCAACGTAATTCATTCTGCACGCTCTCCTTATTTGTCTTCAGAATTCTTTTTTTCTTCTCATGACCTCGTTATAGTAAGGTTGGTCGTGCCTCACGCTGCCTCAATGCATACGCGGCCTATGGGACACTGCATGAAATTGGCATTTCGATTTTTTACAAAAAAAATTTCTGAGGTGTGCCGAATTCAAGTCTGGGGCTAGATCCCGCCTGTACTGATTAAATTAGTTACGTTTTCGTTTAACTTCCTTGAGATAAATCGTAAAATAATGCCTTAAGGTAGGCCACGACCGCTTCCTTTCACATGAGTCCGAACTTAAAATTCTGCCTCGGCGACACTGCAGTGTGTAATGAGACTGAAATTAAATAAAAGCGTTTTTTTTACCAGTTTCCCCTTAAAGCAGTCCCAGAGGACACCGGAAATACTTATTACAGCGTTCACATAAACTTTTGAAAGGCCTTTCAAACTCGGATGCTGTGATGGTCACGTTATTCTAAATGTCATCGGACCGTATCGAATCGGCGACCTTTGAATCTGAAATTCAGACCTGGGGAAACAGACGAGAGTCTGTTTTCCCAGGTCGACTAATTCGGGGTTTTCGGTCATCCACATCTTCTCTGCCCACTTGAAAACGGCTAGACAATAGAAATGTTTGTACTCGGGGGGGACAGAGTCTCATCCCGCATAAGCTGTTCATTCGTGTGTTTCAGTGGGGCTCTTCCCCCAGCTTTGTGCACGGAATTTGATGTTTGGCACGTTGTCGCATTGTAAACAAAGCTAGCCGTTTCTCGAAACAACGCATTCCCAACTGGTTACAGTTGGCGGCAGTGTCAAGGCCACACAATTCACAGCGCCTCCAGCGGACAACATTCGTACTGCATATTTTTATTTTATTTTCAGTCTCCTGGGTTTTTGTTCTACTACTGTGTATGTAAAAATCTAGTTACAAGACAAAGGTATTACGACGAACAAACCAATATTTTACACTGATTTATTAACGTGTAAAATAAAAATGAGTTTTTAAGTGGCTGTTGTTCGAAGCCACGTCACTCGAAGTTTTGTCTTCTTCAAAAACGCCTAAACACTGCAGACAAAAAGAAACTTTTCTGTTCTTATTCCATTGTTAATGGGACTCGCTCACAGCATATAATCAAATGGTCGTTACTATTTCTGTCTGTTTGGTAAACAAGTGATAACTCGCACTCTTCGCTCTGTGACAGTCATATGTTTCGTCACAGCTGATTAGCTCGTGCTATCTCGAACACGTGTAGTGCTTAAAAAATAAAAAAAATAAAAAAAAATAAAAAAAATAAAAAAAAGACTGATACAATACGCGACGTTACGTACGAACCGACTTGAAAATGTGTACATTTGTTGTAATGTCAACAGGAGTAATGCTAGATGGTAATACTAGATTTTCACTTGCACGTGCTAATGATTGTCAGTATTTGGCAGTAACGAGACGATAATCAGTTTTACCGCAGATTCGTAGTTTCGTCCTTTGGTCGCCTATAAATATGTGGAGTAATTTTAACTCCTTCTGGATTCAAATCCCAGAGAAGCAACCAAATTCCTTTGCACACAGGACATGTTGCCTGACGGGTTAACCTCTCATCAGTAACAACAGACCCCAGTTTGAATATTCGAGGCTCCCGTCAGCGTAAGAAAATTCCTGATTTAGTCATAAGTCTCTGTTTACCATTTCCAGTAATGCGTTTGGTACGCAGGAATGCTGTTACCTAGGAAGGGACGATGTCTTGGGCCCGCCTTTAGTAAGCTTTTTTTGGTTGGTTGGCAGAACTGCGAGACAGCTGGCGTGATATTTGTACCAATTCCTGTACAGGTGCATACTTCTGTGGTGTGGTAAAACATGACGGTAATTCCGACGACGGTAAAACCGGCTCTCACACTGTGCGATAGGGCGACAGGCATGATGGCTGTCTTCTGGAAAGTTGCTACGTGTGTCCTGGTAGAAACTGATTGAAGTTTCAAACGAAACTGTTTACATACGTATTCAGAGAGGCTAGTTTATCTAAAAAGTATTTAAAGAATCCATTACCTACCGCAAAGACAACACAAGACTTCACGATTACAAAGATAAACTCTTTTGTCTCTGATTCAAGAATCTGCAGAGTTAGTGAATGTTACGGAAGGTGGTAAATATAGTTACCATATTGTTTTAAGTGGTCAAACGAGTATAAAAGAGGGCCAGGAGAAAATGTTACGACGTTGATCGAAAGCTGTTTAGCGAGAATAAAACGAAACAAGAAACTCTGTAAAATGTTGATGCGTGCGTGGAAGTGTTTGGTTCAGGCCTGGCAGTTCATTTCCTCCCAGTGAGCTGCCACTGACAGGTACAATTTAATGAACGCAGATTCAGACGGCCGATGTGCGCAACAGAGCGTGGACATCATCAACGTTTACTCTCCCATTCAATGCTCCACGCTTGGAGCAGCGTAGCGCCATTTTGGACTGCCCCGGTGGCTACTATCTGGTATCGAACCCTGAAACTCTGGTGGAAAACATAACTACTTCGTTCGTAAGTCACTCAACGACTCTGTTTATAGAAACAAAACACAAACAAATTTTATTTAGAATTAAATTGGTTGAGAGGATGATTAAATACAGGGCGTTTGAAAATAACGACGAAGAAAGTAAAGGGTGTTCAAAAAGTGTGTAACGAAACGTAAAAAAAAAAGACGTTGACCGTGATTCCAACGTCGTGTAAACTTTAAGGTGGATGCCAAAGTTTCAGGGGAACGTACTGCCTCCATCTTCAACTTCAGAGCTGTCATTATTGTTGCGATGAGGTTAGACCATGCCTTTGGAAACTTTGAAGGGAATAGACCACTCGGAACACCTACTCGTAGATGGGAGAATAATTTTAGTATAGGTCTTAGGGAAATAAGATTGGAAGTTGCGGAGTGGATTTGGCTGGCTTAGGGTAGGGATGATGGCGAAATCTTCGCTTAGGACCTGGTATGAACTGTCTCAATTTCCGTATTTATTATAAAAGAATGAATAAGTGGAGTCCCATAAACCACGAAAATGCCTCCTCTGTGTTTCGGAAAAACCAGTCACTCTTCTGACGACCAGTTTCCTGGCTCAGAACTCAGCTCAGTTCGGTATTTTCGAAACTGTGAAAGCGTCTGTGGTCTGTTAGAGCGCTGAGTAGCTGCAGTTTACGCGGGTTAAACTTGCCATTTTATTATTTTTCAAAATGTAATCGACGCCAAACTCCCGAGAATGCGGTGTAAAGCTTTCTGTAAGATTTTAATGGCAAATTAAATCTCGATCGTCTTGTATTGAAGTTATCAAAGCCTACAAATGTGGTTTAGTAGAGACGCATTTTAAATGGAACACCCTGTGTTATTCAGGGCTTTGTCTCTTTGAAATGTTCCATGAATATGCATGTACTATTTACACCGAATGTTACAGAAGACGTTCTTCATTTATAAATATTAATGACTTCTGGTAAACAATGAACGAAAAATTCGTTTTCTTAGTTCTGCGACAATTAAAACGTTTCGAAGCCGTTAACAACAAACTGTCTGTTATCCAACAACAAGTTCATCTGTTTCTGGTAATTACGCGCTCTTACGTATGGACAGGGTTTTATATGCCATGAAGTGCGTGGAATGAAGTCAATATCTGCGGGTTTGAAGACCGGGGTTCGATTTTCGACGGGGATAAGAATTTGTTCTGATCATCTGGGGCCAAACGCAGGAGCAAATCGGCCGAAGCGTAAAGCTGATTATTCACAGGAATGCAATCAAGATTCAAGAACTAAAAATCTGGTCTCACTTGAAGCAACCTGCTGAATTAGAGGATTTCTGTAACCAGGCAACCGAATGATGACGTCAGATGGCTTTATGTCTGATGCCCGCTAGCAACGCCCGGACCGCAGATCGCAGTGTCAGCGAACGAGTTAACTTGGCAGAGAAATAAACCGGATCTTGAATAAACACAATCCAAACTTTCAACCCAATTGCGGCCCTCGACCTCCGGTTGGTTCAAGGACCTAATTTATTCTGACGCAGGCAGGTTCTCTCAACGGGTTGGCGCTCCGACGGGCGAGCACGAGTCGGTGACTGGGACCTCCAAACTGGTTTGACTGCTGCCGCCGTAATCTTCTTAAGCCGAAACTTATCTCATATTTAAGAATTCGGACCGTACCGCAAAGAAAACACAACACCTCACCGTTAGAAAGATCAAATGGTTGTCGCCGTTTAAGTAAGTAACCGCTGTTTATTGTGACAGTCACAGGAAAAACTTAAATAAAAAATGGCAGAGTTACTGGTTGTTAAAGCAGGTGGTACACATAGTTACCACTGGGCTTCAAAGGGTTAAATACCATCTCCCATTGAGTGGTTCCCACTTCAGCTACAGCCTCTGGTGGATGACCTGTGTAGTCACGCAATGCACAAGGAACATGCAGGACACGAAGTGGCCGCGTGGATGCTTTCAGAAAGCCGCCTCATTAGTCTCTTTGTTGGAGGACAAAGAGATGACGCATCAGCGCCATGTTTGTGACACACGAACGAGTAAACAGGATGGTCTGGAGCACAATTGTGCCCCAGACGTCATAAGTGACCACAGCGTTTAAACGTATGGTAAATTCTTTTGTATTTCCGTTTCGCGGCAAATCTTCACAGAGGGGGCCATGAAAAGGTAGCAGGAGTCCACTGACTAGCAGTTGGATGCTGAGGCATTTGTATCTCTGCTTACGAGACACACTCAGCTGGTTAACGCTGTTTAAGGAAACAAGCCGCTGTTTACAGTGAGAATCATACCTAGAGCAGCACTGAATGGCCACTGGAAGATGGCTTATCTCTGAAACGTCGCTGAATAAATTCGGAGCAGCTCCTACGAACAACGAACCTTCAAAGCGGAAATGTGGGACAAACTGAAGAGCGCGTTGCCAGCGCCCGCCTCCACCACTTCTTATTAAAAACCGGAGGCAGCTTTCCCTTGGCACAAAGAACTCCCAAGGCAGCCCGTATCGGCGGTGGCCACGTCTCCAGTTATAAAACCGCTTTCTTGCCGCTAATATACGTCGTTCTTTGTCGCAATTCGTGAGAATTTAAAGGCGTCTCCGAGGACACCTCAGCCATTCTTTAATTACGAAACCGTAAACAGCCACATGTAGGAATTTGCCCTTCGTTGAATGTCAAATCGGCACGAAAGAACATTTTAAAATGGCACACAATTTTTTTTCTACCTTTAGCCTCATAATGTTTCGGTACAAACGCCCGCCAGATTACACGATCCCGAGCCACTTTCATCCACTCCTATCTCAACAATCTCCCTAGCATCTTTCTTACTTGAAGTCGTGGCCGAGTGAGGTTCCCAATTCATAGCTCGGATACCGGCTGTCCTGACTTGAAGTTTTCGTGATTTTCCTCGGTTCCTCCTTGCAAATGCCGGGACTGTATGTAAAGTCGCGCCCCCATCACTGGCTTCCTCGTCTGTTTATTTTTTCCATTAATTGTTAATTAATCATCACTCGACGGTATACAGACAGCTACAGAGTGCGTCGTTGAATAAATCAGAGGCAAAATGCATATCCATGACAGACTCACGTATTTCTTTCTATCTCTTTCAATTGGACGCCTTCAAAGAATTCCGTACGGTTTCCTCTTTCTACATGCACAGTCTTACGCGAAGCGAGTTCCTTACCTAGACGACGCCGGCTCCCGTCTACGTCGCACTGCAAATTTAGTCATGAAAAAGCCTTGACTGGGGGCAACGCATCAACTCGCAGGTCACGCTCAGTCATACGAATTACGACGACGCGGTGACTGAGAAGGTGCAGCAGAAACATCGTGGCCTATTTTAATGTATTATTCGGGGGATCAGCCTTGATGGACAGATCCGTAATAAGGGAGATTCCACTGATATTAATTCAACAGATAAAAAAAGCTCAATGTAAATCACATCGAACTTCTCAAAAGTAGTTCGTCGTAGTGAAACAACATTAAGTGTGTGAGTTTTAAGGTCCTAAGAATTTTACTTGAAACATTTTTCAGTGCGGTGAACGCGCGACGAAATACGAGGAAAAAATATTCTTCTCTCTCTGAGCAGCGACGTAGCAAGAATGCTAATTCGATTTCGCAAAAGCGGATTTATGGTAGCAATGAAACAAACATGGGATTGTGTGTGGGGCGGGGAGGGGATATACTTGTTATCTTAGTTGCAAGAACTGTTTTAAAACTGGAAATGTCCTTTACGCTTTCAAGGATAAATCAATTATTTGCCTGTTTCGGTGATAAAATAATTATATATCTAATTCTTCGCATTATTTATATTAAGGACTTTAATCTTCTCTCCTTGTTGTTTAAAGCATAACGCAGTTTCTTGTAGGCCCACCGGTCGGCCTGTGAAGGCTGATTCCAAACCGGTGTTACTTGTTTCAGCCTCTCGTAGCCCCGGGGCGCCTTGATCTCTGACCAACACAACAAACTCTTTTGCGTTACATATGACTCCCGTATCCGCTCTCTGTCGGGTTCGTTCGTTTAATGATTATTTCCCAACTCTACAGGTTACACATCGTAAAACTGATACAAAGACTGAGAAGAAAGTGGTCGGGACTTATTTAAAGACACGATCCCAGAATTCAGCTGGAGTAACTGAGGAAAACTGTAGAACGCCTCGATTATACCAAGTATGTTTCTTCGAGAATACGAAGCAAAAATTTTGTAGTGGGTATCACATTTTTATAATTTTTTTTTACACAGACTGATCCATGCATCGATGTAATACGTAATAATTATAAATTATCTCGAATGTTCTAACAGCCGGATTTTGTTAACACGCGAATGGGCATGTTTTCTTGTCTTACAGAGGGAGAAACTCTCATGTACTCCAGCAATGATCAGTGTGACAATTTTTTTTAATATTATTTCTATTGATATTATCATCATTACCTAAATTATGTGAGTGGATGTGAACTGGACTGGTTAGACATGAACTGTTTAGAACACTGAAATGAATCTTCAGGAAATTTATAGACCAAATGAGCGACTGTCAGGTTGTCAAGAAACAGAGCTCCGCGCAATTAAGGTTAGTTCGAATTATAGGACAGGTTTTTTTTTTTAACAAATGCAGAAAATCGTCAGAAGAAATCCCACGGAGTGGACAAAAGATATTAAATCTTGAAGGCCATGTCTGAGCCGGCCACAATTACGACAAGAGACCTCGGGTCACCCAAGGAGAAGCCTCTCGGTTATAATCGCCATTCCCTATTATAGCCGAAGTCACATCAGTTACGCGGAAACGGAAGGCGACATCAGTTGAGGGCTGGCGCAGAATTGGTTGAATGAAATCCACGAATCGCCCGCTTCGACAATAAATAACTTATCACCTTGTTTATGTATGCGTTTCCTAAGATTCTCAGTCGAAACAGCGATTATTTCCTTAATCAGCGTTAACCAGTTGATCCACGTAATGGTGGAGGGCTGTGTTTTCTTCGCGGTACGGACTGAATGTGTAAATATCATGTACGTGGCGCGTGTCTCATTATAAACAGGGATTATTTCCTTAATCAGCGTTAACCAGTTGATCCACGTAATGGTGGAGGGCTGTGTTTTCTTCGCGGTACGGACTGAATGTGTAAATATCATGTACGTGGCGCGTGTCTCATTATAAACAGGGATTATTTCCTTAATCAGCGTTAACCAGTCGATATTTTTAATGGTGAAGAGTTGTGTTTTCTTAGCGGTACGGACTGGATTCTTAAATAGGATTTACACGAGCTATAGTTTCAATGCGTTAAGTACTTTCGCGATTGTGATGGATGACCTGTGTACCAGTTAACTTAATCCACTGTGCAAACAAGTCCCAATAGATTTCTACCTGCTATAAGAGACTAATCATCATAAATGGAGGTTTCATCGTATATGCGTCCTTATTGACAGACACCAGCCAATTAGTACCTCAGTCATTGGAAACAAGGACTGTGACAAAGATATGTAGAAAGCGTCCGCTGTGGACAGGTAAATAACCTCTGAAACATAAACAGTTGAAGCTTCTGTTAAGTGAAAATGTCTCGTCGCAGATTTGCGAAAGGAATATTTGGGGGGCGGGGGGAGCCAGACGTTTCGAACCAATCGGTCAGCGACTTTACAAAACGACAAAGTACGAATATAACACAAAAGACATTACATTTATATCTGTAGACTAGACTATCTTAGATAAGAGTTTTTATAAACAGTATGTCATTGATTTTTATTCTTCATTTCGTGAAGATAATCGCGCGAAACTGATATGCGTAGTGTCACTCTAAAGATTTTTATTCCATTTTCCACGTCACAGTTGTGACTCATTTTAATTATTAGCTCACTACGAAATATTTTATAAAAAAAAATTTGCAACTACTGAGACCGACGTCTGTGCGAGGTCTCAGTGATTTCTAACACATAAAATCTCACGCATATGCTTCATACATGACCGCCATTTTATAATTTAACCTTCTACCACAAAAGGATAAAAACATTAAGAGAAGTTGCTTGTTATTGGAAGATCGTTGATCACGTGAAGTCTTAGGGTCTGCGTCAGAAGATTTAATACCGTTTCCATGGCTACCACATCATGCAGGATTAAGACGCACGAAAATGGCATGACCACTTTGTTTAGACGATACTAGGGAAGAACATAATGCAGCCTAATGGTACCAACATGGCGAACACGTGAACTGACAATTATTTTTCGATGCAGAAACTGTATCAGCCATCAAACAGAATTAATCCCGAAAAGCTGAGAGTATCTTGGCGTATGTTCATGATCATATTCACAAAAGCTCTCTGGAGGGCAGACATTTTTCTCTTCGGCGTGTACAGACCTGCCCTAGGGCCCATCCAGCGCCCTGAACAAACACCTCTAATTAATACCGAGGTAAAAGAATGCTTGGAGTTAAAGTTCCATTTTCGCGTACGTATTCACAGGTACAGGTGGTCCATCCGCTTAGTTTCCTATTGTAAAAATAACACACGTTTTAAATGTCCTGTTCATTTTATCGAAATTATTAGACGGGGAGTAAAAATTATGAAGACTGTTGGTGTGTAATGTTGTCTGTCCTTCTGTAGCACCTAATTCCATGGGTCTACAAGCATTAAGCGGCTCTTTGTAACCTGCGAAGTTGAAAGCTGACTCGTTCCTGTTTGGCTTCTCACGATTTGTTGACGCTGATATTTAACAAGGCAAGGACACACCTTAAGACGGATGAAACTGGAAAATTCCGCTTATCTTAATCCCGATAAAGAGGTTATATTGTTATCTTGCAGTAAGGGAACATTTCCTCACCTGGGCAGAGGACAATGGCGTAACAGCCGTTCTCGCCGTGAGCCAGATAAATTTCTGTGTTGATCCTAAATACGAAATTCCTAAAATTCGCTCTGTTGCTTCGAAAATTAAACGCTGCTGAGTGACACGGGGAACCCACAACGCGTTCTTATTACCGATTTTTTTTTTTTTTGAAAATCGCACGCGTATTAAAAAATCAGTTCAGATTAATGCAAAATTCACGGCACGGCCTGCACTGGACAGATGAGAAAGGCAAACAGATTTTTCGTTGGGGAGCCCAAAGGAAAGAGATAATTAGGAAGATCTAGACACAGATGGGGAATTGGATCTTAAATATGGCGGGAGGGCGTGGACTCGATTCGTATTTCTCTTGTAGACACAGTAATTGTACTTCAGCTTCCACAAATGGTTAGAAACTATCAGTTTCTCAGCGATATTTCGTAGAGTGACGGCCGATAGGCCTGTATAAGGCTTGAACTTCTAACTTGAAAAATAATCGCACACGTGAGGTAAAACGCGAAATTACGCAAGGAGGTATGACAGTCAGCAAGGCCGATTGACTTTCTTTTCTCCGCTTAGGAAGTTCAGGGCAGTTGCCTGTCCTCGTTTGCCTACACACGAAGCGGAACAGTGGAGTGTCGGCTGGGAACACCGCGAGTTCCACAAAATTCTTGACTCAAAAACTTCTTCATCTGTTATTAGACGAAGTACGAAGGAAAAAATGTAGGATTTCAGGTTCTCACGGCTGTGAGTTTGAAGAAGATTGTCTTCTGGGTTGTAGCGCCGTGATTCTCTGTGGTCGGAGGTCTGGATTGGATTAACCTGGCTCCGTGGTATTTTGTGACAGCAGTGTCTAATCTTTAAAGTATCGTATGGTAAATTCGGAAGGAATTGACAAATTTTCTGGAAACCGTCCGTGTTGGTCCTCTGGAGAGTAACGCCGAGTGTATTCGTGCATAGATATTAAGCCCTGAAGATGTAGGCAGTATTTCTCTCCGAAACTTTGATATCTACCTGCAAGTCCACACGGCATTCCAGCCCATAAGAACAACGTGGTCACCGTATGGAGAAGTTCAAATATCACATTTGCGAAAAGTGCTTTAAAAAGAGAGGAAAAATTATAAAATATGTAAATAAAGAGAGAACTGTAGTGTAACAGTTGAAGGACAACATCTGCCTGTGGATGCTGCGGTTGTAAAAACTGGATGATGAGATAACAGACTTACGTCATTCAATTGTTCGGTCTTCACGGAGGAAGGGGGGGGGGAGGGGTAAAAACCGTCACAACTCGACGAGCGGCTTCCCTCATTACTGAGGAGAAACGGCGGAGTCCTTGGCTCGAGACTTCGCATGGAAATGTGATTTCTTAAAAGAAGCAACGCTGTGACGACTTTGTACGCCTATTTTGTCGTCGTGTGGGGGCGGTGACTAAACACGGGATTACCACGAAGTGTCTGACTGCATTTATGACACGTCAGAACAGGGGTGTCAATCGATCCTCACGTGTGGGCCATTTGGCAAAAAAAATTGTATACACTTGTGAGCTTATCATAAAATCCAAATGTTTCTTTTTCTTTTTAAATGCGCAAAAAAGCCTGACGTGTGTTTGTATTTTTTTTTAAAAAAAAAAGTTCAAAAATTGGGCGAATTCAGATTTTTGTAGTCATCATCGAGCCCTCAGGCCGATTACCCTACTTTGAAGGACCATAAATGATAGGTCGTAGCGTCCAGACAATGTCACCTCTAACAGAACGTTGTTGGAATAACCACAAATGGCAAGCGTTGACATAGGCCGCTTTTGAAGGAAGAGATAAAAATGCGGGTTTCATGAAAATATTGAACATGCAGACTACGTTGAAATTTCTCCGGTAATGTTCATTAGCGTGATTCTGAAGGCAAATTAAGAAGCTTTTGGGTGGTCCTTGCCGCCTCCATTATCAGGGCTCCCTGATGATGGCGGCAGCAAGCACCTCTGAAACATCGATAAACTTGTACCAGACTACACGGCTCAAACAACCCAGAAGACAGCCATCTTCAGGTCGCCGCCGTGAAACCCCAAATCCTACTACTCTTACTCGCTTTACAATGAAGAATGTATGTGATGCTGTCAATTTGAATGCCTCTGAAGGTTTTGAAGCTGAAGTTTGTGCAAATATTGTTTAAAAATCCAGTCCGAACCGCAAATAAAACACAACAGTTCCTAAGATCAACTAGTTGATGTTGTTTAAGGAAATAATCGCTGCTTTCTTTGCGGTACGGACTGTATTTTTTGTTTTTTTAGATATTGTTTCAATGAGCTTCGACTTCGAAGGATTTATTTTTAAGTTTCCAGTTCATCTCTGCTATTCATTTATCCAAGAGAAAATAACCAGTCACTGGTGTAAGAAATTCCGTTTCTACTGTCTGTATTTCTTTCTGGATTTTTTTTATATTTGTTTCGTTACAGCGGAACTGCAAAGTTTAACTTTTTTTTTCCATTTTCTCTTCATTTTACTCCCTTCTAGTGACTTTCCATTTGATTTGCTCGTCTAGATAACTTTTGAAGCTTTCTACCGTACATGCTTTATTCAGATGTAAGTTGTATTTGAAATAGCGGAAATTAAAATTTTTGAAAATTATTCTACTTTTTCCTCATCATCATCATCGTCATCTGAGAACGATCAGATGAAATCCAAAAAATGACTTTCTTTTCTTTTCTCCTGTTGACAATCTCAGTTAGTAAATTTATATATTTTCTTTAATTGAAAAACTCTTTATATGAGTTCATTTTTATTCTCAGCATCTTTTAGGGTAGACTACGAATGTGATTTCAGTATTTGAATATTCAACATTAAATATATGTGGCGTTGTCAGCGTTTTACAAACCTTGCATGAATTAAATTAATCAGATAACTACCTAGCAGGCTATTACGCCTTTCCAAGACAACACACGCGCCAGTCACTTGTCTAAACAACATAAGAAACTGCACAAAGTTGCCAGGAATCGGGTTGAACAGCCCCGGGCTTGTTCTACGAACTTCCTCGTTGGCATTTCCTAAGAAACAAAGCCAGACAGAAGACTGCAGTTCTAGAAGTAGTATATTATATTTTGCGAAGTGTTCACTGCTAATAAAAATGTTCTAAATAAATTTTAAACATCTTAATTACGTCTCTGATTTAGATTTATGTACGTATTCGAGCTTTTTTTGGGAGCATTTGTGAAGTTCTGTATGAAATTTCCAACATACTCAGGCATGCCAACATGACGCGGAAGTTACTACTATGTCACCAAAATGTCGGTTGAAATGAGCTGAATAAAATTTCGCAGTTTTTCGGAGCTGTATCCTTCTTGCCCAAGACAATTAATTAATTTGTCAAATGCTTCGTAGAAGACGCAAAGAATTTATGCATACACACGGAATATTTGCGGCAGCGGATTGTTGACAGAAAATATATTTTTTAAAAGGGCCTTGAATTTGTACACAAACTGATCAAACAATGCCTGCGATTACGTTTCAAATTCCTGTCTTGTTTGAGAATCCACTGAATGATTCGAATTTGTATCGTTTCAAACTGGATTCAACTGGTTGACGACAGATTTCAATGGCGGATTTCTATAAATAAGGTGAGAATTATCGGGATTAATAATAAAAGACAGAGAATTTCGCGACTGAGTAACTTTGTTGTGAATGTTTAAAAATAAGGTATTACATCACGAAATTAAATAGAGGCCAAGGTTTGAAAATGTTGCGAGTGGTTAGGTGTAACAGAGCAAAACCTCACGACAGCTTACTGATAATTTTTCGTGGAAGGAGTTTGCCTGCCATGTTTTTTATCACAAAGAAGACGACTTCAGAACACTATGACGGAGTGTGCTTGGACATACTTAGGAAAAGTACGTAAAACTCAATCAGAAATTTACAGAAGTGCACTCGAGGTTTGAAAAGAGTACCTCCGTAATATAATTAGATTGCTACCGCTACAATAACCTGGCCGGTAAAAGGACCAATAACGTGATGGCATGTACTGTTCCCGCTGTCAGATTTTAGCCTATTATAAGCATCATTGATTAGCCTGGCAAAGTGGTTAATCGATCCGGATGATAACATAAAAAAACAAGGGAGATTGAACTCCCCATTTACCTCCGAAAAGTGTAAAATGTAAGAATGAATGGAGTTTTAACACCACTTTGTCACACGCCTGTAAGATGTGATGGTTATTCTCTCTTGGCGAGCGCAAAGTAAGTACCTTTCATGGCTGCGGAAGGGTTCCTGTCCTCGATTCTTCTGATTCTTTGGCACTGAAGCTCGTTTCGCCATTGACACTTCCTAAATACTGATGCACCGAACCACAACACCGCGGCCGAAGAGTTGTTACATCACGCCGAAGGACTTGCCAGGCTGTCGAAACCTACCGCAACTGCTAGGACCTGCAGTCTGCTCGGTCGACCTCTCTCGCCGCCTAGCGCTGATGGCCAGGTACTTTCGCATCGGCTGAGGAGGGGGGGGTAAGCTCGCCGACTAATATTCCCCCCCCCCCCCCTGCACGGGGAAATTTCTACGTACGATGTTTAACGTCACTTTCGTAATTTTCGTATAATGTTGTAATTTCATAAGACACGATTACCATTTGTATCGTCCGTATTTGGTAAAGACCGGCTTCAAGGCTGCGACATTGATGTTTCTTCAAAAGGACGTGTTCAAAATTCGTCATCTTAAAAGAGAGAAAAAAAATATGGCGGCATTACGAAATACTGGAGTGGGATAATATGCGTACGTGAAGGATCGATTTTCAGTAACATTTTTGACTTTCTGTAAAGTACTAAAGTTATGAATCGTCTTTGCAAAGATGAATAATAAATTATTACGCATGTAGCAGGCACTGTTCACGGCATTCAGGTGGAGTGACTGAAGAAAATAATTGCAAAATGAACCAGTACAACAGTTGAACAGCGTTGTTCGAAATCTGATGTGATCCGTGTGTCTTAACAGCAGGCAATTGCGATGTATAATGGCGTGGAGGCAAGAAACCGCGTACTTTAGACGTCGACAGATTCAGTTTGGGCGGCCGTCTGCCCTTTCTCGGTTTGGCAAAGAAGAAAGTAATTTCCAAAGAACCTTCTGGGACTCAAACCGTGGCCAACCAGGTAGACGTATGAGTTGCAACTTTCTCATGATAGGTTGGTGCATGTTAGAAACAAAAAGTGAATACACAATTTTGGTTGGGAATTTTTTAAGGATTGGTTCCCACTCCCGATTGGTTAACGCGATATGGGGGATAATATTAAAACGAATCTTTTGAGGGGGGGGAGGGAAAAGTTGTCGAAATGTGAAATAATTGAGATATAATTTTATGGCTTTTATTATGGCGGCGATGAAGCATGGGGCTTACTCATTTTTGTGAGGCATCAGAAGCGGGTGGCGGGCAGTCGGGGGTGAGAGCCGAAAGGAAGACAACCACAGTGACGTCACGGATGAACTGGAAAATCCAGAAATGTGTAATGCTTCAACACTTTTGCAAAGTGTGCAGCGTGATTTTGTACCGTCTTGTTGCTGGACTCAGCTTCTCGTAAACATTAAGAGCTCTTGGAGTGGTTTAAGTCATGAAAGCTGCTACTCATCTTTCCTAACGATAGATCTACAACCATTTGGTTGGTACACAAAGCAAAAGATTGCACTCAATCTGCTTACTTCTTGTAGGTTTCCAGGTCATAAATATTTATTCTTTATACACGTCATTAAAGACACGGGACAGATGAGATTAGAGTGGAAATATGTAATGAAATCAAAATTAGTCTAATGATGCTCCATTTATGAAACATAACATCCCTTTTGTTGCCTTGGTAACCTGCATTATTTTTTTAAAGAAGGTTTACTGATCATAAATCGCATTGTTTTTTATCTGTAATGTTTGTTCCAGTAATTTTTCCGCTCAAATAAGTATTTTCCGAATTACGAATTACGAATTTCCGAGACGTATGTAAGCCTTCACGTATTTTTGTTGCCCGATTTTAAACAATTTGGAACGCGTCCACCAAAAACTCTCTGGTACAAAAGTTCATTAAAATCTGTTTTGTGTGTGTGTGTGTGTGTGTGTGTGTGTGTGTCTCCAGTTGTTACGGATGGAGAGACAATCGTGACGAAGCTAACGGCTGCTTCTTTTGCTATCTGTTCTTTTTGAAGGGCTTCAGAAAAAACACTTTCTTTCGACATGTTTCCACGACAATGATTAATGCCTGTTGCAGAAAAACCGCCAGGAAGATAGAAGGAGATGCTGTTTCACTGATGTCGAAAAACACGTCTTCTCTATCTCTAAACGAGATATCTCGTGCGCAGCATGTAAAGTTCAAAACGTCGAGTGTCGGCTTAGTAAGCTCTCGTGTTTCAAGTAAGTCGTTGCCCCCCTCAAAGTCTCTAAGAACTTTACCAACGTTGATAGCCCTGATGATGAAGGCGGCAAGCACGTCTGAAACTTCTGTAAACTACCATAGTAAGTGATCCTTCGGATGACAGTGGACACGACTTTAGAAAAACGACGCCCATCGTCGAGACGCGGATAATATTTTAAGATAACTAACGAAAATAGACGAATCCAACCTAACGCGAACGTTTTGTGGACCATATGAAATTTGTGTTTGGTCGCCTAGCAACCAGAGCAGAGACAAGATGTGGTAAAAGAGGATGACGATAAAACACTCTCTCTTGCATCACATTGAGAATTATGAGAAAGAGACTGTACTGATATAATAGCGGATAGTGAAATGAGGCCTGAGAAATTAGCTACGTCTGTGGTTTCCTTACTGAAGCCTTGAGTTTTACGTAGAAAAGAAAAAAACCGTAACAAAGAACGGAAGTCCACTTACACGTGTCAGTCTGCGTATTAGTCACTGTTCATAAACCCCCTGTGACTCGGAATCACAAGGCATTTTCTGTGATCCCCATTGACCAGACGATCAGGGGAAGAAAGCGAATACGGAGGACGGGAATCCCGTAAAATAATAGCCTTGTCATATCCGAGAAATAATTTCTTTTTATCGATGTAATAAAAAAAATTGTTTCGGAAATTCTGATAAGTCGGGTCATCGGAAAACAGCATCTGAGGCCCTAGCGCGGAAATGACTGGGCCCTGGTGTAAGTGGGAAGTGACTACTACGAAGATCTGGAAATTCATAGCTTTTTTCGGGACCCGGAGGCTCGTCATAGTCGTCCTCCATTTGGTTTAAATAAATTAAATGTAAGATATTATTTGATGAGCTGAATATCAGTATCGAAGGAAGATCATGTACCAGGGATTGTGAAAATCTATTACATGTCTGGTTAGCCTACCAGAAATGGACTAACAAAACCGAAACATATCCAACCTAAACTAACCTAGCCTACGCCAACCCAACCAAACCTAAACTAACCAAACTCAATACAACCTAACCCAACCTTAGCCAATACAACGCAACATAATTCTATGTAACTTATTTCAATCAAACATAAACGAATCCGAAATAGCCGACTCGCATAGGATAAAACCCACCGCCATTTTAAGACTTCCACATAACCTTCCAGGACTTCTCCAGCAATTCTCCAGGATTTCTCCAGCACTTCTCCATGGCCCATGAAATTCCACATAAACTATCCAGGGCTTGTCCCACACGACTTTAGAACTTATCCAGAAATTCTCCAGCACTTCTCCAGGATTTCTCCAGTACTTCTCCATGACCAATGAAGTTCCCCATAAACTATCCAGGAGTTGTCCTACACCACACTACAAATTATCCAGATTTTCTCCAGGATTTCTCCAACACTTCTCCATGACCCATGAAATTCCACATAAACTATCCAGGGCTTGTCCCATACGACTTTAGAACTTATCCAGGATTTATCCAGTACTTCTCCATGACCAATGAAGTTCCCCATAAACTATCCAGGAGTTGTCCTACACCACACTACAAATTATCCAGATTTTCTCCAGGATTTCTCCAACACTTCTCCATGACCCATGAAATTCCACATAAACTATCCAGGGCTTGTCCCATACGACTTTAGAACTTATCCAGAAATTCTCCAGGATTTCTCCTGTACTTCTCCATGACCAATGAAATTCCCCATAACCTATCCAGGAGTTGTCCTACACCACACTACAAATTATCCAGATTTTCTCCAGGATTTCTCCAGGATTTCTCCAGTACTTCTCCATGACCCATGAAATTCCACATAAACTATCCAGGGCTTGTCCCACACGACTTTAGAACTTATCCAGAAATTCTCCAGGATTTCTCCTGTACTTCTCCATGACCAATGAAATTCCCCATAACCTATCCAGGAGTTGTCCTACACCACACTACAAATTATCCAGATTTTCTCCAGGAATTCTCCAACACTTCTCCAGGACAATCTAACCCATAGCAAAACAGAACAATCTTATCTAACCTAATCCAATGTAACGCCCTGATGTTGTAGGCAGCAAGGACCTCTGAAACGTCCTTAATCCTCTACCAGACTACAATGTGCAACATCCTAGAAAACATCCACCCATGCTAACTTAACTAACATTACTAAGCGATCCCTACATCACTAACCTATTCTAAGCAACATCACTAACCAAGCATACTCTATCATTGCTTTAGTTAGCGCATTCTTACGCTCAGTTGTTGCAAGTTGTTCTATGTTTTGTCACACGATGGCAGATTCTGAACCCAGTTGTATTGTGTGCCATCTATCAGCCATTCTTGGTATTACTTCCGTCAATGTATTGACTTACATAATGTTGCTTCGGTATATAAGCGTTGTTTTATTAATCCACTTTAAATGGTAACTATTGAGTGTTAAGGACGGGGTCCGAGTTTGTTTTAAGCCGTTATCATTGCATATGGTTAGAGAGAGA
Organism: Zootermopsis nevadensis; assembly: GCF_977971745.1. Classification (NCBI taxonomy): domain Eukaryota; kingdom Metazoa; phylum Arthropoda; class Insecta; order Blattodea; family Termopsidae; genus Zootermopsis; species Zootermopsis nevadensis. The sequence continues at coordinate 6,985,692 of NW_028259159.1, read as the reverse complement.
AAGAGAGAGATTGCGAAATCTCTGTCTTATCGTCTACCTGAGCGTGGAGCCATTTGCTTTACATACTAGAGGTCGAAACTTTGGCGTTTAAGGCTCCAGTAACTTAACATTTTTATAACTTGAGTTTTGTTATATTTAGGCGTTTTTTACACAACGGGGCAGTGAGTGTGAAGCCTTCAAATGTCAGAGAGCGACGAGCACATTGGCCGTCGGTTACCAAAATATCTTTTGAGAACTTTGACAGATAATCTGGATGAAACGCGATTGAGGTTAGGTTTAATTTTAATAATTCTGAGCATAATTTTACTTAAACCTTCGAAGCCCGAAGATCGTCGAAATAATATTTTACAAAAAAGTTCGTACCGCAAAGAAAACACAAGGCTTCGCCGTTACAAAGGATCAACTGGTTAACGCTGTTTAAGGAAATGATCGCTGTTTACAGTGAGGATCATATTTCGTCTGATTAATATTAAAGAATTCAGTCCGTACCGCGAAGAAAACACAACTCTTCACCATTACGAAGATCAGCTGGTTAACGCTGTTTAAGGAAATGATCGCTATTTACTCCGAAAACCATATAAAGCCTATCCATAAAAGCTGAATACATTTTTTCTGCTTAAGCAGGTAGAAATGATTTTCTGACATCGTCGTTAAAGAAACAATACGTAATATCAGACTAAACGAGGGTAAGGCAGCGCTGAGTAGCAACTGAAGGGAGGGGGTGATATTACCAGATTATTTATTGGCGGAAACTTAAGAGGATTACGTAAGGACGTGGATCAGCAAATTATAAGAAAGCCCGATCTGTTTCCACGGCAGTAATCAATGTAACGTAATGTAATGTGAATCTGCATACCAGAGGCTATTTATCTTAAGCACCAGCAACCCTTTAAAGCAGCTCAGAGAATAAATCTGACGGGCTAAGAACTGGACATAGTTAATGGTTTATTTAACGACGATTTTCAATAGCTAGACGATGATAGTGAATGACGAATTGGAAAGGATGGATGTCAGGGTTCAATTTCCCGGACAGGCCTACCAATAAAGGCTTCAATCTGTTTTCTTGTGAAACTTACCACTAGTTGTTGAGGAATCCATCACCCCCTGACGGTGGAGAAGTGCCGCTCATTTTTAGCGTTGTTTGAGAAGTAAGAGGTCGTCTTTACAATCCGGCTGCTTTCCTCAGCGGGAAGACCACGTGGACCTCTACTCGCTGGACAGACGTCGTGGTGTGTCTCAGGGCCGGTCTGGAATGTAAAATATGAATGTCATCTCCTGAAATCGAAACCCGGGAGTAGAACAGAAATCGAACCGACGAATAGAGAGAATTACTGATGTTCTTACCGCAGCGAAATAACTGGGAGAGAGACACGGACGGAAGGTGGAACAAGTTGAAAACTTGAAAGTCACTGAGTAAGATTTCAGGTTCTCACGGTGACGAACATGAAGATGGTTGTATCGCCGTGCAGTCTGGTAGTCGTTTACAAACGCTTCAGGGACACGTGTTACCCTAATTACGAATAGGAAAAAAGCACCTCGGAAATGAGTTTAGGTGACAGGTAGAGAGAGAGAGGGAGAGAGAGAGAGAGAGAGAGGGAGAGGGGGAGGGAGAGAGAGGGAGAGAGGTAGAGAGAGAGGGGGGAGAGAGAGAGGGGGAGAGGGGGAGAGAGAGAGAGAGAGGATGTGGAATGGCTTGAACCGTGAGGTTTGGCGCCGAGCCTTGAGTTCAGTTAGCTGAGTTTTAGTTAATTAGTAACCTGTTCCCTCAAAATACCTTTGTCCCTTATTTCTAAATCGAAAATCTGGCAGACAACCGTTTGTGAGAATCACGGGCAACTTGGAGAATTATACATTGCAAGTTATGAAACGAGCCAGCAATTGAATGATAATGGCTTCTTCGCTGGCTGCGTGTGTTGAATAGAAACTCTGTTGCTTGGTGACGGAGCTGAATAGGGTAATAATAGGCTCGTGATATAGTGGCAAGGCAAGCTAGAGGCAGCAGGGTCGTAAATTCTCCTAGCCTCGTCCTAGTGGGAACTTCAGTAACAATTTCGAATCGCTTGGCGTTCAAAAGCCGCACAACGTCACTCCCTTCATTAATATCGGTTCCTCGCTCTGGAACCAGTCGACTTAGGCAAAACGCAAGACTTTCGCTACCCTGGAGACACGCGACCGTTCGCAATCGTGTACTACGTACGTCTTCTTCTTCTTCTTCTTTATAATATGAATTATACGGGTCTGCAGTGGCCGCGCGGTCTGAGGCGTGGGCCTTCTGCCGCTTGGTCGCTGGGACCGTGGGTTCGAATCCCACTCAAGCCATGGATGTTTGTCCTGTGTACAGGAACAGGCCTTACGACGGGCCGATCCCTCGTCCAAGGAGTCCTACCAAAATGTCTATAGATCAAGCCAACGAAAAGTTGGGACCCTCAGATGCTCAGGAACTTGAAGAACGGGTCGTCCCAGTATCCAGTAATATGAATTATAGTAATAAGATTACGGTAATTCAAACCACGTGTGTAAAATAACAGAGAGCGCTGTTTTTATTAACTTCTGTTCGTGCTGGTATTTGTATTAAATTGTTAAATCCGATGACTTATCGAGTTTTTGTCCCTACATCAGAATATGTTGCTGGCGGAGAAGACGAGATCTCAGAGCTACTGTCACTTGTTCCCATGTTGCTCTGGAAGCGGCGTGTCTTTAAGCAATTAAGTTCGCACCATAAACTATTTCCTTGCAGAATTTTAATGTTTCTGAGTTCACTGCCCCCCATACAAGTTACCAGATGTATTTGAGGGGGGCTTCACTTGCGCAGAATGTGTTCGAGACTCCTGGTGTTGAGATAAAAATGCCTACGGAGTTCCTACCCGAACCAAAAAGCGGCCACAAGTACAGCAGTGGAAAAGAAAACATCAACATTTTATGTTTCCTTAAACGTAGGCAACACGGAGTTTTCCTCCGTGACATCCCAACAATTACTCCATTCACACACAGAAGAAGGCAATGGCAAACCACTTCTGGATCATCTGCCAAGAACGTATATGAACAGGTCCCAGTCCGAGAAAAGGACGGAAGGATCCTGTTCATATGGACCTGTCGTCAGACAGAACAATAAATAAAATAAATAAATAATAATAAACGTCATCTGTCACTGCTAACGTAAATGGTAACTGACAAGGTAACTAAACTATTCAAACTAAACTTTGCAGTTGTTCGCAAGGCGTGAAATTGAGACTTCCCGGATATTGATAATACCACGAGATTTCACTACAGTTACATTCATTTTTCGAGTTACTCCTCAGACGGACCCTCAAAATAGGTCACGACTATTTCGTTCTACAGCCAATCCCATTCATTACAGATTACAGATCAATCATTAGGTGGTTTGTGAACCAACGCATTTAATATAGCGTCTCTTACGTCGTTACTGGATTTCGAGATTTTATATTTGATGAAAAGTCGAAGGACGCCTTTTTAATCTCTTTGCATTACAATGTAATCAATTACGAGTTTATGCATAACGTCACATAAATGCAGCTGCGTGCTACAAAATAGATTACAGTAAACTAAAAAAATTCTATTTAAGATTTATCTCCATGAATAATACATTTCTCACAATAATTTCCAATGATTTCCCATAACAGACGTTGGACACTGGTGGAGACATTCGGTTTCATTATTTATTATTTATTTATTTAGTGTTCTGTGTGACGACAGGTCCATATGAACAGGATCCTTCCATCCTTTTCTCTTCTCGGACTGGGACCTGTTCATATACGTTCTTGGCAGATGATCCAGAAGTGGTTTGCCATTGCCTTCTTCTGTGTGTGAATGGAGTAATTGTTGGGATGCCACGGAGGAAAACTCCGTGTTGCCTAGACCACGGCCTTGCCCAACACAAGTTATAAATTCGGGAACCGCCGAGAATCGAACCCGAGACCCCAGGATTACAAGGCCAGCGTTCTAACCACTAGACCATTACAACCTGTAAACTTCCATTCTCCATTTCCTTACAGTCGTGAACGGAATTTAATTAACCGGAAGTCGTAAAAGACAATAAAATGATAGAAGTGAAGGTTTGTTAATACAAAGCGCATTGAATTATCGACAGAAAATACATTACAAGGGAGTCCAGTGCCCTTAATCTGTTGCGGAGGTTAAGAATATGTGGAGCCTAGCCTCCACTTAAACATTGCGTTTTGTTCGGGCAAAAGAAAAGCCTGAAATTGTTTTTGAACCAGAATATTAACAGTTTGTAATCGTCCTTTGTTCAGTGGCAGTCCAATATTTTTCGTTTCTCGGAAGAACGGTGTAATGGGCTGCTATTATAAAGTTCTGGTGCCATGTTACCGCCTGTAGAGCGCGACACAGGGGGCTCTGAACCTCCCCCCGTATCACACCCTACCGATTAACCGACCTTGTTTTCATCAACTATTTAATCCACATTGTGTTGTCTACACGAGCCGATAAACTGAGGTTTGTAAAGCTCAGAGAAATCCCGATTGATCCTCAATTAAGTTTCTCCTCCGGTAGTTATGACTCGGAGTCCATTGTCACCCACAGCCTGTCTGGATAGTCAGGGCTTGAATTTCAGAATTATTTTTGATTTCGCACTCCGGCGGTGCCCGGATTTATAACTTGTGTTGGGCAAGGCCGTGGTCTAGGCAACACGGAGTTTTCCTCCGTGGCATCCCAACAATTACTCCATTCACACACAGAAGAAGGCAATGGCAAACCACTTCTGGATCATCTGCCAAGAACGTATATGAACAGGTCCCAGTCCGAGAAAAGGATGGAAGGATCCTGTTCATATGGACCTGTCGTCAGACAGAACACTAAATAAATAAAAATACTCTTCTTGATTCGCTGTTCGAGTTAACTCTGCCAACAAATAGAATGCAGCCCCGTTGTCCTTCACGGGAATCACGTTTTTACGCATGTTAACACATTTCAAAATCATCCAGGAGATTGGTTATCTGCATCGTTATTATCTAGCATTGAACAGCATTGACAGATAATCGACCAGTTCATTATTTTATAACTTAATTTTTTTAAATCGTGAAAATTAATAGCTTAGAATAAGACGGAGTGTCATTATTTAAAGGTTTCTGTGACAAATATTAACTTTCTTCAGAAATACGCGCATATAAGATGAACTCTGTTAGTAATATAAAGTACAGAGTGATTAAGAATTCCCTGTACACTGCCCTGTTGTAATCGAGAACATGAAAAATACTACATTAGTGTTTCCACAGGTACGTAGCGAATTTGTATCAGCCTGTAGTTTAATTGTCAATAAGTATACATCGCATTAAGATGTACAATTCTTGTCATCGTTACTTGTAATACAAATTATTTTAACAAATTATAGGGCATGTCATATACAATACCATATTCATAGCATTTAGTGTCTATTAGTTTATTTTTATTATTATTTAGTGTTCTGTGTGACGACAGGTCCATATGAACAGGATCCTTCCATCCTTTTCTCGGACTGGGACCTGTTCATATACGTTCTTGGCAGATGATTCAGAAGTGGTTTGCCATTGCCTTCTTCTGTGTGTGATTGGAGTAATTGTTGGGATGCCACGGAGGAAAACTCCGTGTTGCCTAGACCACGGCCTTGCCCAACACAAGTTATAAATTCGGGCACCGCCGAGAATCGAACCCGAGACCCCCAGGATTACAAGGCCAGCGTTCTAACCGCTAGACCACCTCATCTTATTATTATTTAGTGTTCTGTGTGACGACAGGTCCATATGAACAGGATCCTTCCATCCTTTTCTCTTCTCGGACTGGGACCTGTTCATATACGTTCTTGGCAGATGATCCAGAAGTGGTTTGCCATTGCCTTCTTCTGTGTGTGAATGGAGTAATTGTTGGGATGCCACGGAGGAAAACTCCGTGTTGCCTAGACCACGGCCTTGCCCAACACAAGTTATAAATTCGGGCACCGCCGGGAATCGAATCCTAGACCCCCAGGATTACAAGGCCAGCGTTCTAACCGCTAGACCACCTCATCTTATTATTATTTAGTGTTCTGTCTGACGACAGGTCCATATGAACAGGATCCTTCCATCCTTTTCTCGGACTGGGACCTGTTCATATACGTTCTTGGCAGATGATCCAGAAGTGGTTTGCCATTGCCTTCTTCTGTGTGTGAATGGAGTAATTGTTGGAAGCCCCCGGAGGAAAACTCAGTGTTGCCTAGACCACGGCCTTGCCCAACACAAGTTATAAATTCGGGCACCGCCGGAAATCGAACCCGAGACCCCAGGATTACAAGGCCAGCGTTCTAACCGCTAGACCACCTCATCTTATTATTATTTAGTGTTCTGTCTGACGACAGGTCCATATGAACAGGATCCTTCCATCCTTTTCTCGGACTGGGACCTGTTCATATACGTTCTTGGCAGATGATTCAGAAGTGGTTTGCCATTGCCTTCTTCTGTGTGTGATTGGAGTAATTGTTGGGATGCCACGGAGGAAAACTCCGTGTTGCCTAGACCACGGCCTTGCCCAACACAAGTTCATTGTGATTGTCTTTTCCCTGTCTCATCTTCTGGTCCAGCTCCAATTGTTCTTAACATTGAAGTCGTCACATTGTAATACTGCATCCTTCACACCTCCATTAACTGCGATGTGGCGTGAATTTTGGCCGCTTCTGTACCAACGGAAGGAACTCAATTATATTGCAACATGGCCTCAGTTGATTACACGTACCCTCTAATGACGATCAGGGTACACCATGTTGTCCCTTAATAACACGATAATATTCATGTCGCATTGAACCCGTTTTTCGATTCACCTGAGAAAATGTATACTGGAAGCTGAGATGGTACAGCGAGTGATTACATCAAACATTAAGCAAGAGAGTCAACAAGGCGTGCGTTGTTTAGCAACCAATTAACGAGTCTGGAACACTCAAAGCCCTAGCAGACGAGTAAATACTTCAGAGCTTTCGGATCAAAAATAAATCGGCGAAGTTGCGTGTCTACGCCCATCACTTATTAAGTTCCTGAACCCAACGATCGTCAGCGTCTCTTACTCACTTTTTTTTTTTAACAAATTTCGTCTCACAATCAACTTGTTTCCTCTACAAAGGTTCAAGTTTACGGCGTGTCGTCTCGGAACTTCGTTAACAAAGACCCTACAGCGGTGTTGGAGGTAAATTTCCACGTGTTCCTGCATTGCTGGGAACGGATGGAGGGTGAATGGTCAGTTTTAAACTCCGATTGCCCTACCCTCTGGTGGATGAATCCGGAGTTGAACACTTAGCTCCTGACCCTAATGTCTTGACCGAGAAATCTTTGCCTTTTCTCGTGTCTCCACTGTCGTGGTTTTAGTCAGTTATCTTAAAAATTACTGAGATGATGTCGTGTGAAATGTGATGTTCTAATTGTAAATCGAACATTTCGGTAGAGAACATTATTTTAATATATTTTAAATATTTAAATGTTAATTATAGCAATATTTTAATATTTAATAGGAATTTTATTGTGATTAGACTGTATACTATTGAATTAATATTGAATAAAAATTTACTTGGATATTATCCATCGTCTAGTAATAAAACGTAAAAAACGTAAAACGACGTTTCGGAGATGGGGCTCTATCTCCGTCTTCAGGTTCCTACTCAGTTGGGCCCACTAGATAGAGCTAATCCCTATCTCCCTAGGTCCGGAGATAGGGATTAGCTCTATCTAGTGGTCCCAACTGTGTAGGAACCTGAAGACGGAGATAGAGTCCCATCTCCGAAACGTCGTTTTTACGTTTTATATTTACTAGACGATGGATAATATCCAAGTAAATTTTTATTCAATTGACTCTTCACCATCGTCAAGAAGTTTTAGATTTGATATAAAAAACAAATATATTAAAAATTACTATATATTTGGTGGTGTTTCAAACTGCGCGTTCAGTAGACAGAAGAGAAGACCTTGGATGTAAGGAGGTTAGTTAGTCTGCTGGAATATTTCCCAAATACACACAATTAAGGTTCACACAATGGAATTCGCCCTGTTTCACAGGAAACATACTCGCTGAAGAGAGGGAAACTATTTCTCGTGTGTGTGTGTGTGTGTGTGTGTGCGCGTGCGAATTTAATGTAATGAAAGCGAACACCGGCAGTGCTACCAACTTCGAAACGATAATGCCTATGTTCGTCCTAGAACGAGAGTCTTCAAGAATTTCGACAAAATTCATGCTACAATCGTGTATCAACTGAGGATGTTGTCTGCTTTTGGATATATCCAAAGTTTATTTTAAATATGATAAAATTCAGAGTTTTAAAAGGAGGTCTGGAGGAAATCCACGAAAATTTACACGGAACTCGGCGCTGTGATTTAGATTCTTAGTGCCTCGGACAGTTTCACGTTACCAGAACCGAGCATGAACGGAACAGAAGAGATGTGGAATTCTAAGACGACATTTATTTCAGGTGTGCCGTAAAACAGGCTTGTTACTTTTGTTAAATGCGGACGGACAGATAACGCTGTACAGGTGAAAGTATCTTCGCGTCCAAGCATAAGTTGACGACGGAGTAAAGACGGCGAGGGTGTACAGCCGCGTGCAGTGGTTTAACATCGCCGCTAGATGGAAGTGAGCTGTCAGCTTCGCCCCTCAGCCGTCCTGCTCGCGAAGCAAGTGTTTTGCCGCGAGAAAAACTTAAGAATTGCATTTCGGACGTCCGACGCACGAGTAGTCACTTCGCTGACTAAGTCGACTAACTGACCGCCGCGTACTTGCTTAATTATTCCACAGAGCCGAGTCCTTCCTGAGAAGCCACCAGTCACTCAGCCTCTCAAAAAATTCCCAACATTTCATGGAACCCGAAGGTTCATTACCATGTTCACAACAGCCCGCCACTGGTCCTTGTCCTGGCCAGATTAATCCAATCCACGTCAACCCATCCTGTTTCTCTAAGATTCATTTTAATATTACCCTCCCGCCTACGTCTAGGTCTTCCTACTGATCATTTTCGTTCTGATATGCCCACCAAGACCCTGTAAACATTTCTCTTCTCTCCCATGCGGGCTACATGCCCTACCAATCTCATCCTCCTTGACTTGATCAGTCTAATTATATTTTGCGAGGGATACAACTTATGAAGCTCCTCATTAGGTAGTTTTATCATCCCGCTTGGGTCCAAATATTCACTTCAGCGCCCCGTTCTCAAACACCCTCAGTCTGCATTCCTACCCTTAGTGTCAGAGACCAAGTTTCACGCCGCCCCTCAATCGATAAATTATATTTGATATGAAATTACATTGTCAGGTTTCGTATACCGGTCCTCTATGTTCATTATGAGACGAGTGGAGGGTACTGGGACACACCGGGGGGGCCTTGCCCGATCAGAGAGCGTGGGAGGGTTGACACGATCCAAGGCTCAGGGAATATGAGTCCCCAGGCCGGGAGCTAAGTTGTTCAGCGCGGATGCAGTCAGTAACAATGACGTGGCCATTAACAATACGTTCTGTTTTGTGTCGGATAGTTTCTAAGGGAAAGATAGCATCTGTTTTCCTCTTCACCGAAATAATACAACGCCGGGGCATCCCATAAAACTTTACGTCTTCCACGCGCAGCCAGAATCAAATATGTCTTTGAGACTAACGCAGTTTCTTTGCAACCTTTGTTTGTTCTACATACAGCCAGGGTTGTCCAGACCGATCACATTTATTTTCTGTTGGAAATTACAGAAAGAGTTCCCATTGCGTCAAATCGCTTTGCAGTAATTCCCCGCGAGTGATGGGTGCATGACTTCCGTACCAACAAAGGTAAGACGTCTTTTGAACAGAATTGGGAAGACGCTTCTGTTAAGTCACTATCATCCAATGTCTGACTTGAATCCTCGCTGTAGAGAGCATTTCATTATTAGCCTATTTAACTACGTTGTTTCAGCTGCGTTAATTTTTATGACGTCGGCTGACGTGATGATCACGGGTGGTGGGTGGTGGAAGTATCATTCCTGCCCTGTTTAAAGATACGATATCGTCTGGGAGAGACTGAGAAAATTCCAGTCAGGGCAGTCGATGACTGAATTCGAACCGGGTACCCTCTAAATTCGAATCGGACTGTATCACTACTTTGCTAACCTGCTTGTTCTTTTGACAGTGTTGAATTATTTACTCGTCAGTTCAAATTCTGTCGAGGAATACCTCACTTGTTCTTTGGTAAAATTGCGTCAATCCGGCAGATGTCCTTATGATAAGCTGACGTGAGAATGTGTCGCTTTCCTTTCAGAAGAGGACGCGGTGTTAAACAGAATCCTCAGCACGTGACTGGAAGGTGTTAATGCCAGCAATTGCTTCATATCCGCTTGTTTGAGCAAAGACACGTATTTTGTCTCCAACTTTCATTTGTTTTATATGGCTGATGAGAGAATGGATTTCGCATCCTCCGTGTAGTAACCTATAAGCCTACCTTACATACAAAATTTGTATCCGTTATTCATTTTTTAGTCATTGAATGTGGATGAAATCCAACAACGGAAACATGCGTGCAGCTGCTTTCTGACTATTATTTATTTAGTGTTCTGTCTGACGACAGGTCCATATGAACAGGATCCTTCCATCCTTTTCTCGGACTGGGACCTGTTCATATACGTTCTTGGCAGATGATCCAGAAGTGGTTTGCCATTGCCTTCTTCTGTGTGTGAATGGAGTAATTGTTCGGATGCCACGGAGGAAAACTCCGTGTTGCCTAGACCACGGCCTTGCTCAACACAAGTTATAAATTCGGGCACAGCCGGGAATGGAACCCGAGACCCCAGGATTACAAGGCGAGCGTTCTAACCGCTAGACCACCGTGGCTATGTGCTTTCTGACTATAAAATTAAAATTGTATGTTTGTGTTTCAAATAAACAATGCGAATTGTTAAAAGTAAAATTACATTCGGCCATTGTATTCCATTTTTCATTCCGACAAAAGTAGCCCACACTATCAAATAAACTGAGAATTAGGTTATATAATATTTTTATGTTTGTCATGAACCAGTCATAAAATAAATTAAATTAAGGTCATTGCACTGACCTCCTGATGCAGCACGATCATTGTGGCATGAAAAACTTGGAATAAATATTAACGTCATTACAAATTATGACTTGAAATGAATTTTAACGTAGTTTGTATGCATGGATATTAATCTAGACCATAAAACCGGCTATCCTGACTGGAATTCTTCGTAGTTTTTACTCAGTCAGTTCTGGTAAACGTAAATCATGATATGCTTATCAGTTTATGTTTGTAAAACTTTCAAGCTAGAACATGGCCCTGTGCATGAAACATGTGGCGTCATCTGAATCAAACAAATAAGAATCAGCATGCGTCGCGGGTTTGAACGATTGGCATGTTACAGGAATGCCAACCACGTAGTTATGAACACAGCAAGCAGAATCAGGTCCCATGTAAGGTCAACGTTTCATGATAAAGTGATAAACCGTGAATAATGTTTTCCCCTTTGCTGATATTCGCACAAAACAACGGATCGGTCACGGATAGATACGTCACATCTGGACAACAGTGTAACAAAAGACAGTCGGAATGCGGCCCTTGCGGTTTAAATGTTCGAACTTTTGCTTTGGTTCATTGTCCATGTTCGTTCTGACTTTCTATTAATTCTGCGCAAACTATACGAGGTCTCTCACTTTGTCTGTCTCACGCCATTCCACGGAACAAGTTTTTGGCAGACTCAAACTTCCCAACTTTCGCATTTTCTATTGAACCCGACTATTCTGACCGAGGGCAGTCATCATCAGTCTCCCCAGGCAAATGCCAGGATGGTACCTTAAATTAGGTCAGGACCGCTTCCTTCCACACCCTTTCCAATTCATTATTTACTGTTATCTCTAGCGGTTAGAACGCTGGCCTTGTAATCCTGGGGTCTCGGGTTTGATTCCCGGCGGTGCCCGAATTTATAACTTGTGTTGGGCAAGGCCGTGGTCTAGGCAACACGGAGTTTTCCTCCGTGGCATCCCAACAATTACTCCATTCACACACAGAAGAAGGCAATGGCAAACCACTTCTGGATCATCTGCCAAGAACGTATATGAACAGGTCCCAGTCCGAGAAAAGGATGGAAGGATCCTGTTCATATGGACCTGTCGTCAGACAGAACACTAAATAAAGAATAAAAATAAAATCATATTATCCGACGCTGTATAGTTTGACCTACTGAAAGGCTTCGTTAAATAAACTATAAACAAATAAGTTGCAAATGTCTCGAAGGGTCTCTTCTTTCGAGGTTCGCGACGACAATTTTCATGCAAGCGGTGGAAATTCTGATGCTCCCTGTGATAATATTTTCATAAAATTCATAGGTACGATTTTTTTTTTCTGCATTACGTTCATGTCAATAACGTCCGACTGTAGTGTGCAAGTTTGTGACACCCCTGCTTTATCCTCCCAGAGGGAAAGAAATTCAGAACATATCGAATCCAGGATCCTTTTCGAGGCACAATTCAAGGAATTTGTTTGAAGGACGATTGCAGGGGCAAACTGCTGGAGAATTCTGTGAGAAAACAAACGTCGAGAGTTGATTCCGAAAACTTCAATTTGAAAGCTTTCTATTTCGGGAAGTACCTTTCACCACAGCTGGGAATTCGGGGAAATTCTATTGGCCCAGCTGTGGCGTATCACTGGACGCATTCTTTCCGCCTGAGCGAAAATTGCCGTCGTAGAAACGACTGAACGAATTTCTATAAAATTTGGTATTGGAGGTCTACACTTTAAGCTGTCGAACTAATATAATTTATTTAATATCGGTTCAGCGTCACCAATTCTTTACACGGAGCTCAAATAGAACTTAGTGATGTTTCCGTGTAACCGCTAATCCCCACAAAATACAGGTCTTTTATCTGTGAGACGTTTGTCTGTACTTCAAGGGATGCGGATATTAAGCGTTCACACTCCTCACAAAAACCTCATAGCTGGTTGGTTGCACGGTTCTTTCTCCAGCATAAGAACACAACGAGAACTCCAAAGAATCTAGACAAGTGATTCTCGTTTTTCGTAGCTGTGCCAGACGTCTGCATTTGTGCTAAATTCCTATTGATATGGTGGGAAGACTATTTCGTAGTGTTGGTTATGACAGCCTATAGTCGCAGACTATTACCTTGAAATTTTTGTTTTCCACCTGCAGTTTGCTTGAAAGCCTTTGGACATAAATACAAAAAAATAAAGTCTGCCCCAGATATATAGGTGCAGCACGTATAGAGCGGGACACGAAATTCAGTTCTAATACCTATTATGAGATAAAGTTGTAGAGGGGACAGAAATGCCGATTTGAGAGGCCTCCACTAACACGACATTAGTCCCGAAGTCCAGAAAAAATTGTAAATGAGCAACCACTGATTTAACTTACAGAATAGAGCAATCTACCTATTAAAGACGTAAATATTTAATAATATTTATGGGAAATCTCTCGGTAGATTTACCCGCAAGGAAAATCTCTTGATAGAACATTTGTCTGTCGCACGTCTGTGGAAGACAATTTCAATCCGAACAGGACTGTACTCCCACCTCACAGAGGCGCTGCTGGATCATTGTCATGTTTGACATCCACTGAACATTGTTCTACAAGTGTCACGTACGTGGGTTTCTGTTGAACAGCGCAGAGAGCTGTAGGGTGTGTCAAAGAGGATCAGATGTTGACCTTCGGTATCGTGCAGTGTTGCTAACCGCGTGGAAGTAGAACTCGAAAGACCACTAAAACCGCAGCCCGCCATTGGACACGATCCTGAGCCAGTTCTATCCCCTTCCGGTCCTCACAGCCTGTTTAAAAGTTGTAAAGTGAACCAGAGGACAGCAGTGATGCCTCGGCCGCCTTTACCGGAAAATACGTACAGAAGTGTAGATTGAAAATCACCCAGTTTTATTTATTTAGTGTTCTGTCTGACGACAGGTCCATATGAACAGGATCCTTCCATCCTTTTCTCGGACTGGGACCTGTTCATATACGTTCTTGGCAGATGATCCAGAAGTGGTTTGCCATTGCCTTCTTCTGTGTGTGAATGGAGTAATTGTTGGGATGCCACGGAGGAAAACTCCGTGTTGCCTAGACCACGGTCTTGCCCAACACAAGTTATAAATCCGGGCACCGCCGGGAATCGAACCCGAGACCCCCAGGATTACAAGGCCAGCGTTCTAACCGCTAGACCACCGTTGACATCTCACCCAGTATATTAACATGTAAATGGGCGAAGGATTCGTTTTGTATGCCATGTCACTTGGGAACACGCAAGTCCTTGTTTACCTGGTGATAAGATACGTGACCATGGAAACGCGAATCAATTGTTGCAGCGAAAGATAAAGTCACACGCGTGGAACAATAGAGTGTTGTTCAGACATTCTCTGACCGAGCTTTGCAGTACTTTTCACAGCTTTTACCCGTTTATAAAAAAAAACCCTGGAGAATGCTTACCGGGACGAAAATGTTGAAACAAGTAAGAAATTTTACTGTGGTAGCCCTGGGACCAGTATTCCGAGGTACTCGTCAGAATGTCTAATTATCCCACACGTTTGTGTCGTCATTGACTTGGAAAAGAGCAATTTTGAAATTAAAATTTTACAATAGTACGAAGTGTATTATATTTTTGCACGAAAGAAAACATGAGATACGTGGAAAATAGAAAATATTACACGTAAAAGTTGTTTTTTTCGACATAGTTTTAATTATATGACATGTACAGCATCAACTGAGACAGGATGATGATCGTTTTCCCTCCAAGCCTATTTTCATAAGATCCATTTTAATATCATCCTTCCCATATACACTTTAGTATTATGAGTGGGTTTTTTTCTTGCCTTTCCAACTAGAATTTTGTGCATTACTCGTCTCCCTTATGCGTGCTACGTGATCCGCCCAGTGGTAAAGATAACAAAACCATCACCAGCAAAAGAATTATAAAAACATTTGGTTTTCAACGGGCACATGCAAGAAGCCTGTATACATAACCTGTATGAACTTACCCTTAGACTTTTCCCACACCTCCTTTATATCTGGGACGAGTTCGGAAGTCCGTCTTATAGATACACTATCTTTATTGATGATATTCGTAGTTCTTCTCAGTCACTCCACTATATTATTACCTCGAAGTTGGTATAATTTATGCAATAACTCCTGAAAACTAAGGTAGAATAATATTGGTGTTGTAAACCGCCAAGAAACAGTTGAGTACACGCCTTTTCTGCGTTGCCAACCTTGTTAAAATTATCTTAATGATTGTTTTCTAGGTTAAGGGTTATACGCACGGCTTTTTATGTTGTCGATCTACGGTCTGTGTCACGTCCCGTTCTCATCGCCGTGGCACCCATGCAAGGAGGTGAAGGGGAAGTTATGTGGGACAGTAATTTCATCTACCTCCGCCAGAATCGCTAGTGTACCGGCGGCGAGAAGTCAGGTCGATCCAGTGCCGGTCGGAAGCATTCAGTAACGAGATGGTCGTGAGTGATGAGTTGTGCAGTGTTGGCAGCACTATCAGCTTGTGACGGACATGTTGGTGTTACGTTTATAATTAGTTTTTGTGTGTTACATTGTGTTAATGAGTGTAATAGTTTAGTCTGAATCGATTAATTTGAAATAAATTCCTGGATTAAGCAGTTTCTAGAACACACGCTTTGCTAAAAGGTGAGTTGTAAGTAAATTCACTTTGCTTGTAGTACCGGTGTAGGGGAAGCGATTGTTTGTTTCTCGTCATGTCGTAGTCTGCCTTCTTGTGCATTTCACACGCGCTTATAAAATCTGCAGTTATGTGGTAATACTGGCTGGATGTTCCAAAAAGTTCTTACCACAAAATGAAGTCTGATATTTTATTCTTTCGGTTTATATTTATATTTTTGGCGGGCTTTGGTGTTGTCGATGTTGGACTAGCAGGTGCTGCTACCAGGGAGTTGTTTAATTTAATTTTATTTGCATGTACTTCAGTGACATAATTTTTTATTTTATTCTTTGTTCATTTTATGGCAAGTTTTCTTAACTATATATTTTATAAATCACGGAATAATAGGATGGTGGTGAATGGTAAAGGACGTGGACGGTCGCCCTTTAAAGCATAGTGGTTACCATTGTGTACCACTTGTTTTTAAGAATAATTAAATCTGCGTTTTAGTCCCAAGTAAGCGAATTTATGTGTTTCATATGAATCTCAGATAAAAACAGCTTTATGCAGCTGATCTTTGTAAGGGTGAAGTGTTGTGTTTTCTATGCGGTACGGACTGAATTCTTAAATATTATTTACACAAGCTCCGGGCCAATTTTAACAAGTTTTTTTTTTATCGACCGTAGAGCAAATGCTCACATGGTACAAATATTTCACTTTGCGCTGCATGTCTCACATGCCCCCCCCCCCCCATCAAAATAGTTAACATCAAAATTTCGCCAAACACCGTCCTCCAATGATTAATATCATAATTAAGAAAAGTGTTTTGCTGTCAACTTTTCTCCATGCTCCACGTATCATCTATTTACTTCTGAATTATTTGCCTCCTGTTCAATATACATTTACGAGGACGAGCGGGCACTGCCTGGGAACCTTCACAGACGAAAATTTTACCCCCCCCCCCCGGAATATGTACAATCTGTCTCTTTTCCCCCCACGTTTCTCTTTCTTTGTCCTTTGTTTGTTCGTCATTGGGTTGATGTGTTTATAGTGCGTGTGGCCTGTTGATGTTTTCACTTTTTAAGATAAGTTTTTTGTTGTTGTAAATCTCGGAGTTGTGTAGGATTCGGCAAGTACCGGCTTGGTTCTCCCGGTTTGTAACAACGTGTGTCGTCATGTGTTTGAACGTTCCACTAGAAAATACAGTATTATGTGTTATGTAACACCCACATGGCTTACAGTTTAATTACTTTCTACTCAGGCTCAGGTGTTTTCTTTCGCACCAAAGCACCAGCAGACGTATTTGAAGACCCTGAATTAACTACGCTCCATAGTAACGCACATTATAAGGAAATGGCTGTACATCAGTGACGTGTACATATTCTGATCACCTTATTGGTGGAATCCTCCTGGCATCTTGCGCTCATGAGGGAAATGAGGAATGCTTACAAAATTTTGATTGTGGAACCTGCGGGGAGGAGAGCACAAAATCGGAAATATGTTACATTTTCGAGTGTTCCAGAGGCGTTTTTCACGGCACTTCACTTCACTTACGTCGTTGCACTAACGAGATTCCAGGCTAATCGTCGGGATCACGGGCGTTTTAAACATTGATCTTTGGTCGTTCTTGCACTAGTGTGATCCTATGTTCCACTGTTGCACAAAGCAATTTACACACCAACCTCCAAGCCACACACAGTTTTAACCCGCTTCAAACAAGCCTGTGCAAACCTTGTTTAATGAAACAGATTTGTCACTTACGATTCGGAATATTGGAAAACGCACTTTTTTGCCGTAGGGGGCGAGTTTACACCTGTGATACCACGAGACCGTTCTCATTTCAGTTAAACTGTGATGTTGGGAGCAATTAACGTGTTTCAGATTTTCAGGTATGGGCAGCGAACAGGATAATATTAAAATGGTTGTTACAGCTACAGAGTACGAGGGGAACTGCCTGAGTTTCGGGTCCTGTGCTGGGCTGTTCCGACCGCGCTAATGAATATTTGGGTCCAGTAAGAGACAGGGAACTTATTGACGAGCTGAGCTACTGTAATCTTTGTGTTGAAGATTTTACACTTTGTGCTTTGTTACTTCGTGTTAGGTCTGCAATTCAGATTTCAGGTTCTCAGGGCGACGAATGTTGACATGACCGTCTTCTGGGATAAGCGACGATTCAGAGGTGCTTACTGCCTCCATCATCAGGGCGATGATCGTATGAATCGCAGTCAGGCTCAGAAACAGCTGGTGATGCGCTATGATCGCCCTGATGATGGAGGCAGTATGTACCTGTTAAACGCCAGTCAATTTCTGCTGGCTTCTACACCAGACCATCCCATAAAAGAGCCATTTTCATATTCGTCACCGTGAGAGAGAGAGAGAGTGATTTCTTATTTATTGTATGGTTGTTCTAGTGCTATAAGAATGGCGCGGATTAGGAAACCACGTCAAAGAATATAATTATACGTAGGCCTGCAATTCGTGGCCACTTTGATGTGTGTTTCCATGGAAACCATTTTTCCAATGTGTCATTCTTGATTGACGGGTACACATATTGGATTTGAAAAATCTTTGCTCCGATTATGCATTGGGACGAATGAAAAAAAGGACAAGGGCCCCTCTCTTCTTGGTTTTCTTATTTTGGTTGGGAGTTTTTAATCGTATGTCCGCGAATCGCTGGCGAGAAGTGGCTGTATTGAATTGGTCCACACATGTTCTTAATGATAACTAAGAAATCAGTTTACAAATGTTCAAGGATTTCAGTGTGTCTGAATAGCACTTGAACAAAAATAAACGAAGTTCATGGAAGAAATCTTATTTAAGAATCCAGTTCGTACCGCTAAGAAAACACAACACTTCAACATTACAAATGACAACTGGTTAACGCTGTTTAAGGAAATAATCGCTGTTTGGACTGAGAATCGTACGAAACCAATGCGTACAAAATGCAGTTATTTATTGTTAAAGCAGGTGGTACATATAGTTACCACTGGGCTTTAAAGGGTGAAAGGAAGGCCGTGCTTCGTGGATATGTTGAAAATGGAATGTGTTTCCTTCCAACTTCTCACGTCATTGTAAACCCAGGTAGCTTTCTTAAGCACGCCACTCCTTCAAATACGACGACCATCATTTGAACCACAATATGTATGTATCTTCTCGAAGTGCTTGGGAAATTTCCTACTCAAGTTAGTTTGCTTCGCCGTGTTCTCAACCTGTGGAGTGACGTCATGCGTTGAAGGTACAAGGAAATATTTGCTGTAACACAAAGGAATCGTTAACTGTGCCAGTCCCATGTACGCGCGCGTGTGTGTATGTTTTTCAGACGTAATGTAGTGCACTTGCACGTATAGTAACGTTTTTTCTTAAAATAAAAGTCAACCCGAAGATGGTGGCGGTGTCTTCGTCCGAAACGCTGGCATCCACCTGTAATCCCACAACCTAGGAGACCACGACCGACGTTTTCACCGCCATGAAAAATTGAAACTTCAGAATGCGCGATGTATTTTCGCTTGTCTTAGAATGTCTTGCGTCTCTGCGTTTTAATTGGCTGTGTGCTCAGCAGGCGTCGCTGTAATCCTGACACGAGCAGGGACCCTATTGTATCTGAAGGAGGTTTAGAATAGGTGGAGCCTTGCCTCCACACTTCCTACGAACCTTCAATGTGTGTTTCTCAGGAACTGTTGCACCTGTAATCGCCACAGTGGTCTAGCGGTTAGAACGCTGGCCTTGTAATCCTGGGGTCTCGGGTGCCCGAATTTATAACTTGTGTTGGGCAAGGCCGTGGTCTAGGCAACACGGAGTTTTCCTCCGTGGCATCCCAACAATTACTCCATTCACACACAGAAGAAGGCAATGGCAAACCACTTCTGGATCATCTGCCAAGAACGTATATGAACAGGTCCCAGTCCGAGAAAAGGATGGAAGGATCCTGTTCATATGGACCTGTCGTCAGACAGAACACTAAATAAATAATAGTTGCACCTGTATTGACGTGTATTTGTAGATTGGTCCAATGCAAGATAGGTATATGGTGCAGTATTAGGAATTTTGTTTTCAATCTCTTCGTAGAAAACCGTAAATCTTGGTTTTCCCTGGGGGGAACAGAAATCATTCCGAAGCAGGCTACTTGTCAAATGGGGGAGGTGTTTCTTTGGTATCACTGCGGTCTATTGATTGCATTATCCAGACCAAGCGCGTTCCCTTCTGTTCTTATGCCACTTCTGCTCAAGTTTTTGGCCTTTCTTTATTCCTGTTCTAATCCATTAATGGCGTGTTCCTGCTTTGCGGGAGATTCGTGTGTTTACTAAAACCCGCCTTGGCTGTTCTGACTTTATTTCATGAGAATCGATAAAAATAATAACAACAAAAACATGTAAAGAATGCCTCGTATAGAAGCTGTTAAGTGATTTGAGGTCGTCTTTGAGGTTATTGTGAAGGTCGCTGTCTTCGGGGTTGAAGCGCCGTGTAATCTGGTGGAAATTTACGGACGTTTTTCGTGTTTCTACTTGAATTTTGCTGGGAAATTTGGCAACGTCCGGTCTGACCTTTTCCTATTTTGAACTTTTAATGTGCAGGTAGTGACACAAAGGAAAAAGAAATCTTCTCGGTTGTAGCGCCGTGTAGTCTGATAGAAAGGAGCCGATGTCTCTCGAAATTTCTATCCCTTGTTAACGGGTTATATTGTCATAAAACGTAGGATTATACGTCTCATGGTTTTATTAGGGTCGTAAAATATTGGACCTGAATCGTTATTTTTATCTCGGCCACGGCTGACAAATGTTACCAGGACTCGTGTCAGCGACGTCTTTCGTTTGTCAAGGATTTATTTTACGTTGGATATCTTATCTGCCTACTTGCGGCATTTCCTTCCGGGCTCTCAACACTTACAGAAATGACGGTGGCTGTTTGAAGGCATTCACAAAAGAATTCTTTATACTAAGAGCTTGAAGGGAGAGCCCAGTGGTGAGTGGCACTCACGAAAGAGTAATGTCGATGTTTGGGACAGAATTGTCTCCTGCGTAGTCTGGTAGAAGCTGACATTTCAGACGTGATTGCTGCCTCCATTATCAGAGCTGTCTATGATCGTCCTGATGATGGAAGAAGCAGAGACCTCCGAAACGTCGGTAAACTCTTACCGGACTACACGACGCAACAATCCGTCTTCTCGCTCGTCACCGTGAGAACCTGAAGTCTTACTCAGTAGTGTGTGCGTCTCTCTCTGTCCCGGTTTTTAATCTCTACTTGACAGATTTCTATTAAATTTGGTACTGGGTGCCAACAGTGAAACAGTCGTACTGCGCGCACCTTATTTTCCAGTCGCTTCGTTTCTGGTAGACGAAAATATTCCCTTTTAATTTTATTCATCATGTTTGTGTTCCTGTGATGCTTTTGCAAACACACATTTGTGCCCTCATCGGTATCTGAACCCTAGGTATTCGGCACTGACTGGGCGGAAAATTACAGGCAAATTATAGTTTAGTGTTGGGAAGGGATCAGTAAGGACAGAAATTGTCAGTTGTTTCCTGTGGGCTCCATTACTGGAGGTCGTGAAGCGTGCGAGGTGGATCATGGAGTTTGCAGATCTTTTCTAAAGGGAAAGGAACTTTCAAGAGACAATTGACATTCGCAGTGCGATGACCTTTACAGGGGATTCTCCGTGGAAGCGAGAGGAGGATTTCTGCAGTCGCTTGTTACAGTTCGTGACATCTAATTATAAAGACAACAAAAGATGACGTGCGAAAATTATTTAATGACAGCGTATCATCTGTTAAGAGTAGATCTTTTGTCGAATGACATTAGTAGTGATGCACTTCTTGAAGGCATAAGGCGACGTCTACTGTTACAACCGAGACTCGAACCTGATACATCCCGAATAAAAAATTCGTGTCCATAAAATATTTCACATTCGGACAAAACCAAAATATCCTATTGGCTAGTCATCTCTTAAGATGGGTGCCTTCTAGTTTGTAACGCCGTGTAGTGTGTAGTTGAAGTTTATTATCGTTTCAGAGGTTATTGCTGCCTCCATCATCAGGGCGATGAAAACCTCAAATCTTGCCGTAACTTGGTCGTCAGAGCCACTTATAAGTTTAAGTTGGTTTTATTTTACGTGTAATGGTTACCTTTCTACCTTCCTCACTCTGGTACTGACAGGATGAAGACGGTGTTATACAGCATTTACGCTGTGCGGGTTTAAAGTATGGCTAAGGGTCTCGGGTAATTGTTTCGGCTAATGATTGCCTTTAAAATGCGATCTACTTAATCCACTTCCTACGCTAAGACTCTGGAAAGAGCAGCAACTGAAACTATGAACTCTTGTTTATCACAGCGCATAGGTACAGGGGGTTTAAAAAAAAGATCACATTTCAAGAATGTCCTCGCCGCTTTTGGCAACACGAGAGGCTTGGAATCCCTAGTGAGGATTCCCAAGATGCGTACTCATGAATATTAAGGCTTTGACCGGGATGTTCTTTTGTTAAATCTTATGTGGTACCGCCTGATTCGACTTCTAATGGTTAAGTGAAGTGTTTTCTTCGCGGTACGGTCTGGATTCGTAAATATTATGAAGACGATCTTCGGCTTCAAAGGGTTAACCAGCTGATTTTCGTAATGGTGAGGTGTAGTGTTTTCTTCGCGGTACGGACTGGATTCATAAATAATATTCAGACGATCTTCGGCTTCAAAGGGTTAATAGGGAGACCTTAGGTTTTGCCAACATCACTTGTCACTGCCTTGAGTTACCGATGTACGAAGAAGTCCGAAGTGCTGGTTGTTCGTCGTGCTGAGTAAATACAGTAGCAGACACACATGAAACTTCTTTTATCTTCCTTGAGGTCACTGACTCTATCAGCCTTTCCCCCCCCCCCCCCCCCTCCTGGCGTCTTTTGAGTGGCGTGCAGGTAAAATTCTCTACATTCGTAACCTGTTTTCGTATGTAACCTTCTGCAGTTGAAACAGTGTCGTGAAATAACCTGACAACCAGTAATTTCCTCCATGCAAATGTCGGAACAGACCGAGACCGTACCCTTCCGGATCCATTCATGATCATTCTCCCATCTCACTGGACCTTGTGTGACCTCTGCAGTTGGTGCAGGGCGTTTAAATGGTACAATAGACGCGAAGTCGGCTTTGTGGCTGCCTGTAGCCACTTGCCGTAATCGTTAACTGGTGTTATCTTATCTCTGAACTTTGAGCATCTGTCTTGTCATGACTACACTAGGTTAAGAAATAATGTATACGTTCCGTTGGCCATGTCTCAAGACGGGAGTGCGCTACTGATGGTCCGCGGACCGCATTTGGCCCACCTCAAAGTGATGGTTTGCTCTCAGTTAATCTTTCCGCAAGAAACTGGATGATTTTCATGAAATCAACATGGCGGACGTACTGATGATGGCGTTGTTAAATACATCGCTTTTCTAAACAGTTACTGCAGTGAAGAACTTAGTTATTATGAATGCCTGAAGATTTATTCTCGCAGACACCCAGAAACCCTTCCGAGGTCACCATTCTGCCCGCGGTCACACGGTTGCCGTCCCCCGAAACGGATAATTAATCGTTAAGTAACTGATTTCGTATGAAGAAGATGGCTGCCCTCTGGGGGTCTGGTGCTTGTGGACCGACGTTTCAGAACCCACGTTTCTTTTCGGAGCCTTTTATTTTGTCTTTCACGTTCTTGAGTTTTATTTTCTTAATCTTCATCCCCTTCTCATCTTCTCTGTCCTCACCCGCCGTTTCCTGACCCTCTCACCCATCGTACCAACTTCTTTCTTTGTCACATAATTTCCCTCAGTTCTGTTCTTAGTTTTCCTTTTGTACTCCATTTCATTTCCGTCACACCCCTTTTTCTCATCCGTGTTTTGGTTCGTCAGTTCGCTCCGTGTTCTCTACTCATACATACCAAGATGATAAGGTTCTTATGAATTAAGTTGCTTCGTAAGCGTTAGTGGCCGGACATTCACCTCCGCATAAAAAAAAAACTGTTCCTTCTTCGTGTTTCAATTCTTGGTTAAATCCAATTCCGTTTACTCTCAGTAACCATTCGCTTGTTTGTTTAACAACGCTGTATCAAGCTCTGAAGCCGTTGAAAACCATAGCTGAAGATACAGTCGTATGGCTGGCTGGTGAGAAAATCAGGGTGGCCAACCTGTCATGTAGAAACCTGTTCCCGCAATTAAAATATTTACGAGTTTGAACTTCCTTTTGTAAGAACGGGCAAATGTTGGCGGCAGATTGGAATGCCGGCGTGTAATGTGGTCCCGTTGGTTCATTTTTTGTACACGCTCTGACGTCAGAGGCACTGCGGCCTGTCCCTTGCTATTAAAGCGGTCATCGCCGCGCAGGCGCACTGCGGCTGTCGTCGGTTTGGAATCCCTCGAACTGAGTTTTTGTGGTCTGATCTCCCATCAAGGGAGTCCTGCCGTTTGCCTCAAGCACTTACAGAACCTTTGCAGTAGAGGAGACGGAGTTTGGGATTGTCTCTAGCGACGAGAAGTAGTTGAAACGTAATCGGCGAATTAATAATAATAATAATCCACGCCGTTGTCGACCGCGGTTTGAACGGGCAGCCGGATTCTTTTTACAATTCTCTCGCGAAGTGTAACACACTTGAAGATTTCTGTCTTCTGGGTTGTTGCGCTGTGTAGACTACACAGCGCAACAACCCAGAAGACAGAAATCTTCATACTCACCGCTGTGAGAACCTCAAGTCTTACATGTAACACACTTGTTTGTCGCCGTGTTCACAAAATCTCGTTCGTCATTGGCCGCTGTCTGGAGCCAATCCGTGCCTTCGCTCACAATTTCTGGAAGATCCGTGTTTGATATTGTCTTCCCCACATAGGGGGTCTAGGAGTTGGACCTGTTTCGTAGAATTATATTCCAGGCGCAGGCAAATTCCTGCACGGATTTCTCGTTGTTGCTGACGTAGTCCGTCCACACGGAAACAAAACACTGTTCTTCCGTTTGCTGATGTGGCGACCCAGGAGATACCATATCTCGTGCTTTGCGAGATTTGTTTTTAGCTCACTCTGCTCTTGGTTTCTTGTTTTCTTATCCAACACCGGGCGCTGGGTGGAATATTTGTAACTAAAAGGGACGATGGAGGAAAACGCAACATCGAGGTCAGGTTCATAATTTCCGCCCTTCGTCAGACTTGTTTGGGTTGGAAAATCAAGCAGAATTAGACGAACGATTCATGTAGCACGCATGGAAGTGATTATAAATGCAAACACACACACACACTTTTGATTTGAAACCCTGGTAGGAAGGGACTAGTCTGAAGACCTAGCCTCAGATGGGAGGATAATATTAAAATGAATCTTATAGAAATATTAAATGCGGTTGGAGACTGGATTAATCTGGATCAGGAATGTGGACCTGTGGCAGACTCTTGTTGACACGGGGCGAACCTACGGGTTCTGTGACAAGCGGGGAATTTATTTACCAGCTGAGTTACAAGTCAAAAAAGTTGATTCAAATAAGCCACGACCGCATCCTTCTGTATCCTTTCCAATTCAGAAAACCAAAATTTTTCATCGCAGGCTTTCTAACGTAGCCAGTTGAAATAGCGTAGTTAAATAAAGCAAGTACACCAAACTGACTCGCCTCTGGCTGAATAGCTTCGTGTTACGGAGGCCTCGGCTACGAAATTTGCCTGGGGGGGGGTTTCATTTTTGTATTATATTCGAATTGGTCACTACCGGGTGTTTCAGAATGTTGAGACCAGCTTCACGTTGTCTCGTCACTACATGGCGTTTGCGTCGAAGTGTTGTCACATGATGCAGTATTATCGTACCACTCTGAGGTTCCTTATTTATTTTCTTCGGTGTTTCGCGTTCAAATTCTCTGCTATAAATTCTTCCGACATTGATCCAGCAGTCTGTGAATTTTGTGCAGACGGTGGCGAACGTCTGTGGACCCGAATCCGTGACTTCATAGCGTTCCCGGGCATTTGTACGCCGTGTTGGCCAGTTCCTGTAGTCTCTGGTGCGTCTACGTGCCACACGGCAAGTCGCGTGGTTGCGCTACCGGAAGTGACGCCTCGTCAACCGGAAGTGGTTGCAGCTGTGGGCTCGCGAGCCGCTAGGATCCCGCTCTTTCCGTATGGTTATCCGCTCTTCTTGTGCTGTGAAGGAAAACATCGGACCGGAGTCTGGCTGCTGTCCTGAGAGATGTCACCGTTTTACTCAGTCCATCCAAAGCAAATTTCTGGCCTTGGGTCATTTCCATACGATCCTCATTACCTTATCATGTCTCGTTCCATGCTCCATCAACTCAGTAAAATAACCAAACACTCGTCTCAACCTTATATGACAGTCTACAGTGTAGACTCTACACTGTGTAGTTTATCAACCTTTACGGGTAAAATACTGACGAGTTTATTTATCAGTGCATTAAATTTCGGTCAGATGTCTCTCATCGTCGTCTTATGGATTGAGCTGGCTCTGGGCAGGTTGTAAGTTGCTGGATTTTGTTGTCACGGCGATGACCCTTGGAGTTGCTTAGCGTTTGTCTGCGAAGGCTCAATGACCGCGGAGATGCAGGCAGTTGCCTGGCAACGGACGGACCGGTTTCTGCGGGTTGCAGTGAATCTTACCTTCTTTGTTTCTGCCTTCCTCCGGTGTGTGTGCAGCTCTGGTCTGGGTGTGAAACTTTGTGAAGAACCCATATTGAGGGTGTTTGAGAACAGGGTGCTGAAGAGAATATTTGGACTCAAGAGGAATGGAGAAAATTACATAATGAGGAGCTTCATAATTTGTGATCTTCAGCAACTGTTATTCGGATGATCAAATCAAGGACGAAGAGATGGATGGGGCACGTTGTTCGCATGGGGGAGATAAGAAATGTATACAAAATTTTGGGGGAATTTATTGACCAGCTGACCGCGTTATTAGCTTCTCAGGAAGGTCTCTGTTCCGTGGAATTTGTTAATAGCAATCACTGGCTGTACGTGGCCCTGTGTCGGACAGGAGTCGAGGGCAGCGCCCGGATTTGCTCTTGGCTGTAGGGCCACCCAACTTCCTACCCCGCGGGAACGAGGGGGAATCTCTCCGCGTTGGGTAAAGCTTAACACTCGTCTTCATGTATCACCGAAGTTAGGAATACGTAGAGTTACACCTCCACTCCGCCATACTTCATCGAATACTGTTCTAGTGACGACGCTTGGTTTTATAGACGCTTGTTTGCAGACCGATGCTCTGTTGTTTCTGTCGGTCTTCTGGATCGTAACACAGTGTGACCGTTTGGATGGATACCAGTGTTTCGAATGAATCACTGCCTCCTTCTTCAGGGCTGAGGCTGAAGACAGTATGTTCTTCCGAAACGTTGGAATCTGCGTTCAAGTCCGCGCGATGTTACAACCCTGGGAAGACCATCGTCGTCCTCACTGCCAAGAGAATCTGAGATCTCGCGCTCTTTCCGTTATTATTTACGATCTGAAATACGCAGGCTCGCTGATACTGCCTTGTTTTCCTGAACACCGTGCCCATAGTCTGGACGCGGTAGACCTCGGTCATTTCTTCACCCTAAGGCACAGTAGGACACCTCTCTAAATCAATATGGCGACCGCACGCAACGTGACGTCATAATAGGTTATTGTTTAGTTTCCTTCAGCCGGTGATATTCATTACTAATCGTCGTAAGTGCACGGACAAAATGGACTCAGAGCACTGGATTTCAGATCCTAGTTCTGCTCGTTGCTCGCGTGCTGCATCGAGAGGTCCTGAAAGCTGAAGTAGCCGAGTGGAGACCCAAGGTTCATATCGAGGTAGGAGCTGAATAGGTGGCATTTCAGGTTCTCACGGCGGCGAACATGAAGACGGATGTCTTCTGGGTTGTTGCGCTGTGTAGTCTGGTCGATGTTAACCGACGTTTCAGAGGTCATACTGCCTCCGTCATCAGGGCGATGAAGATTTCTGTCTTCTGGGTTGTTGCGCTGTGTAGTCCGGTCGATGTTTACCAACGTTTCAGAGGTCATACTGCCTCCGTCATCAGAGTATGAAGATTTCTGTATTCTGGGTTGTTGCGCTGTGTAGTCTGGTCGATGTTAACCAACGTCTCGGAGGTGGTTACTGCCTCCATCATCAGGACGACGTTTTTATTGGTGCTTCAGTCCTTTTCTAGCCTGTCTTCTACAGTATTGTTCAAACAAAATAACTCCTTGGATGGGGGATCGGACCGTTTCAGGACAGCACACACAAAGCTGCCCATCTGTGTCCCCAGTGGGAAAGTGTTACGACATACAAATACAAACCCCTTGACTTGTTTCCAACATGGCTGTCGTGTGGTGTGACAGATTGTTCAGTACACAAACAGTTGCTTGATTGATCA
Source organism: Zootermopsis nevadensis (assembly GCF_977971745.1). NCBI lineage: Eukaryota > Metazoa > Arthropoda > Insecta > Blattodea > Termopsidae > Zootermopsis > Zootermopsis nevadensis. The sequence continues at coordinate 6,957,775 of NW_028259159.1, read as the reverse complement.
TTAACACTGCTACTGACGTTAGTTTCGGACAGTTGACTGTGGTGAAATGTGACGTCTGTTGAGTACTGGCTTATCTTACGGCCGTGAAGTTTCAGTAATAGTCGATCAAAGGGCGTGCGTTTTCTGAAACGCCTAAATTTTTAAGCTGTGGACACACGGAAGTGTCTTGAGTTCCGTGGTCACCTTTCCCTCCGTGTGACATTGGATTGATTCTTGTCAATGTAAAGAGACGTCAGTTATATATTTTAAGGGGGTTATGAAATGTTAAGGTAGCCTGAAGATGAAGGAAGTATGTTCCTCCCAAACGCTGGTTCACACGGCTTTGTAACCCAGAAGACTAACAACCGTGTTGAAAAAATTTCCTTGAGAAGGATGATCATTTATTTGGAATGGATTTAAAAGGTTCTGAGTTCTCTGCGGGCACTTCCAAACATCACGTGATCTTAGGGGTTAGTAGCGTCAGTTGCCGAGTTCGGTGCAAGGCTTCGTTTGTGTACACGGTTTTTTATTATCTCTGGTAAAACTGTATTTTGATCTTTATGCAAAATGTCGGATGACCATTTTCGACCAAAATAACATCTTACGGATATACTTCGGTAAGCACTGTTAACAACAGGCCTGTTAAATCCATTGAAAATCCGTTCGGAACGTTTTTATGTCACAAAAATGCACGGACATGGAAAGAACTTAACGCTGAGTGGAAAAGTCGGATTGTACCGAAATACGCGACTTGTGAAGGAGAGCACGTCACTCTCAGAGTTGGCCACGACAGGCGACCTTGTAAATAGTGTAATCAGTGACCATGGACGTCGTATCTCGGCTTCTGTGAATTTTCTTTTGTTATCTGAATACGTGGACAGACGTTGTTTGTATAACGTGACAGTGGTCTGGGCTAAATCGAGCAAGGATTGTGGCATTGGTACTGTGAAACATGTAGGACGAGATGTTTTGTAATTGGCGTGAGGTATGGTTCGCTGCGCTGGTTATAACAGTGGGCAGTTGACAGGTGTCCAATCCGTTGTGGTTTGACAGTGTCTCTGTAACATTTCAAATATGATAGAACCATATTAATGTGCGGATATTATCGACTTTTTGGGCTGTCTGTTTGTGTGTGTTATAGGGCGGCTGGTACCATTCGGAGGTTAGGTTATAAACCACTAAATTCCGTTCCATGCGTCTTGCTTAATGACGTAGGAACTTTTACACTGCAGTTTAGTCTTGACTGGTTATTTCAGTGTATTAAAACGTGGGGATAAGAAATACATACGGAATTTTCGTCGGAAAGACTTTCGTTGCTAGGATAATATTAAAAGGAAAATTAATCGAGATGTAACTGGAATTAATCTGGTTCAGAATAAGATCCAGAAGCGGGGTGTTCTGAACACGGTAATTAACTCTTAGGTTCTATAAAATGCGGGTAATTTCTTGATCAGATGAACGACAATCAGCTTCTCTCTGCGGCTCTGCTCCATACGAGTTACTCAGTAGGCTCTGTTTTAAAGGAAATGCATTACAAGCTTTTAAATTATCACTGAATTTTGTTGTAGGTTATTTTTCGAGAATCGTGGCTATTCCACTTCAAAATGCACGTTTTGGGGCTCTCATGTGAGACACCAGGACCCTCTACTCGTCGCTGGGCTTGTTACTCTCGCCGACAAAATATCGGTATTGAGCGCTATAACAGATGACAGTCGCAAAGTGGTCGAAATATAAATTTCACCGTGTTCTGAAATCCCTGGGGGAGGCAGTAAATAAAGCTAAGCAGATATGGGGTGAACAGGGCCCTAGGGACAAACCTAGAGAGGGGTTGTCGAGCGGGGAGGGGGAGGGGGGTGAAAGTGCTGGGGTAGAAACTGTTTCAGACGCGTCGAGGCACACACTTCTCTGTTTTCCGCCTCATTGCCAAAATTTCTGACTGGAATTTAACTTCCGTTCCGCCGATAGGCGAACATACGAAGGCTCACTCATGCCCCCCCCCCTCCCTCCCGAATTGCTTATACGAGGTCTGTAAGTAGAATTTGAGGTTCTCACGGCGGTGAGTCCGAAGATGGCTCGCTTCTGGGTTGTTGCGCCGTGTAGTCTGGTAGAAGTCCACCGAGGTTTCGGAGGTCTTTTCTGCCTCCATCATCAGGGCGCAACAACCCAGAAGACAGCCATCTTCGTACAAGTTCTGTTCTTGGTGAAAGAAATCGGACTAGGCCACTCTCCATGTTTATACGAGAAGAGATAAAATTATGGTATAAAGCTTGAAGAAGTTGACGGATTTTTATGAAACTTGGTATGATCATCCCACCCCTACAGGAAGCATCGTCTATGTGCTTCTTTATTTGCCACAGCTGAAAGTAGAAGCGTTTTTGTGTTACGAACTTCTGAGGTGAAAGCGGTCTCAGTGCTACTTGGCTAATGTAGTGTCCCGAAAAAATCTCTATGTGGCGCCTGCAGCTACGTATCATCGCAGGACTTCTTCTTATCCGTTTATATGGAATTAAGTTTGTAAATTTCACTTTTCAATGAAATGTTGACATGAGCACATGGCCACCAGGTGGCAGTGCAGTCACGTGGTGGTGTTCTCATTGTGTTTTTCTCCTGTTTCAGGTAAGAGGCACGCTGTCCACTAAACACTGATCTCCAGACTGTCCCGTCTTCAGTAACGGGTAAGCTTTCTGTGGGGAAAAATGCTATATTTGCCTGATTTCCCTGTTACAAGTTTTTCGTGTTTTTCCTTGGTACCGTCATGCGAACGTCGGAATATTCCACGAACACCTCACAAATTTCACCTTTCACGATCATCTCGCTATGTGAAGGAATTCCTTCGGAACCGTAGGAAGATCCTACCCGGGCGCAGTGTTTTTTGGTTTTTCCGTGTGTGGACAGTGCCATTAATCCGTCACAACGCGCATGCGTGGACCCCGCCAACCCCTAAACACGTCTGTCCGCGGTTATTAAATGTCACTGAGACACGCAATTTGTCTTCAAGACTTGGCCCACGCCGTAGCGGAAATTCATAATTGTCGTCTCCTGTGAGTTATGGGACCAGCACGACGCGTTGTAGCGCGTAATTATATTCGAGATAACTTGGCCGAAATGCCGTGGCAATGCCGAAGCTGTCGCTCGCTAAATACAGCGAAAATGAAAATGTGTTCGTCAGCTGTTTCCTGTGTAGGTTTCCATGGAAACCCGGTGGTTCGATACAATCGCCTTTGGTCTATGTATAGATCCGTTAGTTACAGGCAAATCGCATGAGGAGCCGCATTTACGTCCCGTGTACTCGATGAGATGCAGGAGTAGAATGTCGCTGCACGCTACGATATAATAACGAGTTAATTCGGCGGGTTTTTTTCCCCTCTACGCCCTCGTGGACATAGCGAGCGGAGGTTTGCCCCTGTGACCTCTATACGCCTTGCGAAGCGCCCGTAAGCATCGGGTTTTCTGTGCAGCGGGTTGCGTGATGACTGTGAGGGAGGACAAGACCTGCGGGTCACATACTTTCCTGATTGTGTTCAGAATCTGCGTATGAAATTGGCTTTTCTTCTGAGTTGTAGCTCCGTGTAGTCTGGTAGACTTTTACCAGCGTTTCAGACGTCGTTGCTATGCTGATTGTGGAAGCAGCAGGGGCCTCTTAAACAGTAATGTTTCTCTGGTACCAAACCTCACTTGGTGCCGACGTTGAGAATGGTTCCCCACTGCTCCTCTGTACGCCTTCATGCCACGGTGCTTCGCCCCATGGGCGAATGGAGTTGCACGGTTTTTAGGATTGACTGTACAGAGTCTGGGGCAGGTGAGGTGCCCCGGGTACTATGCAGAGTGCAAGGCGCCGGTCTAACTCACTGTCTGACTACGAAACCACATGGAGCCAACTGACGACACGGAAAACGCGAACTGAAAGGCTTACCACCGCAGAATCTGCGTCTTTGTTTCCGTCTGATGGAATTGAATTGATTTTTTATGCTCTGTTCACCCTCATCCCCTGTAAGAGGGCGCAAACACAACGTGCAGACTTGTACTTTACTGCAGTGGGAGATGGATGTGAACTTGCGGTCATTTTGAGGTGTTCAGTTCTGAAATCTCGACAAAACATGGGACTTTTCGTGTGGGCGTTATCTCATGTGCCTTGTGCAAGTAACAACCAGAAAAGGAATTCCCGTTATTCGTGAAATTTCGCAATTTGCTGTTTCTTGAAATCCTTGACTCAAAGATTATTATCAATCCTGGGCAATTTCCTTATTAATTCAAGATCAAATTTTAGGTCTGTATGACGATGATGTGCCCTTCTGTTTTGTATGGCTGTCAAACGTGATCTCTTACTTTTGTGTAAATTTGCAAGGTGTTGAGAAGTGAAGATTTTGAAAATATATACACTTATGGAGGATTAAATAAGTCAAGAATTTTGTGTATCATATTAAGGGATCTCGATACTTTGTGCAGGACGTGAAGTGTTGTTAAGATAGTGACATCTAGGACACGATTGGTTCGACATGTACCATATTTGGGAGAGAATAAAACGTGGTGATAAACCTATCAGAAACCGACCGGAAGAAAATTTTAAAATATTTATTATTAAGATGGACGTTTGAAATCACTCTGTATATAAGATGTATATAGCGTGGATGGTGTTGAACCGTTAGATCTGTTGCCACGTTACGAAATATTTATCATCAGCGAGTTTTTTTGGGAAGTTTGACTCTTTTTAGATTTTTAACATCGATGTACCTTGCGACTCAAAATTTTGAATCAACCTGTACAGGGGGTGATCGGCGTGTACTAAACGTCGTCCTTTGCTGTTAATTTTGCTAGTGCGGGGAGCCTTGTTCTCTCTTCTGTGTTTGGCCCAGGAGTCTGTCAATCCCTGAATTTAGAATTTAGTGCCAGTTTACCTCTCCGTAATGGCCCGTGTCCAGTCCCCTTCAGTGCTTCCTCAGCGATCTCTTGTGGTGCATCTAGGAAAATTGTGCCCCCGATCTGGTTCCGCCCGACTGCCCCGAAATGAGTGAGGGTTGTCAAGGCAACTGTTGTTGCACACACACAAACCCAGTAATTGGACCGATATTTTGCGCTGTGATTCAAATGTGGGAGGTCGCGTGACGTGGTTTCCCACAGCCAGGAAATTTCGAGGTAGAAGAACAGAAAACCAGAAATGGAAATTGTGATAATCATGTTCTGCTGATGGTTGTTTAGCCGATCGAAAGGTAATTGTTGACATGGAACCACAAGGTTGTTAATCGAGTTCACGATTTTCTCCGCGGTTTCATGTAACCAGAAGTAGCCTCACACGCCTTCCCACATGTTAACGCCCACGTTTTAAAAAAAAATCCTCTTTCTCAAGGTAAATGTAAGAGTTCCAAATTACGAGGAAATTCAGCAACACGCTGATCACCTCCCCACCTTGCCTCTCTCCCGAACGCCTTAACTTCTGTTCAATCTACCTTTACCAGAAGGACGAGCGGACACTGCCTGGGAACCTTCATAGCTCCGAATTTATTTCTGTCCCCCCCCCCCAGTTAAAATATAACGTTTCTTATCCTTCTCCCCTCCCCTCCCCGCGCCATCTTCCATTCAGACTTCAGAGTCTCAATTAAAATGCATGACACTACGTCTTTGCAGCTGTTGGTTTCTGTGGATGGAACGCGAGTTCATTTTAAAATCTGGTACAGTTTCTTCGCCACGAATGACAAGCCTGGAAGAACAGGGTCTGGACCGAACGCGATTGAAGGGGCAGGGAAAAAGCAGGAAACTTCAGGACGGCGTGATTTATAAATTTTCGTCTTATCTTTATGTCAACTTTTATTTTATTTAGTTAAGATTCGTCTCGAAACGAAATACGTCGAAGAAAACAAGATGCAGGAATGATAAATTTTTTTTAAAAAAAGGTCATTTGGACGCTTAAAATATTTTGGGCATGAGAGTAATTTGTGGCACGATGAATTACAAAGAATGAGAGAGAGAGAAAGATGAAATTGGTGGGGGGAGAAGTGAGAGACACTTCGATATCTGGGGGGGGAGAAAGAGCATCTTATAGCTAGAAGGTCCCCAGGCAATGCCCGCTCGTCCTTCTGTTAAGGATAAAGTAAGAGTGAAGGCGTTAGTGTGATGATTGGCATAAAAGGCGGAATTTTGAAATTTTATATTAGCGAAAGCTGAGACTATTAATTTGGAAGTTTAATACATAATTTAGAAGTTCCTACTGAGGGGAGGGGGGTAAATTTTGACGGCGTTAAGGGGTGGTAAATTTTGATTAATTTAAGTCGGGAGGGCTGCATGAGAAGCTTGCAGTGGCAACTTGGAACTTGGGGAATGTGCAAGGACGCGAAGCCGGAGCGGCTGGTTGTCTTGTGTCGGACCTGTGAGAAAACACTTGGCCTGCTGGGAAGGCCGTTTGTTTATCAACACTCAGGATGTGGCCTTGATTGTTCTTACGAGGCCCTCATGACGCAATGGCTTTAGTGCATTCTTAACGGTTTCAGTTGCTTGCCCCAGCGATGGCTGTGATTGTGACAGAATGCGTTCGTTCGTGCAGAGGAAGAGGTTTCTTTACGGTCTAAATACCACGAATTGATGTCTCCGATGATGAGTTTTGGAAAATGTGTAGGGCCCACTTTTGTTTTCGTGGAACTTCGTGCGTATTTATGATGTCCTGGCGAAAATCCGTCAATAGCTTTAAGTATGGAGAAGTGATAAGAAGAAGACACTAGTGTTCTCGCTTGTAATTTATTTCTTGGTCGCTTGATACAGGGTGTGCCTTTCATCCGAAGGGTACCAGACCCTTCGCGATTTTCCCAATCCTCCTAGGCGAATGATGGTGCATTGAAATAAATCGCAACCGGTTCTTTTCATATCCCTTACCGTTCTCAGTTTTATTCGGCACAAATCTTGAATTATTTTAGTACCGTCGTGTCTTTGTTCCTGATTTCATGTAGGCAGACATTTCTTGTGTCCTTTTGTCTCCGCACACGTTCGATGATGTTTGATGTTTTCCAACAGCAAGGTAATTATATGGATTATGCGATAATGAGTGTTAGGTTTGTGTGGATTTGGAAGGAGGCTGCAGAACACTTGTTTTCTCCTGAAGAAACTGAGGAAATCCACGAACATATGACGTCAGGATCGTCGTTAACATCTGAATTCATGTTTCCGTTACGCCCACCTGCTCGGACTGAAATACTTTTATAAGTTTACCCTTTTCGTGGTACGCGAGAGATAACTCGTTTATAATCTCGTGGGTTTTTTTTAGTTACATCAGCGAAAGAAACTTCCGCCGACGTCTGTCATTGGTTAACGAGAAGTGTTCGTGGCTCCTCGATAGTGTAAGTTGTGTGTTGCTATGGAAACTAGACGAATAGTCACTGTAATGCAAAGAACGACTTGGCTGCGTGATTATTGCCTTATTTCCCCGCGACCTGAAAGTCTTTCCACATGTTGCGTCCTACGGGTCGTATTTAGCAATTTTTTTTTATTACGCGTGATGTCACACTACGCAATAGCGCAGTTGCATTTCCTAAGTTTCTGGCGAGGACGAGAGGAAAAGTGTAAAAGCTGTGTTGCTGTCTGACGTAACCCATAAAAACAAAGGAACAGGGGCTGCTTTCCCTTATTTAACGACGCTTACTTCACTGACGAGAACCCGAAATCTCACCAGGGAGTGACGTGATTGTTTTGAACGTGAAATTAAGTTGCCATCTTCACACAAACCCATTGCCCTGAGCCACTTTAATCCAGCACACGCGTCTACCGAAATTCTCTGTATCCTTCGGGGTTTTCCTGTCAAAATTTCGATATGCATTTCTCATTTCCCCATGCGCGTTTCGTGCTCAGCCTGCCTGCCTCATATTCCGTGGTTCGCGCATTCTGTTGTTTTTGGTATTCCGTGTGATGAAGTCGTCTGTGGATCAGTCATCCAGTGACACAGTTGGCTGCTACTAAGAAATGTGTGGGTCTTAACGCGTAGCACCGAATACGAATGTCCGAGCATTAATGGTTCAGTGATGTTACAAACATTTGAGGACTTGGATGCCAGACGTGAAATATCGCGTTGAGAATTTTTTTTCCTTTTTTCGTATTTTTTGTTGCTAGTGAAGCCATAGCCACGGTGATCTAGCGGTTAGAACGCTGGCCTTGTAATCCTGGGGTCTCGGGTTCGATTCCCGGCGGTGCCCGAATTTATAACTTGTGTTGGGCAAGGCCGTGGTCTAGGCAACACGGAGTTTTCCTCCGTGGCATCCCAACAATTACTCCATTCACACACAGAAGAAGGCAATGGCAAACCACTTCTGGATCATCTGCCAAGAACGTATATGAACAGGTCCCAGTCCGAGAAAAGGATGGAAGGATCCTGTTCATATGGACCTGTCGTCAGACAGAACACTAAATAATAATAATAACAACAATAATAGTGAAGAGCCAGTCTGCCCCCTCCCCTCCCCCCCCCCCCCAATCCTTCGAGACCTGACACATATTAGATAGTCTTTAGGATTGGTTGATCCCCCGTGTTAGGTGACGATAGCTAAAATTAAGATCCAACTGATTGATTCGTCTGATATGGAGGGAAACTTGTAAGACCCCCCGTATTCTGTACAAGACCCGAGCAATTTTAATGTCTTTAGTGCCTTTTTGCCCTACACAGCGCTCCCGCAATGTATTCCGTGCATTAACCGACTAAGAGCCTGTTGCCGGTCTGATTGTGTACAGCCTTTGTAGAAACTTTGTAATGGAGTACAGTCACGATCAGGAATGATGGTGTGGAATAAGGCACAGAACGGAGAACCCGCTGTAGTACGATATAAGGACTATGTTTTCAAGTAAGAGTGTATAATGGTTGTTGTGCGGGACTGCGTAACATAAAAAAGTCATTGGACATTCGTTCACTCGGCGAAGTGTTGTTAGACGAACAGAGACTGAAGTAAAGCTTGTAAGGCGATGGGATTTATATTTTTAGTGGTTGATCTGTTCCCCCATTTTGATTTAAAGTATTTTTTTCTCTCTCTGAATCTGTTAAAATGTGTGGGGTAAGCCACCCCTTAATCTGTCAAAATGAAAGTAACTACTGCGAATTAAGAGGGAGGGAAGCCAAGAGGGGTAGTTATGGTAATATAATTTAGTAAAGTGGATGAATCCAACAGAAAGAAATTTTCTCTGAATCACAAAACCCTTAAATCCCCATTCGCTCTGTGTGCGTGGAAGAGACTAAAAAACTTTAGCGCTGTTTCAAAGAAAACAAAATGAACTAATGCAATCATTCTCAGACTGCGGTTGGCGTTTTAGAATTATTTACGATGAAGACCACTTAAATGATAAGTGCCACTCTTACTCCAAGACGTGACGTGCTTCTTCCGTGTTCATATAATTCTGCTTTTCCTTCCACGCTTGGAATCATTTTACTACATTATTTAAATTTGATGGATTCGGCCTGCAGTGATGTAAATATTTTTTTAATGTATATTAACTAGATACAGAAGTATGTAGCTGAGTTGCTGTTTAATCAGATAAATTACCTTCTGCCCACATGACGAACTCGATGGCACAACTGTAATGGAAAACCTGAAGTTTCTGTAGAAACGAAACAAAGTAATTGAAGTTTACGTTGTTGCAGTGTGTACAAACTTCAGGCACAATTGAATAAACCTTCAGTACAGTGAAAACAAGGATATGGCGGGGTCTGGCGGAATCTGTTGTTAGGCCGTCGGTTATGTGTTGGTGCGTTTGAATGGCATGTGACTTCAGTCACCACGAAGTTTAATTCGTGGAGGAATTAAATACATTCTGTAATTTTGATTTTGCTCGAAAAGACAGTGCTTAAATATCGTTTAGATTAACTTCAGATGCTTCAGGAAAGTGTTTCGATGACAGATTAAGGGTGTTTTTAAAAAATATTGCCTATAGTACTTCATAATAAATTCATAAAAAACTAAGTACATGTTAGTATCTCGTCATCAGAAGACAGGCGGGCAAAATTATCTTAGGGTGGCTAATAAATCCTTTGAAAGGGTTACAAAGTTCAAATATCTGGGAACAACAATAACAAATCAAAATGATACTCGTGAGGAAGTTAGGAGGAGACTAAATTCCGGAAATGCTTGCTAAATATTTTGTCTTCCCGTCTGATTTCTAAGAACCTGAAAATTAAAGTATACAAAACAATAATCTTGCCTGTTGTTTTGTATGGGTGTGAAACATGGTCTCTCACTCAGAGGGAGGAACACAGATTGCAGATGTTTGAGAATCGGGTGTTGAGGAGGATATTTGGGCCTAGGAGTGAAGACGATGGTGCCTGGAGAAAACTACGTAATGATGAGCTTAAAAATCTGTACTCCTCCCCCAGTATTGTGAGGGTGATTAAGTCGAGAAGAGTGAGATGGGCGGGACATGTAGCGCGCATGGATGGGACAAGAGGTGTGCACCGGGTATTGGTTGGGAAACCTGAGGGGAAGAGACCTCTGGGGAGACCTAGACGTAGATGGGAGATAGGAGTTGAAGGAGACTGGATTTTGTTGGCCCAGGACAGGGTCCGGTGGAGGGGTTTGGTTAATTCGGTGATGAACCTTCGGGTTCCGTAAGCCATCTGGTTGGTTGGGTCCACTATTAGGAAAGCCTGAGGGGAAGAGACCCCTGGGGAGACCTAGACGTAGATGGGAGGATAATCTCAGGCGGGATCTATGGGAGATAGGAGTTGAAGGAAACTGGATTTTGTTGGCCCAGGACAGGGTCCGGTGGAGGGCTTTGGTTAATTCGGTGATGAACCTTCGGGTTTGGTAAGCCATCTAGTTAGTTAGTTTAGTACTTCATAATATATCATGTGAGCATACATTTCCAATGGACTATAAGCAAAACATTGGAATGCGCTGTGATAGGAGGCAACGGTTTGTTCATATTCAGCATTTTTGCTGTCAGTCAGTACATTTGGAAATGTAATTTCCACGTCAGTGAACGGAGTGGCGTTGGTAATGAGGTTGTCCACTTTGTGTTTTAGAAATTTACAGCTGTTAAAAGTGCGTTTATTTCCCAAAATATCAAAGGGCCTTTGCTTGAGCTCTGGTAGATCTGTGTACAAATGCTCCTGGTGTGTTCATGGGGTTGCGGTGGATTTCGCCTGCATTCATAATTTTATTTTCACTGAGTTGTGAGTTTTTAATCCGAAGAGCTGTTCGCTTATGCAGACGGCAGACTTTAGCAGCCCACATACATTTGTCTGTCTGCAATTTTATTTATAGACGGAGTTTTCTTTCGTACGTAGATAAAATGTCTTGGTGTGGACACAGCAAAATCCCTACCGTCAAATTTTTGTTTGTGCACCTCCAGTGCTACCAACCTCGTTTTAATGAACACTTATAAAGTTTCAAAGTTGCTTTACGCTTCGGTTCACTTATGAGTACATCCACTTCTGTTCCCTCGTTAATGGCCGATCTGATGTTATTGCATCCAGTTATACGTACGTATATACCACCTTTCCTTTTGGCTTGTTGAAAACTCGTCATACCGGAAAATACTCCAGCTTTTCATTTCGAACCTCACTTAGTGACTATGGCAAAAAGTGGTACACTTGTTTCGGGTAACGTTGCAGGTAAATGAACTCAAGATGCTGGAGGCTGCATGTTTCACGGCGTGCAGAGTTGTTTGTTAGTCGAAGAATGCGCTGGAGTTTCAACGCAAACACTTAAGTGTCACAGTCAATGGCGTATAGATATCACCTATCTCCTCTCTGCGCACGCTCGCAAAACGATTATGGCGTCTCACGTCAGTATTCGTGGTCCAGATTTGTAGGTCTTTCCTGCGTCCAGATGATCGGAAATCTGAGGGAAGGGACATTTTGATCGGGTTCAATACTGGGGTCTCGGGTTCGATTCCCGGCGGTGCCCGAATTTATAACTTGTGTTGGGCAAGGCCGTGGTCTAGGCAACACGGAGTTTTCCTCCGTGGCATCCCAACAATTACTCCATTCACGCACAGAAGAAGGCAGTGGCAAAGCACTTCTGGATCATCTGCCAAGAACGTATATGAACAGGTCCCAGTCCGAGAAAAGGATGGAAGGATCCTGTTCATATGGACCTGTCGTCAGACAGAACACTAAATAAATAAATAACATCCAGTTCATGATAGTGTCCATTTCCCGGCTTTTGTGAACACGGTAATGAACCTTCGGGTTGTATAAAAGACTTGTTGTCTCTTGACTAGTTGAACATTAGCTTCTAAAGAAGGTCTCTGATGTGGTTCGCGAGCCACAGTGTTGGAACCCGTGTGGTGTTGGCAGCGGTCGCAGTTCAATGGCACACGTTCGTCCCGCGAACGGTTCAGGACGTGACGGTGAACTGAGGAAGATCATTGAAGGAAACATCCGGATTATGCCCAATAAGGTAAATGGCCTTTGCATGGGATCGAACTACTTTCCTCGGATTCTGCGTCTGTATTTTTGGATTTTACCGTTCCAGTCCTTATGAGGTGTGAATGAGTAGTTGTAACTTCACCGCTGTGAGCGTCAGAACAAGTAGGGCGATGCTTTGTGGCGAACAGCTGGCCGTCACTTGGTCTGTGACAGACACTTTACTGTTCAGGGCCGATCTTACTACGACTTTGAAGATGGGCCCGCGGGGGGGTGGGTGTCTAAATGTAACAAGGGGAAGCTGCTAGGTTCTTAGATGAATGGGACTGTCTCAGGATGTATTTCGGAGCCGGGCGTTGAACCTTGTGGTTATATCAGGCCAGTTACTTAGTTGGTTAGGTACTTAATAAACTTCGCCCTGAGGATACTTCATCGTCTTCTTTTCATGAGAGATTTTATGGTGCAGTGTGTCCGTTTGAAAGTTTGAACACGTTCTGCTGGAACCCGACGTTTCGTAGCCGTTTACACAATACCTCGTCATTAGCGTGGTCCGTGAGCCACTTGAATCCAATCCAGACTACCTGTCAATTATTTCTCGAAGATCCACCGAAATTTTGTTATTTGTTTGAGAAATTTACATGATCATATTTCGACCAGGATGTTCACTAGGAGTTGATGTGCACGACGCAGTGACTAGGCTGTATGCTGGACGTCCGGGGTTTGTATACCGGAATAGCATTAGAATTTTTTTTTTCTTGTCTGGGGTTCACAGAGCCTTCTGTCCCATACTCGCTGACATTCCAGAGGTGTCATCCGAGGTTATTATTGTCTGTTACATTGTTTCACAAAAATGCTTCCGGTTATGGTGGTTGCCTATGTCCTAGGAAAAATGACACAGGCGTTCACGGACGGGCCCATAAGGTGTTCTTCGCTCGCGCTGGAGCGTGAAGAACACCAAAGAATGACCGCGATCCGACAGCTACGGTACATTGAAGCTATGACAGTCGAATGTAGTCTACTCATGATGCATAGGAATGTTTCTTTAAATGGAACACAGCTTCTGGCGCGTTGCTAAGCGATCACGGCTTTGTTTTTATATTCGTCGAGAAAAGAACGTCACATGTTGTCGATTAATCTGGTTCCTGTAACGGTACGAAGAGATCATCTGCCTTGCAACTGACCATAAGACTTGACAGTATGAGGACCGTAAGTTGGTCGCTAGGCGACAGACGATCAGCGCGGTCCTCGGCGGGTTTAGCCCACCAACGCGTGATGCGTGTCCTTCAGTGCGTCTGTTCGTGAGGAAGGCTGCAGTCAAGAAGCAGGGTGTAGTTCTCGTGGTCAGTGGGTTGGACACGTGGCCCAGACTTGGAACTCAACAGGCTTCTAAAAGTATCGCCATTATTCGACCCGGGGAACTGAAAATCGTATTTTGGAGGTGTCGGGCTGGAGTGTTAGACCGCAGAACGGCTGTCCCCGGATGTGTTAATCTATAAGGACACACGTTAGCGTATTTAAAGTTTCTTTTTATTCCAGTTTTATCGTTTGCCTTAAGCAAGTTCTACTCCTTAAAATTTTCCACGTTGCGCTGTACAGATCTTCGGATGACCCGGATTGTCCAGCCATTTGCCCACTCTGATGACGGTCTAGTCTGCTGGGGTTCGATTTCCGACAGGGACAAACAAAGACGTTTCTCCGCACGACCGCTGTGTCCAAACCCACACCCAGCCGTGCTCGTTCTTGTGGAGTAAAGAAGCTGATTACGTTCTCCAGCTGGTGGTGAACCTGAAGGATACGTGCATTCGTACCTCCATTCCTCCATACGTCTTGATGACGTGGTTCTTCATTGAATGTAGGAATGATTGTTCTTTGGGCAGGTCGCCGGTGCAAGGTAAGGATTTGAGCGAATTCTGTCACGAAGTTAAATTATGTTTGTTTATTTCTTCAGTTTGCGCGTGAACTTAGCAACGCTGAAGCGACAGTTTTGCTGAATCACTAAAACTTCTGGTTTTATGTACCTGAACCAGTGATCAGCTGTCAGCTTCTCTACAAAGACCCTGTTTTATGAAAACGACACGCGTTTCGAGAGACGATCTGCCGTGTAATTCACAGCCCTGGGTTCGAAACTCGGACCCTGTTGTTACAAAGAAGACGTGACTTGAAAGGGGCCGGAGGCGGTAAACGCGCGGTGCATGATGGGAGTAGTACTGGTACAGACAATATTCCGGTGGACATGGATGATGATGCAAGAACGGTGGGTGCGTTGAACCTTCTTGATAAGGCTGCAGTACCAGAGGATGGGCTGGAGGCGGCGGTCAGCGGGTAGGATTTGAGGCTGTCCTCTGGCGGGTAGCGCCGACGTTTCAGTGGTTAGCGTGTCTGTTAGCATTGTGATTATTAATGTTGTCTTCAGGGACTTGGGACATATTCGAAACGAAAATTGTTACACTTCTTCACATCCTGTAATATTATAATTTATTAAAATGTTATTACGAATATATTAATGTATTTAGTAGCAAATTTCTTTATGTATTAGCGTCCTCTGTACTAATTTATTTTTATATTCTATTTGTTATTATCTTTATATATTTATTATTGTGTTCGTGTGCTCATCTCCTGTTCTGTATCTGTAATTGGCCTTCTGGCTGTTGGTACAGCACACAAATAATAAAGAATATAATTGAGTTTCAATGCCGTGTGAATGTATAAGGGACGTGTAGGCAAATACCCACGACTTCCTAACCTCGGAATTAGATTCAGATGGGGGTTTAGCCTCGCTCTGTTGGTGAGTTTA
Organism: Zootermopsis nevadensis; assembly: GCF_977971745.1. NCBI lineage: Eukaryota > Metazoa > Arthropoda > Insecta > Blattodea > Termopsidae > Zootermopsis > Zootermopsis nevadensis. The sequence continues at coordinate 6,942,674 of NW_028259159.1, read as the reverse complement.
GGGATCTAGGGTAGTATAATATTAAAATGAAAGTGTAGGAAGCAGATACCGAAATAGTAGTGGTGGGAAATGGCGCTGGCATTCGAACCAGTGACCTCTAGGATTGACGGACTGTTCCCTCGGGAATCATGCAATGGCAGCAGCTGAAGTAAAGTTCGATAAAACTCGCATCAACTTCCTTTTGGCTTATCGCCGTAAATACGGAACACATTTCCGTGACGCGCCCGGCCACACATGCGAGCGCTGGGCTCACTTCCGGTCCGTCGTGGTTAATAGTTGTCATGGAAACAGGAAAATATTTCTCTGTCGCGAGATACCTATCGCGGCAGTGTGCTGTGAGATGTACGTCTTCATGGTTACTGGTATTGTCGTAGTAATGTCCGGAAGGGAACTTTGACAAAAGTGCCCGTCGTTCTATTGGCGATTGTCATAGTATTCGTGGTCACCCCTGTTATATTGCTACATGCCTCCTGGTGGTAGAAGGAAGAACTACTCCAGCCGTGGAGGTCGGTAACGCCTCAGATTTTTGCACAACCGCCATGTTAGTATTGTTGACAGTTGTGATTTGAGAAGGCGTACGTGACGTACATTGGCGTGATACGGGTGCCAGATTTTGCATCCGTCATTTTCCACGAGACACGTCATCTTCAATGATGAACCAGTTTCAGGAGTTATTGGTGGCGAAACACACGTGCACACGCGTGCTTGTGAAGCCACTGTGTGGCCACGTGACACGAACGTAATGCGGGTGTGAATATATGCGTACTTCAGGCTCTGTTTTCTGTTTTGCGTAACTGTTTCACCATTTATTACAGGCGAAAGCCCGTTCTCGGAAAGAGAGATACAGTGCACAATGACGTGATGTGGTTTTGCATGTATTTCATTAATTGCACATTAATCTTGCAGATAAGAGCTGCAGGTCTTATTTTTGTATGTATTTCATGTCACATGAAATTTATTTTGTGCGATACAAGTTTCCATCCGAGCTTCACATAAAATTGGATCGATAACAGATTCAAAATAACCCCCCCCCCCCGGCCAATGCAAAATAGTATCGAAATACGTCATGTAGTTTTGAGAATAATCGGACAGACAAATGATTTTCAGATGCGATAGTGTTATGTTTTATGCGCAGAGAACGCTCAGAAACAAAATGCAGCGTTCAGTTGCCTCCTCCGTTGGCTTAGCAACGAGGTGCATTAAAAACAAGCACGAATCGACATCCGCTCGTAATTTTCATATCTTAAGGTAAAAGACTTTATTGCTGCCATGTGATTGGTTGTAAAAAGTAACAACAACAATATTAAGGCTTTGACCGGGATGTTCGATTCGACTTCTAATGGTTAAGTGAAGTGTTTTCTTCGCGGTACGGCCTGGATTCGTAAATATTATGAAGACGAGCTTCGGCTTCAAAGGGTTAACCAGCTGATTTTCGTAATGGTGAGGTGTAGTGTTTTCTTCGCGGTACGGACTGAATTCATAAATAATATTCAGACGATCTTCGGCTTCAAAGGGTTAACCAGCTGATTTTCGTAATGGTGAGGTGTAGTGTTTTCTTTGCGGTACGGACTAAATTCTTAAATAATATTCAGACGATCTTCGGCTTCAAAGGGTTAACCAGCTGATTTTCGTAATGGTGAGGTGTAGTGTTTTCTTTGCGGTACGGTCTGGATTCGTAAATATTATGAAGACGAGCTTCGGCTTCAAAGGGTTAACCAGCTGATTTTCGTAATGGTGAGGTGTAGTGTTTTCTTCGCGGTACGGACTGAATTCATAAATAATATTCAGACGATCTTCGGCTTCAAAGGGTTAATGACGGACTTCTCGTTCTGCTTATGAGGACTTTTAAGGTACGTGATAATGTTGTGTAAAGCGCACGGCTCACGTGAGGTTATAAATGCCACGTGTTTCAGTATGACACATTGGCATTTAAAGTAACTGTGAAACAAATAAGTTATGTGTGGCTCTGGTGTTATCAAGATGGCATTGAGTTTGACGTAGTTGTTATTTCGCGTGCGAAGTCTTGTGAGTGTGTTTGACATTTATTCCCATTTCGTCCATTAAGAAATTTTGCGTTGGAAATGCAGTTTTGGAAAGGGTAACTACATTACATTTTATGTATATTTAATGATAGAATTGTATGAATTTTTAATTTATGGAGGCTTTACAGGCCCTGATTCGGTGCTTGAATTTTAGTTTTAACAGAACAGTCTTGATGTGTGGAATTTATGGCAGCTTAAATTGCTTTAATTGTCTCCGACGTATGGGCGTCTTTTTTGAGACTGTGAGGAATTATAATTTTTTGTGATCTGATGGATTGGAAACAGAAATAATGAAGTCACTTTGGTCACTGAAGGGAAATTCGTTGCAGAACGTGGCCCTGATATATTTCAGATTTGTGTCCGGTATGTTACCTAGTCTGAGTGATACTAAGAGGCAATATTTCTGCTTTCCACGCTGAGATTCGAACCTGGCTACTGTTTGATTCGAAATAGGCGTCTAGTTCCCCTCACCCTTTGAGGGCCAGCTTCTAGGGCTGGTCTGGACGTCTTAGACGTTCCATGGCTTGGAGGCAAGGAAGAGGAATTACTTATGCATTTGTTTCGCTTTATTGTGGCTGTCAGATACAGGGATTCTTAATTAGGGGTTGCAAGTTAATTATGGGATGGAGTCCACCCCGTGTACACGTTCTTATGCTTTGCTGTCCGGAGTTCACTGTCGTTCTGCAGTACAAGAAAAATGGCACACGTTGCTAACCCAATGCCTGATGTTCGTGACACGGTTTACTATGTGGTACAGGATGATCTTTAGCAGGTGTCAATAATTCAGGTGGTGAAGGGACGCTTGTCTATGTGAGCATAGGAACGAGCCAGCACAGCCCGTTTGAGCCGGTTATTTGAGGCTCCATGAATTTGATCCGAAATTATCTTAAGGCACAGTTTACAGGTGGCGGTTGCTGGCATCTGCGCCACTGAATATTTGAAGTGCTAATTCAGTTAGGGGATTTCGCGAGCAGCGCGTTCGATAACCCGTCCAGACTGAAGCAAGGCATTTTGAGTGTGTAAATATTTTATATACTTGTGTTTGTGCCAAGAAAATACTTGCTTTCATTTAAAAGTTTTTCTAAAATATAATTTAGTCCGATAAAGTGAATGTTGCAATTAGTGTCATGTTTCTAGCGCTTGTAGAAACGTCGGTTCCTTTCTCGAAAATCAGTTCACGAGTGGAATAATATCTAATATGTTTCTGCTTCCAAGTTCCTGTCGTCTGGTAGTTAAATTTCTTTCTTACTTATTTTAAAAAAAACCCACCCGTGACTGGAAATATATATTTTTTAAAAATTCCCCTTTATTCTATCTGTGTGGACGTTTATACTTACAGGGCTATAATTTTAGTTTTTTATTAAATGTTTAATACATACGAAATATAAGTAACCTTGTTCAGAATTTCACACCCTCTCGAGTAGCGCCTTCGACCTGGTTCACATTTACGAATGGCTGTACCTTCTGGCATAAGTGTGAACAACTGAGACAATTTTTGAGGAACATCTTTATCGACTTTGTTCAGTGGAATTATCCGAAGGCCGTCTGAACTTTGCTGTTGATTGGACGAATCTTTCAGTTTCGTTTTGAAACTGTGTGACTCGGAAACCTTCGTTCGATCCAACTGTAAATTCACAGCATAGCCAATTCATGACACTCGCGTGTTTAATATGGATGGCCAGCATTTGATTGTGTTTTGTTGTAGCTGACAGAAATTCAGAAGCAGTAAACATGCAAATCGAGCGTTTGTTACAGATCGAGTGAGCAGGATTGGCATTTTTTTTTGGGGGGGGGGGGGGAAATCGATGTCATCCGGTGCGTATACTCGCACCCTGCGATGGAATTTCTTTTTGTTCTCGGAGAACACCGCACAGGTTATTCGGAACGCCACGAAAACTACATTAATCCGCCTTTCCACGATATTCGGTGAACACCGACATGAGCTATTCTTAGCAGCAGTTCTTGTGTCTTATTTACGCAAATAGCTTAATGTTAACGCTCAGCGATGCGGTATTGTCCATCTGCTTGTGCGCATAGTCGCTGAAGGCATTATTAGATTTTTGTCTTCAATAAATTTGCGTCAAGTTGAATCATAATGAAGCCGTTTGGAATGTACTCGCTGAATGCATCTGCTGTAGGCCACCATTCTGCCTCGCATGTGTTGCCGGTTTGCTTGGAACAAGGCGCCAATTTCGACATTGCAGATCGTTCTCGCGGAGAAAAAGGGTCGATGTTGCTGCGGTCTTCGAGATATCGATTGGTGGAGTAATGTGAACGGAGTGCTTTCGTGTGTCAGTCTTTCGAAACTTTGTTTTAAAAAGTCTGGGAACTGAGGTTTCTCTCCCGAGAAATACGGACGCTTTCGGCTGTACCTGATCACCGCGATGTGAGGCAAAGTAGGGGAAGTGGATGAGAGAGAGAGAGAGAGAGACTGCGTAAGTCGAATGGTCAAAGTTGATGCTCCGGCCGCTTTAACCTCGAGGAAGCAGTTTTACGTACTAATTAGATTGGAGACTGCTTTCTATTCTTTAAATGGTGTTTCGTACTTTGTCGTATTTTGCAGTGACTACGCGCGAATTATATTCACTCGACATTTGTTGAGGACGGGAACTTCAAATTAACACCTTAATGCGAAGTGGTAAATATACGTGCCACGTACTTAAAAAACGCAAGAAGTCTACTTTTTTTATTCACGTGGTTCATATAATTCTCACTGTAAACATCGATTATTTCCTTAAACAGCGTTAACCAGCTGACATTTTGTAATGGTGAAGTGTTGTGTTTTCTTTCCGGTACGGGCTGGATTCTGAAATAATAGTTGCCTTCCGAAATGAAGCGTATCTTTCCTAATGTGCACACAATGCGGACTATGAACACGGTGATGAATTATTTTCTGTAAAATGTGGGGAATTTATTGACCACCTGAGCGACTGGTTACTCAGGAAGGACTCGGGGGCTGTATTTGAAGAGTTCCCTACACCAATGATATGACGCATGATGGAGAAATCTTTCCGATTAGTGATCGTAATCAGAAGATCTACGCACGTGAGTTAACAGGTTCTCACGGCGAGTATGAAGGTGGCTATCTTCTTGGCGATTGCCTTGGATGTTGGAGTAGCAAGTACCTCTGAAACGTCGGCAAAAATCTACCAGACTACACGGCGTGCCGTCCCTGAATACGGCCATATTAAAATCCACGAAACATATCTGCAGTCGAATAAAACCTTATCGAACGCTTCTGAGATAAATAGTTCAGTTGACAACCACGTCGCGTGTAATCCACGGCTTCTATGAAAGAGTCGTGTAATATGCACTATCATATTGAACGCGATTCGAGTCTGTCATGATACTGCACTTGTGACTGACTGACGGAGCATTAAGGGTTGCTAGCAGTCGGTGTGACCGGAAGATAAATGTCCTCGGAGGACATGCCCTGGATAAAGGAGAAGAAGAAGAGATGGATACGACGTGCCTTGTCCTGCTGAAGCTCTGACTTATGTCGAATCCCCTCAGGACAGATTCGAGTTTCTCTTCATGCAGCACCACTGTCCTTTGATGAATCCAGTCAACAACTTTGCACTAGATTCATGTAAGAGCCAGTTTAATATTATCCTCCCATCTACGCGGCCTATTTCCCCAAGAGATTTCTGATTAAAACTGTGTCTCTGTTTCTCGCCGCCTTCATGCGCGCTACATGTCCCACCAATCTATTGTTTACTCGATAACAATAATATTTGATGAATCACAAATGTTGGAGATTTTCAAAATGAAATTTTTTAAAGTCTCACCGCTGTTCTTATGCGTCGTACTTCTCGACTTTTCCTGACCCTCGGAAGGCGATCCTCGCTCGAATATCTTGGTTCGAGTTTATTATGGGTGACGACAGTGCCAAGAATGTACCTCCTTCTGTGTGTCCTGTGTGATTACAACTTTGTGTCATTTCTGCGCGCAGATTTGAATACTGAAGGGTCACGTTTTACGGTAAAAGTGTAAAAATGTAAGGAAATTAAAATCTAAAACGGCTAAATATTTTTACAATAAACACAAATTCCTTTACATTGTACGCCATCTTGCCATTTCCGCATCCATTGGTATCACCTTTTACGTTTCTTACTAGTCATTCCATAGTGGCGCGAGATTAAGTCGTTTGCGTCTTGTTCTGAACACCCTGTATAACACGTAGTCAAGTTGAGATAAGATTTATCTGCTGTGAGATTAGGCAGTTCGAGAAGAACTTCTAGATGCCACATAGCGAGAATAAAATGGCGGCTTCCGTTTCCGCCAGAAACATTCTTCTTCCTCCGTCTGTTTTCAGGGACCCGGGGAGAGCAGACCGCGCCAACAGTTCCTATAATTCAGTCTCCATAGCAACAGGAATCCACTAAAACTAATGTTCCTTGTTTTCCTCTGAAATATCTGACCAAGCTTCCACTGCCTTCTTTCTATATCTCGGAACGACTGACAGCCTGCCAGTCTCCGAGGAAACAAACCGGAAAAAAGATTGCTTTGTCGACGGGCAGGTAGCAGATTGCCCGCTGTCTAGCTTTTGTGCATAAAATGAATGCTTGCTGGGGAGGTCTCTGTGACTGCCCACATGTTTCGTCTTGGAAATCTGCTTGGCACCCAACTCCAGGTCACGGATTTTTCTTGAGAAATTTGATAGTCGCTTAGCTGACCAAGAAATTTCCCGCTTTTTATCGAAACTAACTGTTTAGTACCGTGGTCACAACGGCCTACCACTCCTGTCATGGGCGTCTTTAATTCAGTCTACTTCATAACATTGTTTATGTAAGACCTGTTTTAATATTATCATCTCATGAACAGCTGGACTTCCATAATTGTCTTTTGTCTCTCCATTATTTCAGAATATTCCTAATCGCTTATCATTTACACATGCATGCTACATGCCACACCCATCCCACCGTTATTGATTTGATCACCCTAATACGTAGCTGCGGTGATGACAAATCATCACCAAAATCTTTTTTCCCTTGTATTCGCTATTCTGTGACTTAGTCTTTCTTAGATCTGAATATTCAGTCAACCTCACAAACTAAATTTAATTAAAATTCGTTCAGTTATGCTGGGTGTTAACCACGAGGATAGGCACGGCAGTGTGCAGAGGACACGTGTGAAGCAGCGGCGTCCTAGTCTGTCTGCTGCAATTTCTTTAATTTGCGTTATTTTGTGAGTGTGTGTGCGTAGTCTCTGTTGGCGCTTGCACTAATATTATGGCCTCCAGGTTTCGTTTGTGTAATCTGCGTTGAAATATTTCTTCGCGACAAGGACGTTCTTTAGTCCAGTGGTTCTAAACTTGCGTTCATTGGACCCCGGACTCTGCTCTTTTATGGCTTCCAGTACAGTTAACACAGAAACGTAATTTTCAGTCGGAGTTTTACGCGGAAGTGTGTCCCCCCCCCCCCCCCCCGCACGAGGGAACATTACATGAGCCCTCGGTACAGTCCGCGCTGAATATTTATCGCCGGGACCTCTGCGAAAAGAATTTCTGGGGTCCCAAGTTTGTATCCCACTGAGGACATTTGATGTATGCATTGTTTTTCAACACGTGTCGAAATACCGTCTTTTCTTAAATACAAGTTTGTTTAAAATATTTTTTAAAAAAAAATACGAGGAATCGGAGGACGTCGACAGACGTTTAAAACCGATATAATAATAACAATAACATATTTTTATCAAACACACGTGTTTCACCGACGAATTCTTTTATGTATTTCACTAGATTTATGTTCTGATAGACAGCTAACCGAAGGTTAGCGAAAATAACACGCAGTTAATTTTTGGGGGGATATATATTTTTTTTGCGGGAGGGGGATAAGTTAGGAGCAGATAAGGCACTAAGGCTTTGAGAACCCTTGAGTAATCGTGTAAGATTGAGAAGCCGTCGGAGAGGCCTCTGTCTTCCGATGAACATTGAAGTGTGAATTCGTTGTCTCTGGCATCACTTTTGTGTTAAGAGCAAAGCTTTTGTGACGAGATCATTCGGATGAAAAATAGCGAACTTCAGTTTTAATGGAAATGAAGACATCGGCTAAGGCGGTGGTAGGGGGCGGAGAGATGATCTCTTAAGTAGCTCGCGACTCGAGTAGAAACTTCGTAATGACATGTAACTCATGGCAACTGCCTCAGCTGTTCCACAGATTCTCTTACTGCCTTACTTATTTGAATGAATTCCGGATCGTGTTAAATTATTCCATGAGATACATTTTAACATAATTCTCGCAAAGGAATGAGACTGGCCCAGCAGAGGAGCAAGAATGGAATACGAAATTGATGCCTGTTTATCGGTAAAAGAAGACGCCTGTGTTCCCGACCCAAAGTAGTTGGCAAGTTTTTCATCAAAATTTTCGTGGTTCACGTGTTGACCTAGCGATCGGCTGTGGTGTCTGATATTTTGCAAGATTCTTCTAACTTAAAACTTCTGATTACTGACTCTTGCAACACTGAAAGTCATTAACGCGTTTCTAGCTTGTTTCTGTTCGTACTTGGTACAGATGAAGGTTGCATTGAAAGTTGTAATTTTGTTCTGTGTCTTGATAGAATAGCCACGGTGGTCTAGCGGTCAGAACGCTGGACTTGTAATCCTGGGGTCTCGGGTTCGATTCCCGGCGGTGCCCGAATTTATAACTTGTGTTGGGCAAGGCCGTGGTCTAGGCAACACGGAGTTTTCCCCCGTGGCATCCCAACAATTACTCCATTCACACACAGAAGAAGGCAATGGCAAACCACTTCTGGATCATCTGCCAAGAACGTATATGAACAGGTCCCAGTCCGAGAAAAGGATGGAAGGATCCTGTTCATATGGACCTGTCGTCAGACAGAACACTAAATAAAAAAATAAGTCTTGATAGAAAGCAACGTTTTAAAAGTCGACTGGCGACGTATCGTTCACATAAAGTCTTATCTCTCTGTAATAAACATGAGACTTTTTTTTCTGTGATAGAACACTAAACGCCATAGAGAGTACTGATAAGTTAACCACATGATTAACCGAAGGCCGTTTGGCCATTTTTATGAGTTGTAGGAAACTTTTTCCAACAGCTGTTCGTAGATAATTTTATTTTTTCCGTACCGATAACCACAATAGAGTACCTGACATTTTGTTAAATATTTGCATAGCCTTATAGGGGCTCCGGTTATTATGTAAGTTTGAGGCTTTCATTTTTGAGGACCGTCGATCAAAATCCGCCTTCTGTTTGCTTTTCAAGCGTCCACGCTTATATAATCTGTGGACTAAAGTGAGCTCATGGATTTCAGTCGCCTTAGTCACCGAATATTTCATTGTCAAAGAATGAACTATCAGTTGGAAAATTGTTTTTTTTTTCTCTCAACACGCTCAGGGCGAACCGCGATTATTTTCATACACTCCACGTGACGTCATCGCGTGTAAAAAAAAAATGTGGGACACACCATTATCACTCCTGATACGTGCTCGGAGATGTCCTGGTTTGACCGTACGCTCTGCCTGAGATTTCTCCTGATTGTCCCGAAGATAAATTCTTGGTGAAGTTTCTTAAAGTAGGTTACGACTGTTTAGTATCAAAACTACGAACTTCATTGTGTAGGGTCACGCTTGTCAATTTGAAATCGAAATTAAGATGTATCTTATAAGTGAAGGGGATGCTTATGCACAGGAGGCCACTTCGGACACAGAGGATAATATTAAAATGTAAGTGACGAATCAGACTGGAGTCACTGTCGAGGTTTGCCGAAGCTTCTGGTTTCATAACGCGGAGTTTATTTTAAATCTCAGTTGAAGTGGTTGTGACACGACGTTTGTTTTAATCAGTTGGTTAATTTCATAGATTTATTTATTTAGTGTTCTGTCTGACGACAGGTCCATATGAACAGGATCCTTCCATCCTTTTCTCGGACTGGGACCTGTTCATATACGTTCTTGGCAGATGATCCAGAAGTGGTTTGCCATTGCCTTCTTCTGTGTGTGAATGGAGTAATTGTTGGGATGCCACGGAGGAAAACTCCGTGTTGCCTAGACCACGGCCTTGCCCAACACAAGTTATAAATTCGGACACCGCCGGGAATCGAACCCGAGACCCCAGGATTACAAGGCCAGCGTTGTAACCGCTAGACCACCGTGGCTTAATTTCATAGATACGGAAGTCTCATGAACGATCTGCACACATTGGGTCCATTAGGGGCATCAATCCGAGTCACACGCTTCGGTCGTCCGTGAAATGTGTGAGAGTTGTGTCGTTTTAGCAGTGAAGCAGCAACATAATATCTCTTAAAATTAAGTTTGTCTTCTGCGCCGTTGTGTTCCAGCCAGCCTGAAGGAAAACAGTCCTGGGATGTGGAAACTACCCCTTCCTTGGGGAGATCCGATCAGAAATATGAGGAGGGCGGGAGTAGTCTATGCAGTTGGTAATACGCAGTGTCTCGCAAGCTCTCTTCGTCAGGTTTCGCTTATATATAAAACATCATCGAGTAGGGATTGAAATTGGATGACAGATTTCTAGCGATACAGCTTGGACCAGAGATATGTTCAGATAACGTGACGAAATTTTATAAATAATGAAGCTGATGTTGAAAATCAGTGTTTTCTCCGAGGTTTAAAGCAGAATTGGTTGGGCAAAATGTCGGTGACACAGAATTTTCTCCAAATTTGGGACAGAATCACGGGTTCAGATATCACCATTCTTTAAACCCTGAGCTGACGAAAGGAATATGTATGTATACCATTATGTCGTAGAAAAAAACATTGCTTGGTATTCGTGTAGACTTCACCTGAATGTAGGTAACGTAGTTTGATAAATAGTCCAGTTTAGCTTCGCGGTCGCCCTGAGGATGAGAGCAGAGATGGCTCTCGAAACGTTGGAGGAAGAAATGGTTCATTCACCATTCAGCCACCTGACGCGGCTTGTAACCCCGAGAGTCTTTCATCAATTAAGTCATCCGTGTTACAGTGTCACATGGGGCAGTAATGCGTAGATGGCGATTATTGCTGGAGTGTTTTCCGCGTGGCACATTCTGTATTCCCGTGGCCTTCCCGAGGGACGTACTTCGCCACGTCCAGCTTCTTTCCTTTTCTGCTGTAATACCCGTAGTTAGGCCCCGTCATCGCGCACGGACAGTCCCCAGGGACCGCCAGGCCACTTAGACAGTGAGTCTAGTCTCCGAGGGACGCGTAGCTCCACTCAACCTGTCGTCGACGTTTTATCCTCTGTATCGGTGTTTGGTGTCTGTGAGACGCGACCACCTGAGGGATCGGGTAAGGAGACGTTTAGGGTTCCGACGTTTCGAAGAAACATACTGCTTCTATTTTGAGGGCTGCAACGTTGGTATCTAGGTACAAGTGTACACGGAGTTACAACCCGGAAGATGAACATCACCTTCACATCCTTGAGAACCTCAAGTCTCATACAGGATTAAAATTAGTTGAAATATCAAATAAATATCAGCAGTGTTTTGCCTGCCACTAGAATGTAGGGCGCACGCAAAGTGAGTTTATAATTTTTAATCGTTATTTGCACGATGTAAGTGAAATTAATTCAGAGTGGCGATATCTTGTGTTTCTGTCCGTCCGCACGATTTGTTAACGAAAAGATTTCCATGTTTATCTCCGTGTCGGTCCATCTACTTTACATGGAAACGAATTGGTGTGCTGGATAACACTTTTAAATAGACCACGACTGTGCCCTCACTTTATCCTTGATCCGTCACTCGCGTTTTTTTTTGTTAGCACGTGTCGTCCGACGGAATTTCACTTAACTGAGGTCAGCGTCTTAAAATGTGTTTATTTTGTTAGGTTAGGTTCTCTTTCGCTCTTTGATGGTTTCATTAGAAATTATTTAGTTGTCATCGTCAATCGACTCCCACATTTCTTCTCATTTCAAGATGAAATTTTTGTGATTTTTATCCAAAGAGGCTACATGTGTCGCTTTAACTCCCAGAAGGGGCGCATCCAATTTTTAACCCCGAGAAGCCACTTAACTTGGTTTCTTCAGCGTCGAGTGGACACTTTACCTGGTTTCCCAGCCTCCCACTGGACTCGTGGTGAGATGAGACCGCTCACTCCGAGCGTTATTTAATTTTCTCAGCGGACGGGCGTGAGGCGATTCTGTATCGGCCACACGCACTCGGAGGGACAAGGCCTGAGGGTCCCTGAACTTCGCGGAGACCAATCGAAGGGCCTCTCATTATTTGCTAGATTGGTTACAGCTGGCTGCTTTCTGTGAAACGATTCCATTACAGCGGGGAGACCCAAGTTCTTTATGTGATCTGAGGTTTAAATGACGGTAAAGGATCGTATTTTCGTACCGTGGGTTTCTGAAGTGTGAATGGCATTTAAACATCGAGTCATTGCCTCAAATAAAAGTGGTTACTAATGTAGGTGGTACGTATAGTTACCACTGGGCTTAAAGGGTTAACTGACCCTTGAAATTCGTAAAGGTAGAGGCAAAGTTTTGACGACTTTCACCAGAAGAGTTTTGATGGGGAATGTATTTGGGGTGGATAGAATTGATGAAAAAAGTGTGGTAGGAGGACAAGACGAAGGAAAAACGAAAGAGAGGATTGGAATATGAGGAGGAGGCGTTAGAGCGAGGATGAGAGGTATGACGTGAAGAATTAGTGGTAATATATGTAGGGAATTGGTAGGGGCGAGGAGGAGGAGGAGATGGAAAATCGAAAAAAAAATTGAACTTAATACTGTTCTTGCATGTTAAATGTGTTTGCTTACTCCTTTGTTCTTCTCTTCTGACCATTCCTGCGTGACCACAAATGCGATGTGCTCTTTTACTTTTCGCCTAATTGACCCACACGCTTCCGCCACGCCCACTGTTACCATGGTAGCCCGACCGTGTTCAGTAATTTTACGCACTTAAGTTCGCCGCCATTAGTGAGTAGAAAAGCTGCTGGGGGGGTGTTAGAGACGGAAATTATGAAGTTATAATCGAAACTGTTGGGTCGCTACGTATAGGTAATGAGAATTGTTTCCGCGCATGCGCTCTGGTGAGCTGTAAAATCCTATAATTTCTTTTTACCGCGTGAAGTGGAAGGACTTGCACGCTCTAATGTCGCGTTCACTTCGGGTCCCTCAAAGGAAACAAACCCAAGTGGTCCAAATAGGAACAAGTAGGATTTGAGGTTCTCAGGACGGCGGGTCCAAAGTTGGCTGTCTTCGGGGTTGTTGCGCCGTGTATAAGTTTACCGACGTTTCAGAGGTCCTTGCTGCCCCTCGATCATCAGGGCGATGATCACTGTGTTGCACTGTTCAAAATATAGACAAGGTGGGAGGGGCAACTTTTAAAATAAAAAATTACCCCACCGAATCGGAAGTTTTCGTTAAACTTATGTTTTAACGATATGAACACTTGCCCGCCGGGAATGCAGTTTGACTAACCCCGTAGGAAGGAGACTGGATTTTGTTGGCCCAGGACAGGGTCCGGTGGAGGGCTTTGGTTAATTCGGTTATGAACCTTCGGGTTCCGTAAGCCATCTGGTTGGTTGGGTCCACTATTTGGGAAGCCTGAGGGGAAGAGACCTCTGGGGAGTTAAGTGACAGACAGACTGAGGCGAGGAGCCCTTAAGACGTTCTTCGTGCACTTCAGATCGTGAAGAAAATCTGCGGACGGACATGAATCAAGACCGTCCCCTTTGCAGTTCAGAATGTACGCTTAGGCTTTCGGACGTTTTTCTACTCTGCCGTAGGAATTGAGTCGTAATTAGCAGTTGGAATGTTCAATAAAAGAGCAACGTTGGTGATTTAAAAAAGAGTGGTGAGTTTGAATGTGGAGGGGAGAGGCGCGGTAGGGGGGGGGTTGTTGGACCAGAAAAGAATTTTCAATTAGTGGTTATGACAGATGAATTCGAATTACTCTGCTTTTGGAAGGGTTGAAGGGGGTGGTTTGCATTATTGAGTCCTTGCAGCGCGCGTTCTGTTATAGGGCTGTCCAGTGCCTGATCCACACACACGCGCGCGGCGAGATTAACACTTTCGTTGAGTGTCAAGTGTTTTTCATTAAAATTCTCCAGTTGAACGCGGTTACAAACGCATAAAAGCCTTATTTTATTTTAGTGGAAGTTGCGTATTGCGTATCGTTGCTGCCGTTGAGATGATTTCATAATTTTTTGTTAACAATCGGCGGTGATGTAAATCTTGAAATTGCAAGCTGTAGTAGCCGTAACCAATCTTCATGCTTCAAGGTCCCATAAAAGTCGTACAATGTTGCAACGCAGACACCGGGCCCAAGACGAGTGAAGATAGCTCGGAACTCGCAACGTAGCAAAGTCCTTTCGTGGCCATGAAACATAGAAGGTTACTTTATTGCTTTATACGAAGGATTAATCTTTTTACAAAAAATTTCGACAAGATAAAATAACTTTCATCGTTTAGAATTTTTTGACAGGAGTTTATTATCGTTATTACGGCTAATGGTTGGTCCCTCTGCTGGCTAAATAGGTCCTTTCTCACCCGAAGACTGAGGCAGAGCGTGCCAAGCCACAGTCTCGGTGTTCCTCACTGCCTCCACGATCTCGCAGCATCGTACCTGTTACACGGGTTGCATTAAGCAGCAATGACTCGCCCTGACCTACTAAAAGTTGCTGGCCGCGTGGGAACAATCTTGAAAGCGGCTGCTGTATCAGATTACTGGAGTTTTTCGAAGAAGCTGATGGAACATCAGATGACTGACCGCCAAGCCAGTTTCTTCAGGAAGTGCCGAGATTGAATCCAGGCCAAGGTTACTCGAGTAGTCACACAATAGTGTCTTTATGTCGGCCACGATCGTATATGTCCTTCTCATTGCCAGTTTAGCTTTTAGGTTCATGGGTATATTCGGCTCTAGGTTTGCCTTGTAACGTATGCATATGAGCTATACATTTGCATGCGGACGTGCAGTTGTGAAATTCGTTGTTATTTTATGATAATAATAGTCATAATTAATAATTAAATTTAGCTTTATTAATTATTGATACTAAATTCCGGAAATGCTTGCTACTTCTCAGTCCAAAATATTTTTGTCTTCCCATCTGATTTCTAAGAACCTGAAAATTAAAGTATACAAAACAATAATCTTGCCTGTTGTTTTGTATGGGTGCGAAACATGGTCTCTCACTCAGAGGGAGGAACACAGATTGCAGGTGTTTGAGAATCGGGTGTTGAGGAGGATATTTGGGCCTAGGAGAGAAGACGATGGGGCGTGGAGATAACTACGTAATGATGAGCTTAAAAATCTGTACTCCTCCCCCAGTATTGTGAGGGTAATTAAGTCGAGAAGAGTGAGATGGGCGGGACATGTAGCGCGCATGGATGGGACAAGAGGTGTGCACCGGGTATTGGCTGGGAAGCCTGAGGGGAAGAGACCGCTGGGGAGACCTAGACGTAGATGGGAGGATAATCTCAGGCGGGATCTATGGGAGATAGGAGTTGAAGGAGACTGGATTTTGTTGGCCCAGGACAGGGTCCGGTGGAGGGCTTTGGTTAATTCGGTGATGAACCTTCGGGTTCGGTAAGCCATCTGGTTGGTTGGGTCCACTATTTGGGAAACCTGAAGGGAAGAGACCGCTGGGGAGACCTAGACGTAGATGAGAGGATAATCTCAGGCGGGATCAGTGGGAGATGGGAGTTGAAGGAGACTGGATTTTGTTGGCCCAGGACAGGGCTTTGGTTAATTCGGTGATGAACCTTCGGGTTCGGTAAGCCATCTAGTTGGTTGGGTCCACTATTTGGGAAACCTGAAGGGAAGAGACCGCTGGGGAGACCTAGACGTAGATGAGAGGATAATCTCAGGCGGGATCAGTGGGAGATGGGAGTTGAAGGAGACTGGATTTTGTTGGCCCAGGACAGGGTCCGGTGGAGGGCTTTGGTTAATTCGGTGATGAACCTTCGGGTTCGGTAAGTCATCTAGTTAGTTAGTTAGTTATCTGGCTAGCCTACCTTCCCTTAGGGACCGTCATTACCTCAGTAAGCGAACTGTGACAATTATCTGTTGTTGCGCGAAGGTCGATGTGGATCCATTGAACATAAGAAGTGACGGAACGCGTGAATCATTTTTCCTATTGTTCATTGGAAGCCTTAAGGCTACGGCCCTCTGTTCTGCGCTAATGAAGGGACTGGCAGCTAGTGATGGATAGCCCACGTGACCTTGTTTGAAGCACAACTTAAGTTTAAAACTTCTTGACGATGGTGAAGAGTCAATTGAATAAAGATTTTCTTGGATATTATCCATCGTCTAGTAAATATAAAACGTAAAACGACGTTTCGGAGATGGGACTCTATCTCCGTCTTCAGGTTCCTACACAGTTGGGCCCACTAGATAGAGCTAATCCCTATCTCCGGAGATATACTGTGTAGGAACCTGAAGACGGAGATAGAGTCCCATCTCCGAAACGTCGTTTTACGTTTTATATTTACTAGACGATGGATAATATCCAAGGAATTTTTATTCGACGGAGATAGGGATTAGCTCTATCTAGTGGGCCCAACTGTGTAGGAACCTGAAGACGGAGATAGAGTCCCATCTCCGAAACGTCGTTTTACGTTTTATATTTACTAGACGATGGATAATATCCAAGGAAATTTTTATTCAATTGACAACTTAAGTTACTTCTTGGGGGCAACGTAGCGAAACAAATTATTATCGATAATCGAAACTTACCTCTGATTATGCTGAAGTGGCGTTGAATCTTTATGAAATCAGATCTGCGTATTTTTAGGTACCACGTGATTTAACGGAATTGGATCAGTCAGTGAAATGACGGCCTGAGTTCCATTCCCGCGCCGCATTGGCCCTACAGGTCGCCCGACCTCTTGCCCGAAGTGTTTCAGGTAGCCGTGGGGGGAAAAATATAGGATAATTCGAATGTAATGCGTCTATTGCGCGTTCCTAGTTGAACTTTGAGCCGCTCCTGCCTGGAGAATGTGCAGTGACGCGGTGGGATTAACATTTACAATGGAGCCGTGGCTTTCCAGTGCCTCTCCAGTCGGCGTGGGGCGTGTAACCTCAGAAGTCGTGATTTAATTTAAGTGAGAATTTACAGACGAATGCATTGTAATGCCTGGTTGAACAGCATGTCACACCGTTAACACACGTAAAATAATATTTCTAAGACTAATTCCTTTCCTTTTTTAAAGACGACCGACCTACTTTGTGTTGGGACATGCGCACGGTGGTGAAGTGTGGTAACTAGGCAATCTGCTCTTAGGTTGTTACAGGAAGATCGAGAGAAGTAACGTCAACACGCGATTTGTTGACTTATGGTTGTAAATTATGAATTATAATTCCTCTGTTTTTTATTTATTTGTAGTGTTCTGTCTGACGACAGGTCCATATGAACAGGATCCTTCAATCCTTTTCTCGGACTGGGACCTGTTCATATACGTTCTTGGCAGATGATCCAGAAGTGGTTTGCCATTGCCTTCTTCTGTGTGTGAATGGAGTAATTGTTGGGATGCCACGGAGGAAAACTCCGTGTTGCCTAGACCACGGCCTTGCCCAACACAAGTTATAAATTCGGGCACCGCCGGGAATCGAAGCCGAGACCCCAGTATTACAAGGCCAGCCTTCTAACCGCTAGACCACCTCATCTTATTATTATTAGTGTTCTGTCTGACGACAGGTCCATATGAACAGGATCCTTCCATCCTTTTCTCGGACTGGGACCTGTTCATATACGTTCTTGGCAGATGATCCAGAAGTGGTTTTCCATTGCCTTCTTCTGTGTGTGAATGGAGTAATTGTTGGGATGCCACGGAGGAAAACTCCGTGTTGCCTAGACCACGGCCTTGCCCAACACAAGTTATAAATTCGGGCACCGCCGGGAATCGAAGCCGAGACCCCCAGGATTACAAGGCCAGCCTTCTAACCGCTAGACCACCTCATCTTATTATTATTTAGTGTTCTGTCTGAGGACAGGTCCATATGAACAGGATCCTTCCATCCTTTTCTCGGACTGGGACCTGTTCATATACGTTCTTGGCAGATGATCCAGAAGTGGTTTTCCATTGCCTTCTTCTGTGTGTGAATGGAGTAATTGTTGGGATGCCACGGAGGAAAACTCCGTGTTGCCTAGACCACGGCCTTGCCCAACACAAGTTATAAATTCGGGCACCGCCGGGAATCGAAGCCGAGACCCCCAGGATTACAAGGCCAGCCTTCTAACCGCTAGACCACCGTGGCTCCTTTGAAACCATAAATACACTTCGCCCATTACGAGTGAGTTGACACTTATTTTGTGTTATCTTCTGTTGGGCGAGTTTGAAATGTCGGCAGAGATGCAAACACTTTGACTTGGTGGCACTTGCTTGACACCCGGTATAAGATGCTTCCGGGATTGTGCTACATTGCTATTTCCGTTTTGTGAGAAATCGAGCAGAGTTTTGCGAAGTCTCTGGAGACTGCGCGAAGAAAGTTTGTTCTCGGCACGTGTCGACTACGCTCCTGGATCTTGCATCTCATTGCAACCGCCGGTCTTGCTCCCATTTATACTGCGGAACACCGTATTGCAGCTGTGTCGTAAAACAGACCGGACCCTCTGTTCGTAACACGTAGACAGCCAGCCAGTCACATGACAGGACATGCAGAGAGAGGAACAGGATGATGGAGGAGAATATTATTAATTATTCTAAGTTTAATTATTCGTGTTTTTTTTCCGTCTAATCACAATTGTATATAAATAAAATTATACATAAGATATTAAAATATCATTTACATATTTGGTACATGTAAATGTAAATGATATTTTAATATCTTATGTATAATTTTATTTATATACAATTGTGATTAGACGGAAAAAAACACGAATAATTAAATTTTAATTCACAATATGACGCAATTATATCAACTTATTCTAAGTTGTTAAAAAGCCGCATATCCGCGTCTTCACTACAAAACAGACTTTCTCTGGCGACTTAGGTTAAAGAACAGACTGTGAACCTAAGAATACGGAAATTGGAAGCGGGCGAGGTAGCCGGAAATCAAGGAAAAGTTTTTTTTCTACTTTTGGATGAGTATGAAAATTCGACGTTGCAGGTTTTTCGCAGAAATCGTGCTTAATTCTGATAGCTCACGCTGCTACTTTGATGTGCTAATCTTTTTGCTGTTACGAACGATAATTCACGAGGAAGTTAGGTGCAATCTTTGTCTGATAATCGAGGTCAGAAGAGTTTGTATCACTTCATGCAAATGAGGTAACTCGTCAACAGATGTCGGCTTTGATGAGCCGTGGTCACGAAGCCAGAGGCGACCTTTCCGTACGCCCTCAGCGCGATATTCCGTGGCGTCACCTTTAATTATTCAGCCGATACTTTCTAAACAAGACGAGCTCTAAAGAATGCGCTGCCTGCCATATTCACGTACTGCAGTAAGCAATAACCACGGGCCGGGGGGGGGGATAACATCGTTCAGTGGCGGCTCGTGCGCCGTGGGTACTGCGAGGAGAAGGGGCATGTCGTCGCTTCTTGCGAAGTGGGCTGTAAGTAAACTTGTTGTGATGAATTTCGGGGGATGCGGAAGGAAGCTGTATCTGTGTAATCATTGTGATTTCTGTCTTGGGTGTCCTCGACTGTACAGGTTTATTAAACCGTTATTAAGACAACGGTTGGACTCTCTAGATGGAAGATCGGACAGATCTGCTGTGCAGTCCAGCACTGTGGCATTTAATTGTACACTAATTTTATGACCTTCTGTTACACGCATTGGGCTCTGACGACCTTGGTTCGGATCCCGGTCACGATGTTATGTTTTTATTAGGAATTAATCATCGTGTTACATCAGAGCTGATATCACCGTTTGAAATATCTGTTGAAAACTTGTAGTCAATTCGTTTTTTTTTTATAAGAATCTATAAATTGCTCATTAAGTACTGCACGATTTTGGTAACGTTGGTTTTTCGCCGTTAGATATTAAAGTTTCTAAGGCAATACAAGTGGTGGTACTTGTAAAGAAATTTGTATGCAAACTGTTCATTTATTTGGCCAGTTTGCTATTCAGGATAGTATTAAGAGCGGGTCAGCCAGTCAGCCAGCAGTCACGGTGTCAGTGTTACGTGATTAGCCCTTTGAAGCCGAAGATCGTCTAAATGATATATAAGAATTCAGTCCGTACCGCGAAGAAAACACCGCACTTCACCATTCACTCTAAAGATCAAATGGTTGACGCTGTTTAAGGAAATAATCGCTGTTTACAGTGAGGAGCGTAACAAACAAGTACACTCAGTTGGCAACTTGTAAAGCTACTGATTCTGAGTGTGACTTTGTAAAGTGTTGCTCATGTTTCGGAAATCCTTACTGCCTCCTTTCGCAAGTCGAAGTGTCTCCATCGTCACTCTAGATCTTGTTCTGCCCTACATCAGCACTGAATCACCGTGAAAGTATGAAGAAATTCTTCCGTGCTTATTCGCTGGTAGTGCCAATCGCTTCTAGAGTCAGATACCTGTTTACCCCATTGATCACAAGTGTCGTGGTTTTCTCCAGCGAAAGGCTTTGTACCTGCATCTGTATGGAAATTAGTGCGTGACGCACTGACGAGTGTTAAGATTCTGAGAAGACTTACCAGCGAGGGGAGGCTCCACCAGGAATACAATTCACTGCGCTGTCTGTTGTCGTGGAGACCCGCCCCGTGGTTTCTGTCTCCCGTGCACAGACCGGTTTTCACATTTCGTTTGTTAAGTTCATGTAAGAATTTTTTTTTGTATTCAGGCCCATGAAGTAGAACATCCACACGTGTGTGTCAGCGAGACGCCATGAAGGCGAAGATCCACATATTCTTTAACTCGGCGATAGGTCATAATATTAAAAAAACAACATTTTTTTTTGTTGAACGCGTGCGTAAATCTATGTCGTGTGTGTGAGAAATTTGTTTTTACGCTACTCGTTAATCATTTGTCATGCATGTCCGTCGCCATTTGCTTGTTCTGAACGTATGCAAATGACACCAGCGAAAGGCGACCGATTAAGGCCGCTTCTAGCATCTTGTAAACATGGCCTAAATACTTCGCGCCTTCAGCTTGTTTGCTTTTTTGTAAACACGCATGAAACACGCAGACACGTTTTCCCATCTGCTTCCATGCCGATGTCACGTGATCGCTCGTAGAAGTTAACCAGTCTGCGTGCTAGGCATCTGGCTTGATTTCCGGTGACTACATTCCGTCCTGATTTACGTTTTAACGTTTCATCTGGAAATCATGCTAACGGATCATGACGTAACTTGATTGTGGTCTAGTTGGTGGTCACCAGCGTTTCGAAAGGGAATGCAAGTACCCTGAGAACGGAAACGGAAAGTTCCTCCGAAATGTCAGCAACCATCTAAGGTGTCGTGACCCGGAAGACCACAGTCGATATTTTTCGTCGCTGTGACAACCTCAAGTCCCCTTATGAAGATTCTTATTTGAACGCGGTTGCCGTGGTGATATACAGTCATTTAGCCACGAAATGCTTAAGATCTGCGTTCCGCGACACGTATTTGAATATCGCACACATTCATCGCATTTTCGGGAAGTGAATTCGGGGCGAAAGTAAGATTTAGTTAGGATTTATCATAATGGACTAAATCAGTCATGGGGTCAGCGTTCAGGGAAATGCCCTCCGTCCTTGTCACAGAGATTAGCGTACAGACTGCATTTAGCGGGGGGGGGGGGGGGGGGGGGTATGTGAAGAAAAGGGTACTTTGTTCCGGAAGTGACTGTACCTGGCTCCTCCAAGGTGAAGAAGACTCGACATTTCAAACAGGAATGGCAGAACCTCTTTCTCTGCAGCTGCGAGGTCACGGACGACCTGTTCTTCGCGATGACCTTTCCCGCTGCTGCTGCTACTACTACCTGTTTTAGTAACATTAAGCCACAAATGATGATACACCTCGCACTGTCCACCTGAAAATCACCAGCTTAAAGGTAGACTTAAAGTGGTGTTCACTTTTCGCTCTCGAAGGCCGTCGAATGAACGTAGACGCTGTCCAAGCGATGTCTGTCGAATTCCTTACAGCAGAATGCCATGCGGTGTTGTCTAACAACTAGGAATGCCGTGTTTTTAATTAAGGATTGTGAGTTGGAAGGAAGTGGACTAGGCTCTCCTCGTTATGGGCAGTCTTTACCCAAATCGAGGCTTGAACCTCGCACTCCCCGAATGCGAAGCGCGACTGGTAATGAGGACCGAGTTGATGTGGTGTATGGGACCTGCGTTACTGTAGGAATCATCGGTATTTTTGTGTATTGTGTTTATTATTGTGATCTCTCACCACGTAACGCGTACCTGTCATTGGCTTTGGACTTAAACCTTTGGTACTGTACTTTATTCGTGTTACTTGTGAGGGTTCAGCCATGGAAACTGTGTAATGAATTCTTCTAGGGCTACCAGTCGTGTCACGTGGTTTAATGGAGAAAACAGCAACCCTGAGGATCGGGAAGAAGATGGTTCTCGAAACATTGGTGTATTCTTCATTAAGGCTTTGACCGGGATGTTCTTTTGTTAAATCTTATGTGGTACCGCCTGATTCGACTTCTAATGGTTAAGTGAAGTGTTTTCTTCGCGGTACGGTCTGGATTCGTAAATAATATTCAGACGATATTCGGCTTCAAAGGGTTAACCAGCTGATTTTCGTAATGGTGAGGTGTAGTGTTTTCTTCGCGGTACGGACTGAATTCATAAATAATATTCAGACGATCTTCGGTTTCAAAGGGTTAAGCCACTTGGAACAGCTGATAGCCCGAGAAGAATTCATTTCACTTCAGATTATATGTATGTAAACTGTTACCTTGGAAACTGTAGGTCTGGAAAAACAAAATACGGTTCTTTGCTGAACAGAACGCAGAATGGGATTCCGTAACGAGTAGGATTCGCCTTCATATCTTGGTGCTTGGACACAGGGCTGTGTGAAGTCCTCTCACGGTGTGACTCTGTGGTGTGGCCTGAGGCAGAAGATGGATTTTGTTGTTGTTGCGAGTCCTTGAAGACCGGACAAGAGAGCGAACGCTTTCTTATCTGGCATTTGAAAACACTTCTCGGCTGTGTTGTGACACGCAGCGCCTAGAAACGACTGTCCTCATTATTAAAAGTCGCGGAAGAGTGGTTTGTATTCCTGCTTCGTTTTGTAGAGGTCTTCGTTTCAGATCTCTGCCTGGCGACTGGTCGTGATTGAGATTATTTATCACATCCTTCATACTAGGATACTGCCCAAAATCAAGCCGTGACCACTCCATTCTAAATACGTTCATAATCATCATCTCATTTAATACTACGTAACATCTGCAGTTCAGTAATCTTTATTAAATTATTCAAGAATCAGCTGATTAAACTAAAACCCGATCCACTGGTTGAGAGACACGAAGCTAAAGACTTTAACAGAAGCGATGTTTAACAAAGTAACGAGTCAGTTAAGCTGTTTTATTAACGCCATTTAACGTTCGTCTTGCAAACACTTTCGACGCTACGAACAAGATATCTCGCTTAGAACCGTGGTCCCTGGCGGTCTAGATGATTTGTTGTTTTAGGACGTTGGTGTCTCCCTGTCCCTCCGGCTTTTCAGCAGCGTCCAGCCGACACTGACAGAAGACGGTTTATACTGTGAATATAAAACAAAAGGAAGTCGCCGTTTATTCTGTTCGAAACTGACCATTGTTTCGTCTTCCTGATGATGGACGGGGAACCACGTCTGAAATTTCAACAAGTCTCCAGACCACACGACGCAACGTTTTAGAAGAAGACGCCTTTCTTATGGGACGATGTTCCGGAGCTTGAATCTTAGCATTTATACATACGTATGAGCAAACCAATATTCGCGCCATTTTTAGAACATTTTTGTTATCACGTCGACCATTTTATTTTCTGTTCCTTTCCTTTCCTTTTTCTTTCTTCCTTTCGATTTGTACTACTTTTATGTAGGTCTTTGTTATTAATTTATTTATTTATTTATTTAGTGTTCTGTCTGACGACAGGTCCATATGAACAGGATCCTTCCATCCTTTTCTCGGACTGGGACCTGTTCATATACGTTCTTGGCAGATGATCCAGAAGTGGTTTGCCATTGCCTTCTTCTGTGTGTGAATGGAGTAATCGTTGGGATGCCACGGAGGAAAACTCCGTGTTGCCTAGACCACGGCCTTGCCCAACACAAGTTATAAATTCGAACCCGAGACCCCCAGGATTACAAGGCCAGCGTTCTAACCGCTAGACCACCGTGGATTCCTAGGTCTTTGTATGCCGTCTTAAATATTTTGATTCGCAGTGCGTGTCGTATTATGTGACGTGCTAAAGCTCGGTTGAATCGCCCACAAATGACTTCAGTTTCAGCTTCGAGACGCATTCATTTCTCCACAGCTTAGGGATCACCACGCCACCCGAAATTAATTTCGGGAGGAGATGCTTTGTTATGGAATTGAATTACCTGACGCAGGTCTCTGTGATTGCCGCGGGCACAGAGGTTATGAATAGAGCCTCCGGGAGGTTTGTTTAGCGCGCGAGAATCGAAAAGCAATTACGTGGTAGCCAAGGATCCGCCCAAATCCGAACAAAACACCCAAATTATTGAACAGAATCGCGTTATTCTGGTGAAGTGACTGTGTACGTTCTTAGAGCACGTCGTGCGCGCGTAGCAGACCGTTAATGTAATGCGCGGATCGCGTCTGTTTGCGGGTTTCGCATTCAAACGTCTTGCGGAATTTTAACAAAATTTCGCATCACTCGGCACCAGTGAAGGGAATCGGACTAAATTTTGTTTATTTTTGTTCCAATTTATTTCCTACTTGATATGAACCACAAACGGCCGATATCAGACTTTATTTTTAAAAGTCGCATTACACAAACATTTTTAACCGAGTATGAATTTATTTATTATTACGTTTATGGTTTATATGACGACGTTGTCGGCCGCTCAGGCTGTTTAACGACCATATTAACGAGTAATGAATAGGTCGTTGTACAATTTAAGGCACAGTCCTTGAATTTGCATGGAGATACGGAAGAAAACCATGAAACGCGTAAGGCCTCTATCTAGACCGACTTTTAAACCCCGAACCACGCGAATACCAAAGCAAGAGAACTTACAATTCGATTAAATATGATTCTTATTAAGACAGCTTACGTAAATTATAGGGTAGCTGTTGGTTTGTTACGTTTTTGTTAAGTTTGTTATTTTGAGATAAAGAACATCAGTTACTTTGTAAGACTTGAGGTTCTCACAGCGATGAGTATGAAGATTTCCGTCTTCTGGGTTGTTGCGCTGTGTAGTCTGGTCGATGTTAACCAACGTTTCAGAGGTCATACTGCCTCCGTCATCAGGGCGATGAATATTCATCGACCAGACTACACAGCGCAACAACCCAGAAGACGGAAATCTTCATCAGTTACTTTGTCGGCTGTTATCGAGTTGTTAATCTGTTAGTAATAAGGGTTTGGTTGTTTGGCTAGTTAGTCGGTTATTTTCTCATACAAATCGTCAGTTAGTTGCTTAGATAGTTAATTGTTTGGTTGGTAACGTGTTTTATCTCTGGAACTGATTGTATGATTCGAATGAGTCAGCATCGGAGTGACCAATAGAAGTGTCATGGATTAAAATACTTCATGGCTCAGGTGCATCCCGAAGTTGGTAATGCGGAAGAAGATAGAGGTGGTCGGTACCTAAACAGGCGAACTTGGAGGCCACGAATTCTTGAGCCAGTGTTGCCCGCAACGATAAGAATTACCATCTGTTGGCACAGTTCACTGATAAACGTCCACGTATCAGCTGGCTAGTCTGTGTATTGCTGTGTGTTAGTGCGGATTAGTGGTGCGCCGGGGGAAGATTTTTATCGAAGGTAAAGCATCATCGAAGCTGGCTATATGGGTTATTTATATTCCCTACTGTTAAAAGCGACGAAATTAAGCTGGTAGGAGTTTTTTGTGTTGTCAGTCCCCCGGTCTGTCGGTCATGTATCAGCCTGTATCATCTGGTGAGCTCCCCCCCCCCCCCTCCACTTAGGGGTCTTTAAGTGAATTTTTCTAAGCACGCTTCGTTTTGTGCTTAATACCGGGTGTTCGACGTTTTGTTTGCCATACTCCCAGCGGCCGGGAGACGTACAACGTGCATTAAACAGGAGTCGGGACTCGAACCAGTGCGGATTTTATCTTCTGCTTTTGTGGGCATCGACTAATTGACTTTTGTGTCTCAGGTTTTCTTTAAATCTGCCACTGGAAAGGCGTAACAGGCAGACTGAAGAAAGAACGATCTTGACAGCTCCAATTTCGTGGTGTAATGTTCATATTCCTGTTTTAAGAAGGCCCCGGGATTCGAATTGCTCATGAAATACCAAAATCAAGATTCTCAGTTCTTTTTCATTATTCCCCTTGGCGCCTCAAAGTAGTGACGCGGACGGTGGAACTGAAATTGGTCACAAACGTCGAGTTAGCGAATCGTTCGAATTATAATATAAGAAGTGTAGTTGATGATACGTTGTTAAATAAGTGATCAGGCGTTGTTGGTAGGAGCACACGGCATTTCACAAGAATTGTCATATTTGTCTTATCAGCAGATGACCCATTCGTTATCAGAGATCACGTCGCGTAGATTAGGGACAGAAATAAACCTCGTCTTCAGTTTCGTAGGAAGGGTTTATCATGAATCGCCTTTGGTAACGAAGATACGAGTAATACTGGGTTTAAATTAGTGCAAGGATTTGGTAATAGCAAGATAAGGCGAGGCGAAGAACTTCATAACATGTGGGAAGATCAGAGGAACGTGGCTGGCTAACAAACATGTCTGCCCAGTTCATTGGACAGCAACACGAAAGAGTGCGAGGCAGACACCGGGAGAATTAGAAAGCAATAGACAATGTTAAGGAAAGAAGCTCTGTTCCATGCTTTATGGTTGGTTGTAATAATAAGCGGTTTGTTGGAGTTTCTTGTCTTGCGTCCGTCAGGTCAGTGTGAACAAGGCTTTCCGTTTCTCCCACCCAGTCAATGTATAACGTCGGACGCGAGCAGCCTGCCGGTGAAACTATTTTTCGGGGATTTTTTTGTTGTTGTTGAAATTCCGGATATTGTGTTAGGGATGATACAATTATACATTTCACAGGGGTACACAAAAATGGACCTCGTGGGAATAGAGAATTAATTTTATAAAAATAAACGAAAAGCGAGTTAATGGGACATTTCAGCGTATTTGATGTGAATGGAGTATCGTTTAAATTGACCGATGGTGCACGGGATAACCGTGGTTCGGTATCCATTAGGTACATTAAGCCTGTTTTTGTACATAAATCCGTCCAAAACGGCTCTGGGACACACCCATCTCCCCGTCTTGTGTGAGGAAGTTACACATAGTTCTCGTCTTCAAGTTTTATCCCTACCTTTGAATATTGTCAACCCATCTATGTCTAGGTCTGGCAAATGACGTCTTCTCCAGAAAATCGGAGGCCAATTTCTATGCTATTGGAAATAACGGAATGTGTAACCAATATCTGGGACAAGAGTCGAACCTGGGACCAACCGCACATTGCACAGTTCCTCACCTCCTAGAAAATACATCGCGTGTGAATTAGAAAGATCTGTTCATTTTTGTCTGGGTGAAATTTACTGTTTTTTTTTATAGAATGAGACGGCGCACGTGTACGGCCTATTCTGTGAACCGAGTGACAAGTTACTGAACGTCTATAGTGGTGGTACATATAGTTACCATCGCGTTGCAC